>NC_143012.1:208288495-208628495 GCF_055824585.1 Amblyomma mixtum | reverse complement strand
GGCTTTTCAGCGTCAGCTTCGCAGGTCGGGAGTTTGTTGGCACCGAGTCGATCTCGGCTTCTCATTACGTATAGTGCGCAGTCTACGTAGGGCCGCGTGTCCTGAGGAGAGACGAAAGCAGTATTAAAGAGCGTAGAAGGGTGCAGAACTCAAGGGAATAAACCGGTGCCTCACCTCTTTTTGTCTGGAAGGGATGGACGGAGAGAAAATTCTGGAGAGCGCAGCAAGGCTTTGCTTATCAAAATACACAAAAAACGGGATCCTAAGCTGAGTTCTAATACTGCCCACAGATTTATGAACGCCAGAAATTTAGCTATTTTTTGTTTCTTTTTAATTTTATACTGTGAATCCCGCGAGGAATTGTAACAGGAAGGGCTGTGAGTGGGACATTCATACATACAAGCTGTGCATACAATTTACAACAATTAAAGAAGTCAAGCAAGTTACATAAGCTGATAATAATATTATACAAGTTGAACAGCTAGAACAAAGAGCATTTGACTGAAATAGCGGCCGTAAGAAAATCAGTTACACGGTCAGTATTGAATTATTAATAAGAAGTCAAGCCGCAATGAAGGTGAAAAAAATACCAAGACAAACCAAATCGCATACCATCAGTGCAGAAATTTGATCCAAGCAGCTGACAAGACTATAAAAATATAACGGAAAAAGGGGCTTTGAGAAAAGAAGAATAATTACTGCGATGCATATAGTTAATCTACTATTAGGCCAATAAACGTATGTAAGTATATTCGTTCCTGATTGAAAAATAACAGCGCTGAGATGACAGCGCCCTACCGCTGCACCCTCGGTACTTTAGCTATTAATCGTGTCTGTTTTCATTTAATGCTGTTGCTTTCCCGTTACTGTCACAGATTCACGGCTCTGAGAACAAATGCACTGATCCTAAATGTAGGCTCGTTTTCAGTAAGGCATTTTTTACTTCTCTTTTGCCACTTTGTCTCCGAGAGAACTTAATCATGCGCATAGAAACCATCTTGTTATCAAGCCCGCGTATTGATTTGGCCTGCCATATAAATGAAGCGTGTGGTAGTTCTCCACTCATTGTCACTTAGCACTTCTCACCATAGAGGCTTTGCTTTCTTATGCGAAGCAAAACTGTTCTCACATTATGGCGAATATGAACGGTCTCTACTAGATGTATGGATCGATAATCTTGAGGATTGGTCACGGACATGCTGTTAGTAGCGGACAGAAATACTCGAAGGGGAAGCTTGTCATATCGGCAGCGTCACTGAAACCTGTGCATGATCTTGCTGCTACACGAACATGCGCTGGCCAAACACGAAGCAGCCTGAAAACACTGCGGCTATCTTCGAGTGCTTTGTTCTGTTCGCTTTTTGGTCCTCGCACTTCTACATTAATTTCTATTCAGGATTACATCTAATCTCTGTATGTTGCATCGGAAAAACGCAAAGAATGATCTAAACGCTACTACTGCTGCTGGTAACACCGTGTTTTCATAATGCTTTCCTGCTGGTTACAATGTCCTGCACGAATAAAAAAAAGCCTTTCCAAGGTAATAATCGTTCTCAAATAATCTCGCGTCTGCAAGCAGCGCAGCAAGAAAAAACAAGGATGAGGGTATGAGGTCGAGGAGAATTAATTCATGCCAATGGATCACGGACGCAGTCAGAAAGGAATTGCTTCATAAAAGCTCCTTCCTTACCACTAGAGCCTTTGAGTTTTACTGGCAATGCGTGCAAGATCACAGTTCTCTCATTCATAGATTTCCTGCCGTTACGATAAATGAGAGCATGTTCCTCCAGTCGGCACAGTAATTCTAATCGACACGTAGAGCTTTTTTCTCTAGACAGTTGAGTCGGAAACGTTTCTTGCTCGCGATAGATCATTAATCAGTAGATATATACTTCAATATCCAGGTGAAAACAGCTGTCTCTTAGTCAGCAAGTATTGAGAGTCTTCTTCGAATTAATTGTCTCATTTTGTTCTCTTTCTGACTAAACCTCTCTTTCGCTCTTGATCACCGACCCTCTCATTTCATTTTACACGTTTCCATTTCTGCAAAGTAACAACACCGTCGCTATTTTTAAATACGAGCGCAAAAACATGGAGGACCTTACTTCCGATAGGAATGTGCATTATCTGTTCCTTCTATGGCATAGCGCAATAGCTCGAGGCCAAGACAGTTCGGCAGTAAAGAATTAATTTGTTTGTCATGCTTACATACGCTGTGTTTTGTGGATATTCGGTGTGCAAGTATTTACGCTAGTGAATGCGTTCCGCTTGTTTAAGCGATTTGTCTGAAATGAATTGTGAGCCAAGGGATTCACCCGAAGGCTTTTACAGCACGTCGGGTAGACGACGGCAGCGAAAAGCAATCAACATGGGCAGTCCCATTTGGTGAGCTTCAGCACAGAGTGGCTAGCGCTCATGGCGCATAGAAAATGTAATAGAGTTTCTTTCGGATGACATTTGAATTACTTCTTGTCTATCTATGTTCCTGCGACGCGGAGAAGACAATGTCAATTGGAATGTGCAGTGGCAATAGAAATAATGGTATTACGTGAAAAATAAAATGCGCAGGTGATCGTACTAAATAGTTCATTATTACATCTAATTTGAAAAGACATTTTAACCTCATGAAAAGTTAAAATAAGTTTCAAAAGAGTAACAAAAGTCAAGCTAAGATGTAATAACAACGAACATTAGAAACTCGTATGGCTACCACGGATATTAAGGGCACAAGGCGTCACCTATTTTTGGCTGGTGTTGTGACAAAAAACGTTTAGGTGGAACAAATGAACATTGCACCATAAAATGTGAAGAATGTGCTAATCATTACCGCTGGTGACAAAAAAAAAATGGAACTTCTGTTTAATCTAACCATCTTTGGTGAGATGACCGACATTGATGTTATGTCCTACTTTATTCACGCAGAGAAGAAATGGGCGTTTGAACTGGTGCTCGGCCAACACACATAGTGGAGGGGAATATCGAAACGCCTCAGCGCGGCTAATACCGCAGAGTATTAATTGCACGTAATGATCGTAAGACGCTGGCTACTCAGCTTTCGTTTTTGATCTGATTCTATATTTTTGCGCAGCCAAGATTTTGCTGTTGGGACCAAGTTTTCGGTCCTGAGTGCGGATCAGTTCTCGAAGCTCTTCAATAAAAATAAATGTCCTTGTTTTTCTAATAATCCTCAGAGCAGCAGCAAACGAATGACATTTTAGCAAATTCTATCAGCTGGAAGCCATAATTAATTTGCCTTGTGAAAAAGGCCCGAGGTGTACAAGTCTCGTCAAAAGTGCACCGACCCAAGTTCGCAGGTTACGTTTGCCTTGACACGCGAACTTTTGAAACATAAAGCCAATACCGTTCTTGTATGAGTGACTATGTGGCACAAAATACAATGTCACGCAATTTTCGAAGCTCAGGGTGGCAAACCATCTCATCCCGGAACAGTTTTCAGTTTGACTATAAAGCGACTCAGACACAATTTCTTTTTTTGTTGTCAGTTTAACACAATAAACTACGAGGCGTACGACTCTGAGTACTGAGCATTCTTTTAATTCGGAAAGAGAATAAACATCCAACTAACATGAACAAATAACAACAACTGCATCCTTCCATAGTTCAACACACTCTATAACAAAGATGTCTTTTATGTACAGGTGAAAGAGTAACAAGACAGCGACGAATATAAATATGTGAAGATAAAAACAGTCATTGATGATGAGTGCGTGAGGGGAGACGAAAGTTCTCGCAAACCATTCAGTACAAGTTTCATCGCGTGCACATACGGTCTCTTGACAGACCAACGCTTCCTTCATAAAATAAAAGCGAAAGCCGGGAACTTATGAATTATTGAAAATTTATATAGGCCCAGATATCGTGGGGCGGGATTGCAGGATAATCAAAACATTGAGGCTTGGCCTTTCTCCTGTTATCATCTGAAAGTTTTACAAGCGCTAAAACATGATTTACGTAAAAGGTTAAATTTAAACAATTATCTAGTTCAAAAGGCAAAGACAAATCACCGAATCAAACAATCGTCTTGGGAACAGCATTTATGTAATGTCCTTCTATTCAAGCATGCGCATTGGAGGCGTATATCTTGCAGGCAGTGACATCTATTCTAAACTGGGCCTCCCGGGATATGGAAAAATACAAATTAAAAACAACACTACAAAACACATTTTGTATGTACAGAGAAGCTCAGGTGAGCATTCGAGGTTGGTCCACACATGCTGCAGTCAGCAACACTGGACAAAATATCACATATAATGATGGCGTTGCATTAGGCATGGATGAACGCGCGAGCGCGACATTGACGTCACAAGGGGTCATCTAGTTACGGCTGTAGTTACTAGGAAAAGTATAAGTGGCAAGTTCGTTCCCATGTGTTCTCTATATATCCGAAGCAAGGTTGTCTGCTCTAATTTCAAATGCAGCAACAAGAGATGCTGCGCTGGGAGAAGATATTTGGAATAAAGACGACGTCATTTTGTCGCTCTTGTTTGCGCTTGTCACTCCTTCGACCTCAACTGAAGATAGGGGACTTAATGAAAAAGGACACTGCTTTCCTTCTTCAATATTACGCTAGGAATCGAAGAGCTAACCTTGTGCTCTCAATTATTCCTCTAATGGCTGAATAGATCAAGATAAAGAGGCTTTCTTAAAATATTTATCTTGCATTTTTGAGCTGCGGCGTCCAATTTTAAGACCAACGCTTGCCGAAGAAAGCAAAGGACCAATCGTTTGCTCGGACTGGAAAACTGAGACTGCATTCCTTCTCGACCTCGTATAATATCAAGAGAGGAAGACAGAGGCGTGCAGTGCAGATGATGATCTCACACAAAGCTCGACCTCTTCAGACGCCGATACGGATCTTCTGCGAGGTGGGTCAACGGAAAGATGGTTACGCACGACCGAATTCAAAAGGTCCTACACGTCCTCCGCTACAGGATGACCGTGTCTCTTCCGCAGCTCTCCGCTATTAGTTTTTTTTTTCCTTTTCTGCGAACCGTGCGTCAATTGTAAGAAGTGGGCAGCACACACCAAAAGAACAGAGAGCTCTTCCTTTCTGCCAGTGACGCTGCTTTCGAGAGTGGGTATTCACATAAGTGCGGGGAAAGACAGAAGTTGGCAGGGGAGGGGGCGGTGGGCTCAGAAGCTCTTGTGTGCGCGGGGGGAGGGGGCTGACACGCGACCCCAGCCTTACGCGTCACTAGGCTACCAGCGAACCTATGGTGGCAATGAAAGCGAACAACGGGAGGCCACCTGTGAAGCGAGACCGAAATGGGAACACGCGACACGCTCAGCGCAAACGAAGCGAAAGAAGACAGAAACACAGCTAAAACGGAAAGAGGAAAGAACCTCGACACCCCTGCTTTCGTACACCTAGTCTATGTGCAATACGCGCTCCCGCCACCGCGTTTTTTTTCTTCCTTTTCTTTTCTTCATTGCCGTTTATCTTGCGAGTTGTAATGGTACACAGAAGTGCCGGGTATGTGCACGAACCTTGACAACCTTCGAGGCAAAGACGGACGACCCGTCCCGAAGTACGCGCAGCGTGTGTGTGTGATTGCACGAGCGAGGATTTGCCGTCGCGTTCGCGAGCTGTCTGTCCTCGAAAGACGCCTGGCTGTAGTTGCTATAGGTGTGGCACGAGCCCGCTGTAGTCTTGGGAATGCACGAAGCACCTTCGGCTACGAGGAAAGCTCACGCGGGCCAGCCAGGCGATTCCGAGCCAGGACTCGATGGCGGATTGCTGAGTCAGTTGCGCCTGCCACAACGAGGGAACAAACAGCGCATCTGTCCTGAGTGGTACAGTGGTCCCCGTGGGGTGACTCGAGTCGTTGTTGGCCGGGACTAGCAATCCTTGACTAGCTTCTTGTAGCTCTTGCGGTAGAACCGGAAGAACATGAGGAAGAAGAAGATGCACTCGCCGATGCAGAGCCAGCTGAAGAACAGAGGGAAGCCGCATCGCACGAACAGGGGCATGATCGCGTGCACCACGAGGCCTACAAACTGGATGAGCTGGATCTGGGTGATGTAGCGCTTCCACCACAGGTACTTCTGCACCGAGGGGCCCATGAGAGAAAGGAAATAGTAGCTGTACATGATGACGTGCACGCAGCTGTTGACGGCCGCCGTGAGAATGTTCTGGCCGCCGCAGGCGTACTTGAGCACCATCCACACAGTCATCACGACCATGGCGTGATGAGCGACGTGCAGGACAGTCACGTGGCTCTGCTTCTTGGTAAGCACGAAGAAGACGGTGTCGAGCAGGTCACCGATCTTGAGCATGAGGTACCACCAGGCAAGCCTCGTCAGGGCCAGGGCGTTTGGGCTGTCCGAGTAGTCCACGGTCTGACAGGCCCAACTGTAGCCGCCGCCAAAGTACGTGTACCGGAAGAACTGAAACGCGAAGTAAGCGCTGGCCAAGACGTTGCCAAGGTTGTACGCCATGATCAGAGGCTTCAAACTGTAGGGCTTCCTGTCACGCATCCAGTGAGGTCCCACCGTGGTCACGAAGGAGACGTACACGGCCACAACGCTGATCACGGTGATCGGGTTGTCGACCAGGGGCCAACCCTGAACCCTGGGGTCCGCGAGGGATGACAGGTACCGGAGTCCATCTTCCAAAAGAGCCATGGCGTGTGGACAGCAGGGGTAGACTCCGGGCGAGCGCTTCGGTCGATGCTGTTCGTTTCGTCGCGCACCGTGTGTGACTGCCTCAGTAGACAGCGGAGCGAGCTCTGTCGGGCCCTGAACGAGATCGACGCCATTTAGGTGTTCGGTCGCGGCGACACCGCTGACGTCAGGCGAATTCGCACCTTGGTGCGCGCACGTGGACACTTCCTAACGTCGTGGGCCCCGAAGCCAATGGGGCGCCGCTGTCGACTGTACGGAGCCCACTGATTGGTCAGTGACGTCACGCACGTCATGATTACGGCGAGCCGGTGGCGGGGTGTTCCGAGGTGCGCTTGGGCACCAGCGCGTGCCGCTCTTCACACTGCCGCGCGTCGCGGTCGGAAGCCGCACGTCGCGCCGTACGCTCGGCGCGGCGAGGAGATACAGTTGATAAAAGGAGGCGAGCAGCTGGCACGGGTCCCTTTCCGCTCTCGAACGTCGCGGCAATCGCCGAGCGTAGTACCCAATTGGTCAACGGGGTCTGTGACGTCGAAAAAACCGGACCGGAGGAAGCGGGAGAGGGGAGAGCTGGTTCTTTTGTGAGCAGCGCGCGTAGCGTGGCTCGCGCGTAGTCGGCGAACGAGTCAGCGTCGGGGAAACACGCTTGCGGATAGCTCAGCGTCTCGCGTACACAAGGCCGGTACCTACGGCGTGTTTGTTTATCTGCAGACAGCTCCGCGCGTCGGCGCTCTGGTCGCGTGCTTGCTCTCCAGGACAAGACCACGAAGTGAAATTGCGCAACAGGAAAAGAAGTAAATAAATGCAAACTAAAGGCGCTCGGCGCCACCTTTCGCCGGAACACTAAAATTACCCACATGCGCGCGCGCGCGCGCAAGAGCGGGGATTTAGTGGAAGACCGCTGGGGCATTTGGCACGCGAACGCCTCCGGCTGGTTGACGCACGGGTCGTGCCCTTTGTTTGCCGGCAATGTTTTAAACATGCTTCGGCCCCCCATTTTTTCCCATCCGTGACGTCGTTACTCGGCATGCTTTCTGGGGCAGAAATCAGGCTTTCCGTTCGGGGCAACGCTTCGTCACAGAAATGTCCTGCCGCTTGCTAGAGGTGGTGAGGTAACGATTTCGCGGCTTGTTGCTCGGCTGAAGCGTGTGGAAACCACATTTTTCTTTTAACTGATTGACGGGGAATTGAACAGCTTCGCACGAACAAGGGCGCTATAACGCTGGTAAGTGTAAAAACCAAACCGAATAGACTGAGGCCCATGGCAGTACACAAATGACGGGCTTTACCAAAGTTAGAAATGAAAGATAAAGACTTTCGGGAACAGAAGTCATCTTGACAGAAAAGCAATCAAATAAAAACGTTTTTCCCAGTCAGAGAGCCGCCGAAACAAGAGGGGTTTGTTTTCTTTTTACACATTCATACCGGCTAACAATTTTCCGCATTAGGCTTTCGTCAGTTCTCTTGCTTTGTTAGCTCCCACGCCTGTCTTTAAGTGTGAGGGAGATGTTGTGTCCGTATTGTGTCCAGGTGTGTCTTTCTGATGTGTCGATTAGCGCGGACTGTTTTCTTCTTCGCTTGGGGCCAGTATACGCGGGGAGTGCAAATAGCTGCCGTGTTCTTTGCCCGACACCTCCGCCTAACCTACTTTCGCCAAGAATTCCGGCCTATCCCACACGACACACCTGCTTCAAAGACTCCCTGTTAGAAGACCACCCGCGACTGACATGCAGTACTATCACAAAGTAACTACGCAAAAATTGTGCCTCTCGGTCCAATTCCCGACAGCCGATCTGCTTTGGCAAATTATGTGAAGGTCTAGCAAGATCTGCTTGCACTGGATAGCACCGCGTTCACCTCTGTGATCGCGTGTTGCCCTTGGTGCCCTTGCCAAGCCCTTTCTAAATGTCCTTAAAAGCAATCCAGGGAGACGCGCTGTACAGTCTCTAGTTATCCGTAAAGCAACCACCAAGGCAGAAAATGTGCCCATCCTCAAGGCATCTTTTGATCGAATGGTTACAGTATGTAGCTTAACAAAAGTTTCAAGCCAGAAATGACGTCACCGAATCAGTGAATTAACCAGTTTTCAAAGCTAGTAGGAAGGAGTAGCCTCGACTTTGATATCGTCGCCCATGTCGTGTTGAACACCGTACAGACGCTGGCTGACCCCCATTTTTTCTGACATGCGATAAATTTTGCGGATTCCGCCGCTGTTACAGCAGATGGGGCAACTCGCCGGAGTGACATATGAGTGCTTGTAGTCAAACTCGGCTTAGTACAGCGGAAGTGGAAACAAGTGGTTTGGTGGAATTACCTCATTCTGAGTTCAAGAAAACTGCATGCATCGCGAAGAAAGACACAGGGAGCTATCGAACATTGCACAAGAGAAGTCAGTATGCTGCTGGATTCGATAAAAGCTAGCGTGTCCTCTGGTCCAGCATACTCTTCGATAGCAGCTGCTACACCCAGGACTCATAGAGACGCAGAGGATGAGAAGACGTCGGCTTGTATCGATGGGTTATCTGATTTATAATCACGTATATAGACACCACTCTCACTCAAAACGTAACTTTTATAACCTAGAAACGACCAAAAAGCCTGATACCGGGGTCACCATCGCCAGCCGATTTCGCAAGTAAAATGCATGTGTCGACAACGATTTTTTCGTGTGAATCCCAGAGCCAAAGCTGCTCCTTCATTCACATCGAAACGGTGCTGACGCGCCCTTTTCGTTAATGACGTCACGAGTTTAACTCAACAGGCGGGACGACTTTTAAGATCAATTCTTCTAAGCGATAAATCGTCTTTTTCTTCCGTACAAACGTCAGCACAGCCAGAAAGAGTCAAATAATCAATTCGTACTGAAACAGTAATTAGATGTTGTGCTCAATGTCTCTTTGAAGCTGCTATACAGAGAGATTAGACAGCACTTATTAGTTGTGGAAGGCATTAAGCAGGCGTGGCCATGCACAGTAACGGGTAATTACGAAAAGCAATGGAGAACTCCCACCCCCTCTATCTTTTCAATCTAAGCTTGTTTTTTTTTTCGGATGCGTATTTAATCCCCTACGTTTGAAAGTATGTTCTAGTCTTCCAGCTTGCAGCGTTATTTAGAAATCACTTAAAAGATAATCGAGTAATTAGCAATAAAACGGATTTTTTCAGCTGGCGAGGAGAGGCAAGCAAGGTGCAGAAAGATATCTTGCTTTGCTTGCACTGGCAAGCGTGGCCTATGAAACTTGCTGTTCCTCTCTTTACCTCCAATGTGCGCATTTTTTTTTCGCTTTTGAGTGCAAGTATTCCGATGCATTGTCCTATGTGCGCATTTTTTTTCTTTGGAGCGCAAGCATTCCAGGTGCACTGTCCTATGTGCGCATTTTTTTTTTTTTGAGTGCAAGTATTCCGGTGCACTGTCCTATGTGCGCATTTTTTTTTCTTTTTTGAGTGTAAGTATTCCGGTGCACTGTCCGGAATCTGAGATAAGAACGCATGTGGTGAGTCTGCATGTGTAGACTCCGTGCTATGCTGCCTAGCAGGATGACGAAACGACACAATCAACGCACGTCGTGGTTCCCGGTAAAAGCTACAATAGCAGCCGCCAGCGGCCGGACGTCATTGCAATAAATGGTTTTGCCAGCTGTTAGCGGCGTAGCTGCCTAGAGTTTGCCTTGTTTGTTTGATCTGCAGCTACACAGCAAGGGCGAATTCTTCAGTATAACTAAATGTTTAGTGTTCTTTCGCAGTACTGAGAGCAACATTAGAGCAGGAGAAGAAAATTTTAATGCATACAGTCACGCTGGTTTCAGATATAAAAAGACCGATATCATGCCGCTTACCTGCAGAGAGAATCTCAAAGCCTGGCATTGTCACGCTCTTTCCTTAAGTGCATGCGAATAAGTCATCTTTTTTTGTCTACTTGGCCATGCAAGGACAGCTTGCTGCCTGACAGTGGCGCCTGACACTCCTTTCCGTATATGGAAAACAAATCACGCTAGGACATACGACAGATCCCACTCGAACATACGGTTGTGAACTTTCATACGATGAATCCAATATCTTTTCATTTCAAATAGAGAAGCAAGGACACATGACTACTTAGCTATGTAATTGTAATGTGTATAGTGCTCAGATTTCTTTGTGTGCAAGGTGTCGAAGGTCACAGTTATTTGTACTTGTATTTTGCACTTTGCTTCATGTGCATTTTGTAAGGTGATGGTTGTAATACGTAGTTGTAGGCGCACTGCCTGTACGTATTTTGTACCCACTGCTGTTGCGCCCAGTAGGGTCAGGGCCTCGTCAGGAGACTAATGACCCCCTTCTGCCCTATATACAGGGTGTTTCACCTAAGTCTTTCTGCAATTTTAAAAAATAAGCTATTTGAATTAGATGCGGGCTTTTTCTGGCATAGCATTGTCAGAGGTGTAGTACATCATAATGCAGCTAAGACGTGCTAACTAGCAGGCTTGTTAACCAATATTTAATAGTTAACTTTTAAACTATTACCGTTGGGCTCCTTAATTACTGAGAGGCCTGTAGCCCACCGTAAGTAATGTCCATATCCGTTTTTAGAATTTCGAGAACACGATTATCCTCGGCGCTGTGGCCCAACAAATTTTGGCTATTTCGACGAGTTAGGTTCACTGGAGAGGTTGCTTTGCCTGCAAGCTTCTCAAACCGCATGTATTTTGGCGCGATTTAGGCGAAATTTGTTGGGCCACAGCGCCGAGGATAATCGTGTTCTCGAAATTCTAAAAACGGATATGGACATTACTTACGGTGGGCTACAAGCCTCTCAATAATTAAGGAGCCCAACGGTAATAGTTTAAAAGTTAACTATTAAATATTGGTTAACAAGCCTGCTAGTTAGCACGTCTTAGCTGCATTATGATGTACTACACCTCTGACAATGCTATGCCAGAAAAAGCGCGCATCTAATTCAAATAGCTTATTTTTAAAAATTGCAGAAAGTCTTAGGTGAAACACCCTGTATAGCAATCTGCCCACTGTGTCAGGCGCAAGCTCAGTTTATCGCGAGAGGCTGCTGGGGAAGAACAACCTGGGTAGCAACCAAACCCGTCCCAAGCAACCTAAGTCTCATCGATGGCAGCACCTGCCACAGAAAGGCAGTGGCGCTGTTCTTGACCGCTGCACCAGTGCGCCATGAGTGGTGTGAGGATGCCCAATGAATAATGAACGTAAAGGAAAGTGACCAACCCCGCATATATGAACGTTAACCCGTTATCGCTATCTGAACAACTGCCATCCGTGAACAGTGGATCTGAACATCAGAACCGGAGTGAAAACCGAAGTGCTAGCCACCTAATCCTCCTTTCGCCTGACTACGCAAATCCCATGATTTTTTTTTTAAGCGTCTAGCGCTGTTATCACCATGTCAGTCATGCTGACTACGTTCTAAATGCATGCTAGACAGAATGACAGAGCCGTTTTGTGTTTAGGAGAAAGAGTTATTTTTCCAGAGCAAGAAATAAACTTGGACATCGCAAAGTTCCATGGCGGGCTTAGGGAGTGCAATCTTGCGCTTTTACTCTTTTTTTTCCTCGGAGCATTGCTTTACTACAGCACATTGTTAGCAAAGTTTTCGTTACAGAGAAACTTCAGACCATAACCAAATAAAACATTTGTGCAGTAATGTGTAAGACGAAGAAGTGTGCCTACGTGCGTGAATTCCTGGTGTCTTTCAGCGCGAAATGGTATTTTTCGAAGTGTGTGTGTGTGGGAGGGGGGGGGGATAGAAAATATACACACAAACATTTTCAGACATCTCTTGGTAGTAGAACATAATGCATGTCTGAAACGGTTTGTGTAGCTACGCCCGCCTAGCCATTGGTAAACGGTCTCTGCCTGCAACGACTTGCGCAGCAACTGGCTTAAGAATCAAAATGAATAACATAATATTCAACAGTTTAACAGAGCAGCAACACCTTACGGCAGAAATAACGTACCAGAAGTGCTCCAAGCGAAGTATTCACAGGAGTGCCCGGCACAAGTTTAACAGGGTATCTACCAAAAACAAGTAACTCTGCATATTCCTATTATGACAGAGAAATTAAAGTGGGCTTGAGGACATTAACTCGTGTTGCCCTCTAATGATGACCAGCAGCTTGCTGATATCCTCGAAAAGGGTAGAGTGTGATTGATGTGCCCGCCAGCATTCTTATGTGGAGCAGAAACGTGATGGATGCTATCAAAACTATACATTAGAGAGAGGATAGCGGAGCGAGAAACGCAAAGGAACATGCTGGACCCCAAAGAGGCACAAGGAGAGCACAATGAAAAAGAAAAAAATGGGCTGATGTTGCTCGGTTGAAATTAAGAATTCAAGAACTGACATTCCTCGGGTGCATAATGCGCAAAACTGACCATAGATCTGGTAGTGTGACAACTCAGGTGAAGGCAAAACAAATATGCTGAAGACTCTATCGATGGCAGCATATAGTCGAATCGAGTAGCGAACTTGTAAGAAACCTAATGGAATAGGAGGGCCGCGGCTGACGCTAGAGATAGCGTTCATTACTGGGTGATTTGATTTATTGGGGTTTAACGCCCCAAAGCGACTCAGGCTATGAGGGACGCCGCATTGAAGGGCTCCGGAAATTTCGACCACCTGGGGTTCTTTAACGTGCACTGACATCGCACAGCACACGGGCCTCTAGAATTTCGCCTCCAACAAAATTCAGCCGCCGCGGCCGGGATCGAACCCGCGTCTTTCGGGCCAGCAGCCGAGTGCCGTAACCACTAAGCCACCGCGGCGGGTATAACTGGGAGAGGCATCTGCATCTGTGGACTTGAGTAGGTTGATGACTGTGATTACTGCTCTAGACAATTTACGTAGTCAGTGAGCGGCTGTTGAGTTGCGGCCCCACATCTGGTCTTCGATCTTCAACGCATGGTGTTTTTATTGGTTAAGTACTCATTAGCCTAACACTTTAGTTTCACAGAAAGGAACATTTAAACCAAAGTGTTTCGTTTCTTGTTTTTTTTTTAACCTACGCTTTTGGAATGCGATAGGGAAAGGTGTTACATGCCTTTGGATGGTTTGGTTTGGTTTTGGATTTATGGGCTTTAGCGTCCCAAAGCGACTCAAGCTATGAGGGAAGCCGTAGTGGGAGGGCTCCGGATAATTTAGAACACATGGTGTTATTTAACGTGCACTGAGATAGTACAGTAGACGGGCCCTGTGCATTTCGCCCCCAACAAAACGCAACCGCTGCAAAGAGGATCGACCCTGCGTCTTATCGGACAGCAGCAGGTCATGCGCCAAGTGGTTTGATCTCTTGCACCAACCATCCTTGCGGCCAACTCTGCGTGTAAAATTATGTTTCGTAAAAAATAAAAACTAAAAGTGTTCACAACCACTGGAAATGTTTTTGCTTAAGATGGACCTATTAACAAAAATTGCCTCTCATCAATCTCGTTTTCTATTGAGCAGAAAAGACAGAAGAACGAATTGCTAATGAAAAATAGAATCGACACAAATCATTCATGCACATTATTTTTTATTAATTCATGTATGTAAACTTGTAACATGACCACCCCAGGGGGCATTCATGAGGAGGCGGAACTACAAGTAGATATAACGGAAAAAATTTGAATGAAAAAATAACAAAGAGTAATTCACCTACGCAGGACTAGCAGACGAAAATTTAAACAAAACTAGTTAGGTATGAGTGTTCAGGAAATACTCCTTTTATGAGCAGATGCGGCGAGAATGATGGGAGCTGATAGTTGATTGCAATGATAGATCAATAAAAACAATGCTAAGTGGCATAGAAGCGAGCGAATATGGTACGTGCTCTTACTGAGTGATATAGCCGAGTAAAAATGCGCTGTGCTGGTTTGATATGGGACGCGGTCAAGGACTGACCACGATAAAGCTTGCGAATAATTAGTAAGCTTCATTATTCTCTCTGTTTCGAGCCAGAGGAGCGTCGCTCGTCAGTAGTTTGTCGCAGCATATCAGGCTGCTTTGTTTTGTGGTCACTCGACCTTGTTGTTGAGGTGGGGCTTATATAAATTCCAAATGAATGAAGCATATTCTATCTTCGATCAAACAAATCATTGTCCTTTGCATCGCACCAATGTCACACTGGACGGTCCTTGGTAAGTCACAGGCTTTTGTAACATTGCTTGACCTACATCACCGACAACTTTGTAATTTTCGCACTCCCACTTGTGTTTGCCTGTTCGCGTTATAATTATGCGTAGTATCATACCTGTATACACGGTGTTTCGCCTAAGACTTTGACCAATCTTTAAGAATAGGCTTTACGAGTTATAGCAGCGTTTTTTTCGGCATAGCGTTGTCAGTGGTGTAGTACATCACAGAGATAAGATAAGGCGTGCTAACTAGCAGGCTGGTTAACTAATATTGAAGTTTTTTAACTATTATCGTTAGCCTCCTTATTTATTTAGAGACTTGCAGCCCACCCTAAGTAATACCCATATCAAGTTTTACAGGAAAGGGGGGGCGGGGGGAGGGTTGGTTTGCTTGCAAGTTTCTCGAAAGCACATGTATTTTGACGCGATGCAGCCAGAATTTGTTGAGCCATGGTGCCGAGGGTAAGCGCGTTTCCGAAATTCTAAAAGCTCATATGGAGGTTACTTATGGTGCGCTACACTCTCAGTAATTAAGGTTCCTAACCGTAATAGTTAAAAAATTAACCATTCAATATTACTTAACCACTACGCTAGTTAGCACGTCTTGGCTTTATTCTGTTGTACTACATCGCTGACTACGGCATACCTAAAAAAGCGTTCTTTTAACTAAAAAAGTCTTTTTTTAAAAATTGTGTAAATTCCTAGGGGAAACATCCTGTGTATCAGTGCCACTGCTATCTGTGGAGTTTTCTGTACTCCGAATGTCATGTAACTTAAACAACAGAGGGGGAAAAACAGGTGAAACGGCGTAGCAGTAACAAGTAACTATATTCGTGAATAAGTTTCATTCGTTGATGGAGTTTATCATCCCAAAGCGACTCAGGCTGGGAGGAACGCTGTAGTGAAGGGCGCCGGAAATTTCGACCCCCTGGGGTTCTTCAACGTGCGCTGACAACGCACAGTACACGGGCCTCTGCAATTTCGCCTCCATCGAAATTCAGCCGCCGCGGCCGGGATCGAACCCGCGTCTTTTGGCCAGCAGCCGAGCTCCATAAACACTGAGCCACCACGGCACCACATTCGGGAATAAGTAAGTAAGTAAGTAAGTAAGTAAGTTATTTTCGAAAAAGTTATTGTGCGATATCTTCGAGCATCAGGAAGCTATCGCCAGTGCCTTGCCCAATACCTAAGAGTGGGTTCGGACCATTTTCATTTGTGGACTACAACACCAACAGCGGTACATCCGGGAGGCTAATTGTTGTCTCGCCTGCATTTGACGCGTGTCACCAGCGTCGGGAAGAGTAAAGGACAGCGAGTTTTGTCCCCCCAAATTAAAAAGAACTGCATGAATATCGCACCATAAAGACAGGACTCAGTTGGCGACGAACAATATTTCTCACGAGCCGAAAGGCAGCCTCAAAAGACTAGCATTACGGGGTCGCAGCGACAACGCCATAAAACATGACGCCATTCATTCTGTTTAATGTTCATGTCTCGGAGCAGCGTCACTTGAAGTCAGCGGCGCTTACGTGCATCCGCATGTCGCGGACGCAACTGTCGTTAGATGCAACGTACCGTCTCCTGGCCTGCTCAAGCAGTGCCGGTAGCGTGAATAAAAACAAATAAAGAATAAAAAGAACAACAGCCGCGACAAGGGCAGCGCCTGCGGGTAAGTCGCCGGGGAAGAGAAGCCGTACGTGCTGCGTGACGCGTGTTCGTTTTGAAACGTTGCCAAGAGTCCGCAGTCGCTGCGAACTCGGATTAGAAGGCTTTCATTATTCTTTGACCTTTAATTCGCCCTTTGGCTTTGGCATTTTGAACCATTGCCGCACCGGCTACGCCTGATAGCGAGGCTTTAGAGGTGATCTGAAAACAAAGAAGGAAAGCCAGGGGAGTAAATATATGCAAAAACAAGCATATCGACCAATGACGGCAGGTATAGACGCTGACGCGAGTCTCTGGAAGGTCTTGGGACAATCGATGCACATAATTTTATGGTAGTAGTTATAAATGACGTCTGATTTGCGCAATGAAGGCCCGCAGAATGTTCTACTGAGTAACCAGAGACGTCAGCACATTAAAGAAGGCTAGCGGCGGCTGCATGCATATAATAGCGACAGTAATGTCAGCTGGCGCGTGCACACGCGCAGTTTATTTTTTCTTCTCAAGGTGCGGCCCCGACCGCTGTGGGCTTTCCCGAGATTTTGAGCTTTCCTGCAGCGCTCTGTGTCTCTAACACGATATCCTGCAGAGTATCGGCCGGAGATGCAAAATTTGAATAATACACTGAAGAAAGGCATCATACGTGCATTAGAACATTTGGTCCATGGAGTCATGGAAGGTGATTTTAGTACCTTAAAATGTGATTTCTCCGCTGCTTTCAGCATATAGCACACCCACTGACTCTGAGCGATGGCGGTCAGAAATGTAAGCGGATTCACTACCGCTATTTGAAAGTGTTGTAAATCATTTCAAAGCCGTTCTTAGCGCTCCTAACATTGTAAATGGCACACGAGATCATGCATGTGACCAAAGAAAGCCCTAAATTTCCCGTGTACAAGGCTCGGTAGTTTCATTACTTTCTATGGATTAAAGGTGCAGTGAAGAGGAATCTGAACTCGTCTTTTTGCCGCGGGAACTAGATCTACACATTCCGAGCATTCTTAGAAACCTCGAACTAATGTCCTGTGTGACCGATTACTCTAATTAAATGGAATGAACGTCCGGCTCCCGCCTTTATTTTTTTAATTGTCCTCATACGGTGGGCGGAGTCGACCAACGCGTAGAGTGCCTTTAAGCCAGGTCCGTGGAGGCTTTGTTTTCGCTTTATTTTGTTTTTTAGGTTTCCGTGAATAAATAGTTTCACTCGCAGATATAGCCGCAAAATAAGCCGGCGCAAATAAAAATACGCGCGGTCTATTTGCTATTACGGAATACTATGTATTACTCCGCCGATGGCAGGGCGGCAAGCCGCCACGGGACTGGGTGAAAGGCACTCCACGCGTTGGTCGACTCCGCCCACCGTACGGGGAGAATTCAAGAAATAAAGGCGGGAGCCGGACGTTAATTTGATTTAATTAGGGAAATCGGCCACACAGGGCAATAAATCGAAGTTTCTAATGATCGGAACGTGTATGTTGAGTTCCCGCGGCAAAAAGACGAGTTCAGATTCCTCTTCACTGCACCTTTAAGCATCACTCAGAGAGTAAAATAACGTTTGACATGCAGAAAGATACGTTTCCAGCCATGTTTTTGCACCTAATTATCATAGCCTGAAAATTAAAAAAAAAATATCGACGGCAGATTTACAGTCCGCGTAGGAGAAAAATTAGCTTATTGCGCTAATTCATTTCTGAGTATTGGCGTTTGTCTCAATAAAACGACGAGCTTATTAACGCCGCAGCGTTAAGGCTCCAGCTCTGCAGAAAACCCGGCGTTTTCAGCGTCGTCGTCAGTATTGTGAGCGAAAAACTGGCCAGCGTGGGGTGACCAGCGGCCACCGTACCCACCTTGAGTGGCTCCCCTCAATGTGGCGATTGAGTGCCTGAAAATAGTGCAGTGAAGAAAACAGAAATAGATAGTAAATATTGGCGGTCGCTACCTTCCGTGTCGAAACTTATTCGATAAGGAGCTCCAATACTTGGCCGCCTGTCGTAAACCGTTGGTTCGTACCAAAATTCTTGTACATTCCACTTTCAGAATAATTTCCAAGCCAGCCATTAAGATTTGCCTTTTTAAGCCCACAGTCATACTTTACTATTCGTGCTCTGAAATTCTTAGCAAAAGCAATGTCACCGAGAAATCCTAATTTGCTCTGGTGTTCTCCATCAACTTTACCCGCAGTTCCTCACAAGCGAACCATCAGAAGGCATAATTCAACTCGCAGCAAATTGTGTATACTTGCCTGTCGTTATTTTGTAAATACTGCTTGAGGATTTAAAAAGTTTACGACGATATCAGTAGGAATATCTGAGAAGAGTTAAAATGGAGACCGGCTTAACTGGTGTCCGCGGGGATGGCTGGAAATAAACTAATAATAAACATGGGCAAACACTGCTTGAACACGTTAGAATGGATGTACTGCAACAGTAAACGACTACAAAAGTGGCGATTAGCGCTAGGCCCCCCAACGTGCAGAAAACAACTCTACCTATATGAGTAGAAGTGACTGAGATCATAATAAATCAACCAAGGCAGTTTACACAGATACCGGAAAGCAGCTAAAATACATCGGAAGGAATGGTAAGGTGTAACGAATATTTATTACCGCAAAACAAGCACTAAATTGTTACATATACTAGGCGTGTTCAGTAAGTTGTCTACCTCACTGTGTTGCGCCAAGATTAAAGAATTATTCTTGTCGCACACATTGAGAAAAGCCCGGATATGATTAACAGACTGTAGCTTTTCAGACCGATTAAAGAACTGGACGTGTCAGGATAGCAAATGCACTAAAGTGTTATCTGGGAAGAAAAGAAATGATTTTGAGTTTTGATTCTTGAATAAATTCTTTACAGTGGAAGTAGAAAGACAGACGGAAATCTATGAAAGTTTGATTCCTCTACATGGATATAATGCATCTTCGTGTCATCAAGTGAACGTAGGGGTACAGCAGTTCAAACGCGATAGAGGCCCAACTGAAGGTTATTCCCATTCAGGGCGTTATGTCCGAGCATCTTCGTAGGAAAATGCAGCGGTATGGGTTTTAGTATCATCAGTGCTGTTTCTACGGTGTCAGAGGCCAGTTCCCGGAGGATGCTACGAATTTTAAGAAATGAGCATAAAGCATGTCGCCAGTAATATATCCAGAGACGTAAAACATGCTTAGAACAAAAATCGAGGAGACGTCTGGGATTAGTACAGGTGATAAACCATGGGCCCACCATACCCATTCGTAGTCTTAAAAATTGTAGGATTGCATTTAAGTCTGCTTAAGAACGAAAATGCGAAATTCTTTCTATTTCCGCCCTTTCGCCTTCTATTCTTTTTGTTCTTGCTTTCCATTTTTGTTTTTTATTTTATACTTTTCACTTTTTTATTTTCCGCTTTACTGTTATTTTCTTTCAATTCTTCGTTTCTTAATTTCATTACATATTTGTTGCATCAACCGTTGAGTATTCTACTTTTATACATTATTTCATTTACTATACAACTTATCATTGATAGTTTGTGGAGACAACTTCCGTCTACAGCTTTCGTCCACGCCACTCATGAGCCAAGAAAGGCTTCCGCCGTAAAAAAGAGTCCATGCAGTGAAACAAAGGGTCACCAACTCCAAAGAAATTTCATTCGAAAACGTCAGCGGGAAAAATTAATTTGAGTGGATTTTGAATACCAGAGGCGTTTTATTACTGAAGTTTATGAACACAAGGCCATGGCTGACGACAACCTGTACATCAGTAATGAAAAAAAAATGAGTGAGCAATGAACGCGGAAATCCGTGGGATGTTCTCTGCAAGCGCTTTTACGCCTCGTGACAACGCCCTAACTCACAAACATTGCAGACCACAAGCTTCTATCTGGAATGTTGCTTTACGGCGCTTAAGTTATGAGACTGCAGATCAAGTCTGGGTTCCGGATAGTTGTTCCTTTTTCGCAACCTGAAGAAATGTCTGGGCTTTTATTCACGATTATGACAGTCAAATAAGCGTTGGCAGGCTTCTTGCAGTTACAAAAAGTCTCCATCTGTTGTGAGCGCAATCATAAGAAGTGAAGTGGAATTTGTACTTTCATGCCAAGGGGGAATACGTTAATAAGCAGTAAGTTCTATTTTATCTTAAAGTTTTTTTTTTTTCATACTCAAGTAGACAGCTCATTGGACACCGCTCGTATCAGCCTGGTCAGGAACTAACGAAAATAGAGGCACCTGCTGGAGGAATGCTCTCACTCAAATTGGGTATGAAGCAAAAAAAAAAAAAACTTGAAATCGAAGTTTTCTTTTCCTGACTCTGAGGACTGCAAAGTTATGATATTTTTTTCATAGCCAATGGTCTTTACCAGTTTGCTTTCAACAGATGAGAAATCCGAAAACCTCGAAGTTCCTATAAATACTTTTTATACGTTGCAAAGTAGAACCCCTCATCTCACATATTGCGACAGACTATGATATCCTCAGCAATGTATTAAGCTGTAGTGTTAAGGTTGTGCGAGAGAATAAAATTTCGTTAAATGGTGAATGGGACCAAGTCCAATGATAACCAATGGTTGGCCTCTTCGAAGCGCATGCATTCCGCTCTGAGGTGTCTCCATAAAAAGTTATATCCATATAAAGTGAGTTCGCACTCAACTAGTCAGAGAAGGCTGTGAGTTTCAGAATTGAAACATTGAACTCATTCTGAGTAAAACAAGGCACTTCTGAAAACGCAGAGCCATCACCACGCTCACTTCGCCCGTTCCCCCTCCCTACGCTTTGCAGCTGCTGCCCCCTTTTCTAGTGCTGCCTTAAATGAATCCGGCTCGCATTGACGCTGTTCGTGCGACCGTCATGACAGAGCGATATACTTCCCTCCTTTCTTCATAACTTTAAGGCGCGCTAAAGAGGAATCTCAACTCTTTTTTTTTACCGCGGGAACTCGATCTACACGTTCCGAACATTTTAGAAACTGAGTTATTATCCTGTGCGGCCGATTTCAATAATTTAAATCGGATTAAATGTCTCGGCTCCCGCCTTTTTTTTAACTCACCGCAGACGGTAGGAGGAGTCAACCAACCTTTCAGGCACTCCCGTGGCGGCTTGCTGCTCTGCCATCGGCGTAGTGATACGTAGCGATCGGCGAAAGCAATAAGTTCACGCGTATTTTTATTCCCGTGGGCCTAATTTGCGGCTATGTAGCCTCTGACTGGATCTATTTTTTCACGAAAACATAAAAAAAAATAAAAGCGAGAGCGAAGACGCCACGCGACTCTTCCTATTGTCTGCGGCGAGTTAAAAACCGTGCAGGAGCCAGGCCGTTTAATTCGATTAAAATTATGGAAATCGGCCGCACAGGACAATAATTCCAAGTTTCTAAGAATGTTCGGATCGTGCAGATTGAGTTCCCGCGGTAAAAGCACGAGTTCAGATTCCTCTTTAGTGCACCTTTAAGATAACATAGCCTTGATTGCATTCGGTCCTCTCGAAGCATATGCAGGATTTTCAACCTCGGCCGAAATAAGCCTCGCTCGGCCACTCAGCCAGACTATCCGGTGTCACAAACTTGCGACACCCGGGTTCGAACTCGGCCGCAGCGGCATCGTTTCGGTGGTGACGAAACGGAAAAAGTGGCGGTGCACTGTGCAATGTCAGTGCACGTTAAAGATCTCGAAGTGGTCGAAATTATTCCGGAGCCCTCCACTAGGACCCCTCTTTTTTCCTTTCTTATTTCACTTCCACCTTCCTCCCTCCCTTCACGGCTCCCTTCCGGTGTCAAGGAGTCAGGCAGTTACTGGTTCTTTCATTCATCAAAAACCAGTTTTCGGACAAATGTGCGTCGACCGCGTGAGGCTTGGGCGGAGTACACGAGCACTGCGATGCGAGGCAAAACGGATGAAGCCCAGCTGCTCCTGCTCAACAGAAACCAGCTTTCCTGACCTTTCGCAGGTTGCGTAAGTTTTTGTAGACATACGCTTGCGTAAGAGCATTAACCTTCTGCACGGACTGATACTGTAGCTGCGATCGTATATCGCTTTGTGCTTTCAGCTGTGCACTGTTTTCGCTAGCTAGCCGCGCCGCGTAAGCTGTGAGCAATAAAGTGCGCTCACGCACCTGCACCCCATGTCCTCGCTCGGGCAAGCTCAGCGCCTGATAAACATCCGGTGCAGTGTGATAGTATGACCAGGATTTTATTGCACTTCTTTTTGACTTCGAATGTTTGTCGGTCCGTCCGTGCACACCACGAGAAAATGATCCTCTCCAACGGGGCCACTATCACTGCCACCTGCAGAAAGGACGGACTTGAAACAAATAGTTGGGAAAGAAAATAGTGAAAGAATAGGCGCTTCGCAGCAACCACACCACCCAAGCAATTGTAGCAGCAACAGATACCCTCTATGCCCCATCGATTTGAACTGGTATGCAGGTAGTAGAAGACGATGCTAAGGGCACTTGTTCATGTAATAGTTGCCGTGCCTTTAGGTGGACGCTAACAACAACACATTCGCTAAAAACTGCCTCTATTTTCGTACGCAGCAAAGTACTTAAAGGAGAATTAAGGATTTATGTAAAATACAGCATACGAGAGGTAAATTTTGTCACCCTATAAAAGGAGGCTAACGAAAAGGGTTCCGATTAAGTTGAGTACAACGCAGCGAGTTATGTGGAAAGAAAAATGATAGGTGTAACATTAAGAGGCAGAAAGACGGCGGAGTGGGTGAGGGAATGAACGCGGATCAATGTCTTCCTTGCCGAAATCAAGAGGAAGGAATGGGCTCGGGTGGGGCATGTAATGCAAAGGCAAGATAACCGACGGGGTGGCTTCCAAGAGAAGATAAGCGTAGCAGGGGCGGCTCAAAGTTAGTTGGGCGGATGAGATTAAGAAGTTTTCATGGCCGCAGCTGGCAAAGGACAGAGTTAATTGGGGAGACACGGGAGAGCCCTTTGCCTGCAGTGGGTGTGTTCAGGTTGATGATGATTATGAATCCGCATTATCCTCGTGAGATAACCAGAGAGATTCCTTGAAAATGTTGCTACTTTTTTTTTGCTTTTGGAAAGCGCTTACTGTCTTCCTTTGTGATGCGTTGTCTGTTGCCTTCGCACACAAGTTCGTAGAACCCTCCCGCACGTGCTTGCCCAGCCGTCGTTCCCATCTTCGAGGGTTAGTTTTTGTGTGTCTGGTTGCCTCGTCGTTTGCATAAAATGTATATAAATAATGCGCTTGCGCCTACGCTAGAATTCTCGTTCCTTGCATCCGCAGATCGATGTATCTCACCAGAAACAAGTGACACAATTTCAATGCAAATGAAAATAGAAATACGAGGGGGTACCCAAAAGAAACCGGACTTAATTTTGTTTGAACTTATTTGTTCACATTTTAAGCACGGGCCTTCAATCTCCTTCAAAGTATTCCCTACTTGCAATGATACGCTTGTCGAATCTTTCATTCCATTTTTCAAAACATTGTTTAAATTCATCTTTTTTGATGCTTGACGGTGCCTCCGTCGTTTTTTTCTTCACCTCAGTAATATCAGCGAAATGCTTTCCATTCACCTATTTTTTTCATTCTAGGAAATAAAGAAAGTAGCACGGGGCAAGGTCGGGAGAGTATGAGGGTTGAGGAATAGGGGTCATGCCATTTTTGGTCCAAAATTGTCGTAGAGACAGAAGTGTGTGAGCAGGGGCATTGCCATGACGGAAAAACCAGTCACCCGACCGCCACAAATCTGGCCGCTTCCACCGCACACTGTTGCCCAATCTTTTCAAAACATCCAAGTAGAAAGCCTGGCTAACTGTCTGACCCTGCGGAACAAATTCTCAATGAACCACTCCTCTCACGTCGTCGAAAAAACAAATCAGCATTGTTTTGAGGTTTCGTTTCACCTGACGAGCTTTCTTGAGGCGAGGTGAATTTGAAGTTTTCCATTGGCATGATTGTTGCTTTGATTCAGGATTCGATTCAGGAACACTTGAGTTGTCCCCATAGCATCGTCCTTGTACGTCTTAATATTTCAAGAGTTTCCATTCAACTTTTTCCGGGCAAAAATCAAAATTTCACCGGCGCACGCTGTTCACGAAAATCAGCCATTGCAAAAACGACGTTCACACAAAACAGTCGTCACTCTAAAACTCTGCCTAAACTAGTCTGACCTCCTTCAACGATGGCACTCGGCTTACTGACTCTGGAATGTTCGTTCTATGTGCTCCTAGTGACAAAACGCGGTACCACCGAAGCATTGCCGACCAAAAAATTTAGTCCGGTTTCTTTTGGGTACCCCCTCGTATATGCTTCTGCTCAAACCCGACAACAGTCGATGGCTCTCAGCAGGCATGTCGTGCACACTTCGTCATCGCTGGGTGTTTCCACTCACATAACGAAGCAAATGCATGAGGTTTACTTTAGTGACAACCTTCGTAGTGTTGTTCCTTCTGCATGCATGGGATCACAACGCTGAACAGCACGCATGCGTCCCTGCAGTGGGTAATGTAGGCGTATCACGGATTAAACTGCTAATTTTTAAAAGTTGCGACTTGCTCTGAGGAAGAAACTAAGTGACTTACGCTTTCTGGATATACCGAAGTCCTGAAAGTGCTGGCTCGCAAAAAAATTGGAAGCGTTCATTGGTTTCTCCTCATTCAGGTTTCGCGCGTATGAAATGGCGGGAAATACATTAAGATTCCTGGTAAATCCAGGCGCGAGCCCTCTGCTAAGCGTGGAAATCAAAGCAAATTGCTTGACGGAATTTAACCGCAGGCCTTATATACAGGTGTGAGATTGAGATGCATTTACTAGTTATGAGAAGTGGCGGATCTTTTTCATATCAGTGTCTTGCAACAGCTCGTCAAAGGCACGGAGAGTGTTTGGGTATTAGTGAGCCGTTCGCGCTACACGAGGACCATTTACGCAATCGAGCAAACCGCATAAACGTGACAGAACAATGAAGACGAGCAGGAAAGCGTAGGAGGCAGCGGTGAACGGCGAGGCAAATGTCACTTGCGCGGCCTCCTCGAAGCAGTAGCGCCACGGCTGCCAAAAAGCATCTGATAATAAGGAAAGAATATAAAATTGAAAAGAAAACGAAAAACAATAAAGCAATAATCTATGAATGTATTTACGAAGGACACGCTTCGATGATTTTCCTCAGCAGTTCGCTGTCGTGTTCGTGCCCGTACTTTTTGTCACTTGCAGAAGAATAGTCGCTCCACCGAGTAGTTGTCCTGTTTCGGCCTTGGGCAAGGGTAATGTTGGCAGCTAATGTTGTACAACGCATTGAGGAGATGGTGTAATGGAAATTCCACATTGTCTTCCCAATACCCCCTGTACTCTATAGGACCTAACCTTTGTAATATATGGTCACCAAAAAGAAAAAAGAAGCTATACACTAAGAGAAGCGTTGCTTTGTAAGCTCTCTATACTGCCTTGAAAATACTTCGTCCAGGTTTCAGTATGTATGTATATCTTATTCATTTTGTGCCAGTACAATAAAACGTCTCCCTTAATATAGGTGGAGCCGTAAAAGGTACTCCAATATTCCTTTCTGGCTCGAGAACATTAGGTTTGTTCTTTTAGTCCAGTATCGTAAAACCTCTCCAAAGACTCTTGCGGTGCAGTGGAAACTGTGCACTTCCTTACCAATACTTCTCTCGGCCTCGGTAGTGTATGATTTGTTCCTTTTTCGGTCAGTGTACAATAAAGCATTCCGAAGTCAGAAGTTGCGCAGCAAAAACTGCACACCGACTAGCGATGCCTCTCTTCCAATCAATTCATTACGCCGCACCGATCCGGCTAATCCTGGAAACAGCGGCAATTCGAGTCATCGACGATGGGGTGAAAAGAATCAGAATGGAATAGAGCTAAATGGCAAGTAGAACTGTTGTAGCCCTGCATTGACTGGCTCTCGTCGACGTTGTTTTGGCTGACGCTGGCAGAGACAGCCCCGCACTTTACTGTAAGAAGTAAGGGGGTGGTGACGACGAGACCTTGAAGCTCAGTGTAAAGCTTCGTTTCCCTTTCGAGGACAGTGGACACACATGGAGCGGTTGCGAATTTTCCGAGGGATCTTTGCTGCGAATTGCAGCAATACACGTGCGTAAGCGGTTTCGCGTGGACAATATGTGCTGCCCGCAGTGTATGCATTGGAGACAACTGCGCTTGCAACCTTTCCCAGAACCGGCAGTGTGGCTTTTACAGAATCGAAGAGGTACGAGTAAGACGGAGGTCGGGTAAGTTGTTTCTGTTCCTTCTTATTTTATAATTGTAAGCTGATAGACTGAATGCGTCATTAGAGCCGCGCCAACCACAGCATCGCAGGTGTTCTGGAAATGAGATAATGGAACCAAGGGCCTGATGGCGCACCGCTATTCATTAAAAATTTGTCCTCCATATGGCTTAAAGCACGTAACATCTCAACCTGATGTAGCGAGTAGTTACGCCTCTGCCTTCGTCCACCCCGCTCGTATGCTTCACGTCGAAAAAAGAAATCTGGGTCATAGTTGACTCACTTAATCAACAGACAAATATTACGCAGTCGAAACTAGATGCGACGCACGTAGAGTGAGTCCAACATGCGAGCACAAAGCGGGTTCTCATGCCAGGCTCTTCTCGTGAAAGGTAATCCAACTTAAGATATTTTTTTAGGGAAAATATAAGAAAAACAAACACGACGTTAACCCTTAGCTGCCAAGGTAAGCAAGTGCAAGCGCCCGAGAAACGCAGTAAGACAAGCCGGTTGAGTCGGCTTTGTGCAATCTCCAGTTAGACATCGGTCACATGAGCTACCGTGCAAGGTGTACGACAGGGTTATGCTGGACCGGTGTGATAAACATTTCTTTTTTACACATAATCTAATTTTATTTATTCGCTCTTAGAGTTTCATGGAAGCAAAGCCAGACCCTTGCCATTGATGAGATAGAGTCAGTGACGCAAGGAGAATGCGTAATGCATTGCCACTTGTGTCATTTACGAAGAAATAGAAAAAATTAAGTAGAAGCGCAAAGGAATTATGTTACATTAGTCCTGATCGGGCAGCTACTGATGAAACAACCGCTGCTTCCGTTAAGGGTCTTAAAGAAGCCTGCCTGCGCCGTGCGCGATTAAGATGCAGAGGACGTCAAGAGTGGCCAACATTGCGTACACATGGAACAGGAAATCAGAAGGTGGTTTTTATCCCTTATATTTAATGGGGGGTGCTCGCGAGCAAAGTAAGCCTTAATTTCCATGCCGAGTCGCCCCAACAGCTTGTCGTCTTAAAGAGGCTTTTACAGAGCGTAAAGCGATAACTCTGGGTGTGAAGAAGAGCTTTCCTCTCTTTGCTACTGTTCTTTAGTGCAAATTCACTTTTCCATTCCAGTTTGAAGCTCCATATGCAGCACATGTACAACACACTATATCTAAGCTCACCTGCATCAGCCGCCGCGGTGGCTCAGTGGTTATGGCGCTCGGCTGCTGACCCGAAAGACGCGGGTTCGATCCCGGCCGCGGCGGCTGGAATTTCTTTGGAGGAGAAATTCTAGAGGCCCATGTACTGTGTGATGTCAGTGCACGTTAAAGAACCCTAGGTGGTCTAAATTTCCGGAGCCCTCCACTACGGCGTCTCTCATAGCCTTAGTCGCTTTGGGACGTTAAACCCACGTAAACCAAACCAAACCATCACCTGCATCACAATAAAGGGCCATTACATATAAATACCAGCGCAAACCAACAAGACGCACGACAAAGAACGAGGACACACAAGCGCTGACTTCCAACTGACGTTTGATGGGTGAAAAAAGTGCTTAAATACTGATTTCTAAACAACAAAAAGAAAATATATTTGCTTGTTACTTCTTCAAGAAGAGCAACTCCGCATCTGACAAAGCGATTGAAGGCGCGCTAACACAACTGTTTTGCAGCCCGGCTATCTCAGCAGCCTCCTTGATCTCCCGCGCTATCTGGTCCGAGTGCGTGATGATTAGCGAACAGCTCCGGACTTAGCCAGCTTTTCGGTAATCAGCAGGCACTCGGACCAGATAGTGCCGAGACCAAGGAGGCTGCTGAGATAGCCGGCCTGCAAGACAATTGTATTAGTGCGCCTTCAATCGCTTTGTCAGATGCGGAGTTGCTCTTCTTGAAGAAGTAACAAGCAAATATATTTTCTTTTTGTTGCTTAGAAATCACTTTTTAGGCCTTTTTTCACCCATGCAACGTCAGTTGGAAGTAAGCGCTTGTGTGTCCTCGTTCTTTGTCGTGTGTCTTGCTGGTTTGCGCTGGTATTTATATGTAACGGATCACCAACTAGCCCGCACTCTTACCCTACTACAATAAACGGCGCCCTTGGATTTGTAAGTGTTCATTGTATACATGGCAGCGTGCAGGCCACATACAGGCCACGTTTAGCCCAGGCTACATTCGCGGCCGCGTAGGTACGATTGCAAATTATCCATGATATTCAGGTGAGCTAAAGAAAAGACGAAGAGGAAGGAAAAATTCTAGGAACGATTACAATTCCCCCCAATGCGAAATTTGAACGCAGCTCCGTTGGTGTGTCAATCTCTCCAGGCTCATTGTTTTGCTGCTGGGGCGTCGGCACGTCTGGCGACGATATTAGTTCGATAGCAGTATTAGTTGATGAAGACGACGATGCGCAGTGCACAGCGCGCGAGAACTCGTATACTAGTTCGATAGCAATATTAATTGAAAAAGACGATGAGCAATGCACAGTGCGAAAGTGGGTTGCAATTCAGCACGAGGCGTTATCTGTTGCGGCGATAGCCTAGTGCATTCGTGCAGAGGCCAACGAAGCTGACCGGTTTGATGCGCTGCGGGTTGGAATCCCAGTCGCGGCAATATTTACTGTTATATATTGATTTATGGTCCGGCTTTGTTACACTGATGCCGGCGACATGGCTCAATCCATAAATTTGCACTTTAGAGCTGCGCTATAAAAAAAAAGAAGACAGCGTAAATAGAATACAAGGACATCTATGGGACCTCTATGCATACGCAACGCTCAGTGTGTATGCATTGCAGTAAGGCACAACGTAGAATACATGCATTACATGTAGCAGGCATGGTAATTGTTATTTCCATCAAGACGCACAGCAACAACCTGTAATCCTGAGCCCCATGAAATGTCCCTCGTGCGGCTAGTTTTTTAGAAAGGCAGTGTTAGGATGCTTGCACCATATAGCTAATCTACGTAGCGGTTGTAGACTCGAAAGGCGAGACTTGGTTATCAGCACAAGCATGGTGAATGCAAGTTCCGGAGATCACCGACACGCACACTAGAGTCCTAGTCCACCCGGTGGCTAGAAGTAGTACCCAACCTGACGACGCTACCGCTCAGATAGGCAGCACTGGGTTCATCCATCGCCTGATCACCGCCATCATCGTCAACCTTTCTACGGCAAGATATTTTTAGCTTCACTCGACATGAAAACCGCCATCAGCCAAAGTGGTAACTCCTCTGAGTGAATGCCGGCACTAATGGCCTGCCCGATTTCGCGTACGTCGATGCCAGGTGGGCGTCATTAATGTCCTCGTATTTGTCACCCCGATTACGTTCACTTTAGACAACGAGCCCTTCCGCTTTTCTTCAATTAGAGCTATTACGCACCAGCAGCATCCACTTTATCCCCGCAAATTTCCTGATCTCATATACGTGCCTGGCTCTCTGCCAACCTACCATGAATGAGACTTAAATTGCTCAGTCGGTAGAATACCAATTATTCATGGAAGTTTTCAAGTCACTGCGATTCTGTACTTTAACATCTCTGTATTTTTTTTACCAAACACGGCCTCGTAATGTGTAGTGATGCATCTAGTATATACGCTTTCTACAGTGTGTGTTGTATGCATGTGGCATTAGCGGTTTCTTTCTATGTCTGATGAGCAGAAAAGAATCGTTTAAGGTAAATCTATGCGAGCTGTTGAGCGAAGCTTCACCGACGCTGCCTAGAGTCCTTCCAAGCTCAAACAACTTCTTGCGGGACTCTATCGTTAACTAGACAGGTTTAGGCTCATTCTGGTAGTGGCAATTTGCTTTCGATCACTGTTTATTTCGAGGAATTGAGTAGCTAGTGCTTATGTTCTGTGATATCACCAGCCAATTAAAACCCCCTTCAGGATAAAGGCGTCAACCGACAGCCCTGAATTATATGCCCAGTTAAGGAAGCAAATACCTTAATCTGTAACTTTGTATGTATCTCGGCTGGTCCTGATTACGCTTTGTTTCTTTTTCTAGCCACTGGGACACTCTAAGAATCCGCCTGTTCTCATTTCGTCGCATACAAGTACGCCCATGCCGTTTCTTATTTATTACTCTTTTTATTGCTTTACATCTGTTTAACTTCAACTGAAGTGTACTTTACTCTGTCTTGCTCTGTCGAGTTACAATGCTGCTTTCTTTCCCTCTATCATTGTTGCATCTGCAATATCCTCTGGTAACTGCACCGTTATTGCCCTGATATACGTGTAAGGTACTTTTTTAGCCTTAAGTTACAGCCACCCAGGCGAGAAGTAGAAAGTTACATTGGTTGTGTAGTTTTCTTTGCATGAATATAGATGAGCCGCTGTTCATAAATTTCGCGTGACAGCCTGATTCTTTCCTCGTGGTCAGGGTAATGCTTGATTATTTGACGTATGAGAGACGTATTACTTAAATGCACACAGTACCTTATTGCCTACAGGCATCGTAGAGCTGCGCGAAAAAAAAAGCGCACAGAAGACAGGGCACAGTACGAACGTGACTTCTTCAACTCAACCTTGTTGCCTGTCACAAATTGTCTCCCTTTTTACCGAAGTGTCTAGAATTGGTTTGGTGACATCCATATTATTGTTTTGGCATACCGTTGTACCCGTTGTGTCCAGGTCACCAATCGCTCGCTGTCCAGGTCACCTATCGCTCGCCCTTTGTGTTTCATACCAAAATAGCATTTTTGGCAAATCGGAGGTTGCTTATTTATTCTTTACGCCTAAACTTAGATCTTCACAACTGAATAATTTCAAAAATTCAACCAGACATGTAATTAATAACAGCGAAAAGATTGCGTCCTCCTGTCTGACATTCCTTTTTATTGCTATTTTCTTGCCCTGGCTGAGGAGTATTTGTGTGGCCGCGCTGTACTTGCGGATGTTTTCTAGTAAATTTGAGTATCATCACTCGGCGCTTCAGTCTCGCAAATCCCTGAGTGCCTGACGCGGTTCTCACTGAATAAAATGCTTGTTCCTAACCTGAAGACCATAAAGAGGAGAGCTTTGTCTTCTGCAAATTCCTGCACACTTTGACAGTTGGCATAAATGCGGTCTGTTTATCAGTACCTTAATTCAAAGTTTGCCTGTTCCATGCGCAGTGCAGCCCTAGCGCTGCCATGGTCCTATAGAAACTACCATGTTAAGTGTCTTGTGCACGACGGACTGGAAGTAATGGACTTTTAATTATCTAATTCACGCTGCCTTTCAGTTAAGTTAGTTTAATGGCAGATTTATTCCTGACGTCCGATTCTTTCATCGTCATAAGATATTGCGTAAGTCCAGATGCGGGCGTGTATAAGTAATGAGGTGCCTATACATTGTCCGAGCCAACATTTCCTCGTTCCAGCGGCCTTGAGGCCCCTTATTAACCACAAAGCGGCCGAGAACAGAGAATTCATAGAGGACAAGAGGGCAGTCTGAGGTGATCGCTGACGTTGGTCTGCGTCGATGTGCGCTGCCTGTGCATGCTGGTAACCACAGTGGCACCTCAGCACGCCACCGCCCAGCGATCGGTGACGCACGGGCGAATTTCAAAATCACCGCCATGGCTCACCGACCGTTGCGCAAGCGAGAACACGAAGGCGACGAAATGGAAAACTGGTGTGACCGGCGGGAGATAGAGAGAGAGAACAAGGTTAACCGAAGACGTGCCAGAGAGCTTCGAGGAAGGAAAAAAAAGAGTACGTCGCACGTAGAACAACGGTCGATCAACAAAGGCTCGCCTCACTGATTTGTCGCAGTTCTGTTGTTTTTTTTTGTTCTTTTTTTCACCGTTTTCCAATGGGCAGAGTTTCCTCGTGGACGACGGTAAAGATGATCGCTGAAGAAATCACCCTGCAGATCATCGCTGATTGATACGAGACGAGCTTACCCCGTGCTAATGGTCGCAGTGCGCGCGGGTGGTATGATCCGCGTTCACAAAAACAGCAAGGCGAAAGCACAGCGATGCGTTTGCAATGAATGCGCGCGCAGCTCTGAACTCGCTTTCCCCGGCTCATATGGAGGCATTAGCCGAGCATTAGCTATAGGGAAACGATGCTCGTTTAATCGAGGAAAACGAACAGACAAGTCAATGTGTATTTTACAGTAGGCCCCTAACGAGCTCCTACCACCGCAGAGGCTCCGTCGACGTAGGCAAGTTATCCCGGCGTCACTGTACTGTAGGTCAAAAGCACGCAACAAGGTCCATGGATTCTTTGAATTGTCCACACTCAGACAGGTAAAGTCGCGCTCATTGCTCTTTTACGAAGGCCATCGCGCAAACAATTGGAGCAGCGATGTCTCCGATGCGCCAGAGGCAGATGTATTACAGCGCCATGATCTATGCGCGGCAATGAAAGTACAAACCTGGTAGCAATGCATGCACATTGTAAAAGTGTATGGCTCGAAGTAAGTAAAAATATTACACGCTAGACCTTCTTCTTTTCTTTAAATATTGAAAGTAATCACACAGTTACAGTTTTGGTTCAGGCCAAACTGCTCTACAGAACTTGCACTTCTGCGTCAAAAAGAAATAACTTCAACAACATACAAGAAAGGAAAATAATTTTAGTGATATTCATTCATTTCTCGAAAGCTTTCGACAACATTAAGCACCTCAATCTTATCGAAAAACTTTCCATTTGTGGTATTAGAGGCACAGCACCGAATTCAATTAATAGTTATTTCAGTGATCGACAGCAATACGTTTGAGTTAGATATTGCAGCTCACTATACACAAAAATATATCATGGTGTACCAGCATGGGCTGGACAAATATTTAGGGGAATCCCCCAAGGTGCAGTAGATTTGTAACAAGGGAGTAATTACTCATTGGCATCCACCCGAGCGCAGCCACACGGCTACAAAGGAAAGCTATACAGCTTTCTCATAAACTTCACAGTTAAAGAAAAATTCTTCCTGGTCCGGGGTTCAAACCCGGGACCACCGCTGCACCGGAGCAGTCGCTCTGCCAATTGAGCTAACCGTGAAGGGAAGCTTAGGGTAGGGCGAGAGCGAATTGATCAATAACTCGAAGTGGGAACTGTGTTGGTCAAATATTTAGGGAAATTCCCCAAGCTGGAGTAGATTTGTAATAAGGGAGTAATTACTCATTGACATCCACCCGAGCTTTCCTTTGTAGCCGTGTGATTGCGCTCGGGTGGATGTCAATGAGTAATTACTCCCTTATTACAAATCTTCTCCACCTTGGGGGATTCCCCGAAATATTTGACCAACCCAGTTCCCACTTCGAGTTATTGATCAATTCGCTCTCGCGCTGCCGTAAGCTTGCCGTCCCGGTTAGCTCAATTGGTAGAGCGACTGCTCCGGTGAAGCAGTGGTCCCGGGTTCGAACCCCAGACCAGGACGAATTTTTCTTTAACTGCGAGGTTTCTGAGAAAGCTTTTTAGCTTTCCTTTGTAGCCGTATGGCTGCGCTTGGGTGGACGTCAGTGAGTAATTACTCCCTTATTACCCGCATGGGAGTATTCTAGGCCTTTTATTATTCAATATATGCATAAACGATATAGTACAAATACACCCTGAAGAAGATTTTGTTATTTACGCAGATGGCGCTACTCTTTTCTTTTCAGGCAATGGTGTTAACAGTTTAGTCCAGAAGGCCGATGAACTGCTGGAGAAGCTTTATTTCTCGACTCATAGTAATGCATTCTGGACTCGTAGTAAGGCTGTGTTCTTTTAGCACGAAAAACGTGCAGGTGATAACTGAATTGAAATTGTCAGCGCAGTTAAGACGTTGGGAGTTTTTTCAATGATCATATGCGTTAGGATAACGGTAGAGATTTTTTACGAATTAAACTATCTCGAGCAGTACGAGTAGTTAGTAGATGTCAATGGATGCTACCTGCCAAAGCAAAGCTTATTCTGCATCATAATCTATTTGAATCGAATGCCAGATCTTACCACTTGGTGTGAGGTAACACTACATACACTGATGTGCAGAAACTTTAGACTTTACAAAAACAGGCCTTCAGAGCTATAGCTAATGTAGGTTACTTATCTCCTACACAAACACCATTTTCCAGGAACAGGATTATGCCAATAAGTGTGCTACACGAGTTCGGGCTTTACATATTTATAAATAACAGCTTCATGATCAGGCTGATCATTTAATAATCATTTATAAGTACGATAGAAAGACACCATTAATATGGACACCTGCCGCGTCTGAGAACTAATTACGGCCTGCAGACCCTAAGATATGTCCTACCTTCTCTACTGAATACATTTGGTCTACAAATGACTCCATTTGTTCCGTAACGGTCAACTTCATCCGAAATCTATTCTTTTAGTGAGTTGTTTTGAGTGCCTAGGCAGTGAACTGTGTGAAATGTTTGTTTTTTATCCATTATCAGATGTTAATTTCTTACAATTCGTTTTAATTCGTTTTAATTTTAATAAATTTCGCACAATACTGCCTCGAAAATTCAAACTACAAATTTATTTCTCTCTAGTCTTTTCGCATGTACAATATTGTTCATTGATCTGGGGAACGACTACATCAACCAATCTTGTGAAAGTACTGACTTTACAAAAAAGAGCTGTAGGAGCGATTGATAATTTACATTGCAGTGAGAGCATGGGTCCTTCCTTTCTCAACCATAGACTGCTTACCATCACGGCCGCTTACTACAAGAAGCTTGCTGTTTATGTCAGCAACCTTATGAAAGGAAACTGGCAGACTTTTGAGAGCACATATTTCATTGCCCAAACAGCATACAGTCTTAGGCACCCTCAATATCATGCGTCCAAGCCCCGTACAAACTATGGGTTCCAAAAACTAACTCACATAATTTCTCATACATTAAACACCTATCCATACCTAACAGAATTGTCACCACAAAATATATCCGAGGTCAGATTTAGGAAAACTGTTCATGAATATTTTTGTTATAGCTAGTTGTGGTGTGTTTTTACCTAATCAGTTTTGTCTTTGTTATGTTTTGCTCTTAGTTTTGTTGTGCTTAGCACTATGCATGACTGATCTTTGTTTCGTTGTCAATATATCCGCTGCTTTTCTAGTTTCTGTTACTTTTGGAAATTTTTGTGTTCTTGTTTTTTTTTCTTTTTTTGTGGGGGGGGGAGGGCAGGCCTCTGTCAGGCGCTACTAGGCGCCTTTAGCTTGCTCTCCCTTGTTTTCAGTCTCTGTACTGGCCAAACAAAACCAATAAATGAAATGAAATGAAAATTTGTTGTTCGTTTGTGAAGGTCCCATCACTGTATATTGTAAGGAGCCAGGTGAGCTGGCCGTTGCATTTTTGCGCAGTGTCTCCTTTTTCTTTTGGGGGCTACCAATTTTTTCTTTCCAACCAACTGCTACCGAAGCAACATAGGGGTTGGAAACTTTGTCAAGCCGCAATTGCAGCTTTTTTTTCCTTTGTCCTCAGCGATGGATTTGGCTGAAAAACAAATCTTCAATCTTGAACCGATTCTGTGGCCGGCCAGGTTGTTGGAAATAACGCTTAGGGACGAAGGCAAGATAAAATTCAAGTGAGAAGCACTGAACAGACTAACAACTGGTTCTTTGTTCTGTTTTTATTTGTTTATTATACCCCTCAGGACAAGCGGTATACACAGGGGGTGTGGTAAATGTACAAAAATGAAGCATGTGAATGTTCTTAGTTCGAATATGTTTCGTGGAACTGTTTATAATAATCCATGGCAACAACGTCTGCGGAAAGGTGGTTCCCGTCGCGGGAGGTGCGCGTCAGGAATGACTGGCAGAGGCGTTTAGTATTGCGTGGCACAATGCCGACCTTATGATGATGATCAGTATGATGGGATACATAAATTGGCTGGAAGATGAGGGGATCTCGGATGATGTTACAGCTTGTGGTCTATGTACCAGGGGGGTAGGGTGGAAGTTTGTTTTAGACATATGCATGACTTAGCATTTGTTTACGTTTATCTGCAGTAACCATTTCTTGCACCAGTTCCTTTTAGTGGTAAGGTATAACTGGCCTAAGGTCTAAGGTAATCCTATATCGTTAGCGTTGGTTATTTCTCTAAAACTGGCGCAGTCGTCAGCGAATAGGTAAATAGGCGAGTTCACAGGAGAGGGGACGTCATTAAAGGTGCACTGAAGAGGTATCGGAACTCGTCTTTGTGCCGCGGGAACTCGATCTACACGTTCCGAGCATTCTTAGAAACCTCGATTTATTGCCCTGTGTGGCCGATTTCCCTAATTAAACCGAATTAACATCCGGCTCCCGCCTTTATTTCTTAAATTCTCCCCGTACGGTGGGCGGAGTCGACCAACACGTGGAGTGCCTTTCAGCCAGCTCCGTGGAGGCTTTGCTTTCGCTTTATTTTGTTTTTTAGGTTTTCGTGAATAAATAGTTTCATTTGCAGATAATATAGCCGCAAAATAAGCCCGCACAAATGAAAAACGCGCGGACTATTTGCTTCTACGGGTTACTACGTATTACTCCACCGATGGCAGAGCGGCAAGCCTCCACGGGACTGGGTGAAAACCACTCCACGCGTTGGTCGACTCCGCCCACCGTAGAGGGGAAATACAAAAAAAAATGTGGGAGCCGGACGTTAATTCGATTTAATTAGGGAAATCGGCAACACAGGGCAATAAATCGAAGTTTGTAAGAATGCTCGGAAGGTGTAGATTGAGTTCCGGCCGCAAAAAGAGGAGTTCAGATTCCTCTTCACTGCAACTTTAATGTGAAATGGAATCAATACGTGTCCACGAAGTCAGCAGTGTGGAGCGCCTGAGTACACCACTGTAAAACAGGAGTTATAACAGTTAGCACAAAGAAATGTTGGGCCGTTAAGAAGACACTCAGTCGACGTCAATAAGTTGCGGTCAATATTAAGTTGTTTAGATTGCGAAGTAATAGTTCACGACATACCTTGTGGAACACTTTTGAAAAATCTTAAAATGTGGAGTCAGCCAGTGATGACTGGTTTGAATATGGTGCAATGCATTGGCAATTCAGTGCATACTGGCGTAGGGACAGCGTTTTTTGCCTGCCGTACCGATCCACAATAAACAAACACAACAAAAAACTAATAAAAAATACAGATAACTAAAGAAGACAGGATGTACTGGATGTTCAGGGTAAACCTATACATATCCCCAACAAGCAGATGACATGCGCGTCGGCTATTGTGAACGAAGCCGATTGCACCGTACTCCAGTACTGCCGCATTTTTTAATTTTAGGATAACAACGCTTATTTTGCATATTCATTATACCGCTCTCGTTAACAGCCATAAAAATCAGCGATGTTCTACTTTTTTTTTGTTTTTGCACCTAAACGCAGTTCGCCATCCATACGAACTTCACTGCAGTTTATCAACCTCCTTGCATTTTCCATAGCAAGTGTCAGATACAGGACATAGCGTCCTGGAGCTCTGAACGCGCCCAGGGAGAGAAAACCTACTTGTGGCTAAATTTTATCCGCTTCCCTGCGACGAATCATCCGGTTATACTGTTTGTCGACATGACTAGTCAAGTTCACGGATAATGTCCTAAGAAAAAAGTGTAGGATTTTGTATAAAAGGAAAGCAGGTTGAAGGAGCGGCTGGGAAAAACGTGAGTTGGGTGGAGTTACGAGTAAACGCAAACTGAAACGTGAAAAAAAGATTTTGACGGCCGGTAGAGGTTTATCAGTGCAGCGCAGTTTGTTCCAAATTTTAAACTGTGGCGACATCTCTGTGTAAGAGAGCAGGATGCGCGTGTGCAATTATTTATTCTCCATCCATTCATCCTCGCCCATTTCCAGGGCACACTCGTTTGCACAGCCGCCGTGGCGGCGGCGTCGTACCCTCCGTGGAATCCCCACTGTTACCTCCGAGCCGTGCTTACGTAAAGCGATCATGGGAGCAATGTATTACTTGCGATAAAACCAAAGTAGGGGCGTGCTTTTGGACGAGTGACTCATTTTACTGCGAAGGCTCCATATAGAATTCCATCAGGAATAGCTTCCGCTTAACCGTCTGGATAATACGTCACTAAAAGCTGCCTCGTTCTCCTGTTTATTCACGAGAGAAGAGAGATGGGCGCAGTGCAAGATGTGCACTCGGGGCCGGGTGATGGGATTTAAATGGGTGTGACCCCTCTGTGCCTCCTCCCCTGGGGGTCGGAAGTGGTGAAGGGGGGGGGGGGGCAGTTCTCTGGAAGGGGTACTACTGAAGTTACGAATTTTTATTTGCTGATTCTCATAACTTGGTCTTTTATTTGTGTGCTTTGGCTCTGTGCTCCTCCTATCTTATACCCACACAACCCTAGTGAAAAATGCTTTATGATACAATAACCTCAGAGGCTTCATCATAAAAATGTCCATTTATATGTGATATTCTATGACATCTCTATCATGGATGTATGATTCTGTAGAAATGTGACATTTCTATGATAACTTTGTTTGATTTGTATGATAATTGTATGATGTTTGTATGACAAACTGTATGTGTTTATTGCATTATACAACTTTTCGCGGCAGAGAGGGCCTTTAAGGGAGAATAAAATATCACGAATGTTGAGTACCCTTCGCCTGGAAGGAGGGCAAGAACTCTGGTGGTTCTTCTTCTACATTATATTTTCCAGCTACATGCGCAACTCTCCCAGTGCGCACCTACAACGTTGATTAACGTGGCGGTTTGGGTTCGTTGGTTCGTAATGACAGAGGCGTACTGAGCACCAAACGACGACGACACGAGGAAAGAAAAGACACGGGACACACAAGCACTGACTTGTAACAGTTTATTTCTTATAACAGTTTAACTGATACTTCACGCCGAGGTTCGAAGACCACTGTTGTAAATCAGCGCTCGTGTGTCCCATGTCCTGACTTTTCTTGTGTCATCGTGCACTTTGTGCTTGCGTCGCATACAACGTGTTTATCCTTATGATCTTTACCTGTCCTCCGCCTGACGGTAGCATTAGCCGCATAATAACACCATTACACTATTCGGGAGCAACCGATGCGATAACGGGGTTCATGCTATTACTGGGCTGCTGTGTACTTCCTTGTATCTTACATTTGCATATTGGGAAATACTTGGCACTGTGTGTTTCGAAGCCTTAGAAGAAACCGGCTTGTCGTTGATGCATCAGACCGCCTCTCAAAACTAGTTAAGAAAAGTGAGTTCATAAACCTCCAACTCTTCACTACACGCAAAACTAGACGCTATTTTAACAAGGCTGAAAGCTTAGATAGTCGGAAGACATGCATTATTGGGAAAGAACGCGTCATAAGGACACCGACACAAAAGGCGCAGACTTTCCATGTTAGTGTCCGAGTCCTTATAGAGCTGCTCTTCCAACAATGGACGCAGTTTGTATGCAGTTCAGGCCATAACTTCTTACATAATTTCAATTCAAAGCCTTGTCCAAATAAGGTTTTTTGGTTTGCTTCACTAGTTGACTCTTCAACTTTCTCGCAGGCCATAGCATATCACATTCGAAGATGTAAAAACGCCTCCCCACTTACGGTAGCCACTTCTCCAAACTTTTGCGTTGTTAGCACCAGGGACGCCATTCCTTAAAATGGCGTGGGCCTTGTGGAGCCGCTGCCAAGGCCTCAGCCTCCGCCGCTCCCCTAGCGCAATAGAGAGGTACAGGCGCTATAGCAGGTGGATGTGACTCTGGCTAGCCCCACTCGCATTGGAAAAATTCCGATGATGCATGGGAAGACAATCATAAGAATATTTCATGATGGAAGCGGAATAACATGAGCGCTGAATATTCTCGCTCAAATGTCATGGCCAGCTGGCATGCCTTGTCAGGCGCCGTTTATAATGCCCATTGTGAAAATACAACGCCAGGTATCACGGTAAAAATGCTTCTCCTACCCAGCAGCGCACCATCACTGCACCTTCGGAAACCCACGTCTAAAAATAGAAAATGCACCTACAACACATAAGCCAAGCGCCTCCGGAATCCCCGGTGGATGCGCTAACCCCTATAGACCTTTGCAGTAAGGGCTCCCTGGGCGCTGCCATATTGTTCACTGGACTGTCGTGAGCACCCCTCGCTAGCACGGTGGAAGCGGCGGCGGAACCGGTTTCCGACAGTCCAGAGAGGAGGCTTTTCGACAACTCCCTCGCCCGATGCAAAGGTCTATACTACAGCGGCGATACTATTTCGAGCATTCAATATAATAACACAACTCTAATATTTATAGACATACAAACACACATACACAGAGGCGCGTGTGTGCGTGTGTGCGCGTGTGCGTGTGCGAGTGTGCGTGTGTGTGTGCGCGCGTGCGTGTGTGTGTATGTGTGTGTGTATGTATGTGTGCGTGTGTGTGTATGTGCGTATGTGCGTGTGTTTGTGTGTGTGTTTGCGCGTGCGTGCGTGCGTGTGCGTGCGTGTGTGTGTGTGTGTGTGTGTGATATTTGCTTCTTTAGTATATTGCCTCTCGCCGAAACAGCATCACATCTCAGTGTCATACCCCACAGCCTTTCACGCGACGCGTTGTTTAATCTATACTAGAATTCATCTGTGCCCTCATCAATCTGATTTTTTTTCTGTTGTTTCTCGCTTTTTCTGGGGCATCTAAGCACATGACCAATTTTCTCGCAATGGCGTGATTGCAGTGATCCTTCACGATCCTTTGATCATTTTTAACTGCTCTGACTAGCTCTTATCTTCAGTGTCGGTTTATAGTGAGGCGTCTGCCGCTGCGATCCGCCATTCAGAATGTTTCCTCAACGCACACGTGTATTTATAAAAGCTGTCTTTTGAGAGCGACATATCACTTTAAGGAAGGCGAGACCCTGACTGAAACAATAATATATATATTGTAATGGGTTTTGCGGGTACAACGCACAAAGCACAGCTCGACACAAAGCACAAAGCGCGGAACGGCGTTCACCGAGAGGCACTGGTTCCAACGGCACCAACAGGAAGCGCGCGCTCGCCGAGAGCAGTCCCGCTGCCGCGCGGGCACTTCTTCATCACAATGGCCCCCGGCGAAGGAGAAGCCATCCTGGCTACTCACGGCGTGGTACACATCACGGGTTCGTGGTAGAGCTTGAGGCGGCTGATGTGAACGGTTTCACGGCCACGGCGGCGGTGGTCTGAGGAGGGTGTCAAAGGTTCCACAACGAAGTTCACGGGGGAACTCTGACAGACAACACGGTAGGGGCCGTGATATTTGGTGAGGAACTTGGACGACAGGCCAGGAGGACCAGAAGGGACCCAGAGCCAAACAAGGGAGCCGGCGGGTAGGTGGGCAAAGGGTTGACCAGAATCACGCCGTCCTTTCGACGATGTTGGTCGTCAGACGTGAGGGATCGGGCTAGTTGGCGGCATTCTTCGGCGTACTTGGCGATTTCAGAAGCAGGCGAGCAGTCAGATGCGTCAGGATGGTAGGGGAGAATGGTGTCAATCAAGCAGGTAGGTTCGCGTCCATAAAGGAGGAAGAATGGCGAAAACCCTGTAGTAGACTGGACGGCGGTATTGTAGGCGTACGTCACAAATGGGAGTACGAGGTCCCAGTTAGAGTGGTCGGGAGTGACATATATAGTGAGCATGTCACCGAGCGTCCGATTAAACCTTTCGGTCAGCCCGTTCGTCTGAGGATGGTACGCCGTGCTTGTTCTGTGAACTACGCGACAGTCTTGTAGAAGCGCCTGAACAACGTCGGATAAAAACACGCGGCCGCGATCGCTGAGAAGCTCGCGGGGAGCCCCGTCGCGAAGAACGAGGTTGCGAATAATGAAGAAAGCGACTTCTCTGGCTGTAGCCGTCGAAAGAGCGGACGTCTCGGCATAGCGCGTAAGATGGTCGACAGCGACGACAATCCAGCGGTGACCAGAAGTAGAAGGCGGCAGAGGCCCATAAAGGTCGATGCCCACACGATCAAACGGACGGGCAGGACAAGGTAAAGGCTGCAATGGCCCGGAAAGGCGCTGCGGTGGTGACTTGCGGCGTTGGCAGCCAAGGCATGAGCGAATATACTTTCGTAGAAAGGTATACATGCCGCGCCAGTAGTACCGGTGCCGAAGGCGCGTGTATGTTTTTAAGAGACCAGCATGGGTGTTCTGGGGTTCGGCATGAAAAGATGCGCAGACTTCAGCACGTAAGTGGCGAGGTATGACAAGCAGCCATTTTCGACCATCTGGCATGTAATTCCGGCGATAAAGAAGACCGTCTTGAAAAGTGAAATGGCGGGCTTGACGTCGAAGCGAGCGGGAGGGCGCTGACGTAGTGCGGCCGGAGAGGAGGTGCACGAGAGAGGTTATCCAGGCGTCTTTGCGCTGCTCCAGATGCATGTTTGGAGGGCGTAACGAAGAGAGCACGGGGTCAATGCTAGAGATTGTCGCATCGTTGGCAAGTAGCGGTGAGCGGGAGAGGGCATCGGCGTCAGAGTGCTTGCGTCCGGAACGGTAGATGACTCGAATGTCGTACTCCTGAAGTCGCAGTGCCCAACGACCAAGTCGGCCGGATGGATCCTTCAAGGACGACAGCCAGCATAAAGCATGGTGGTCGGTGACTACGTCGAAGGGGCGGCCGTAGAGATATGGTCGAAATTTGGTTATTTCTCACAAAATGGCCAAACATTCTTTTTCGGACACGGAGTAATTGATCTCGGCTTTAGAAAGTGTGCGGCTGGCATAGGCGACGACATATTCATGAAACCCAGGCTTCCGTTGTGCCAGCACAGCACCAATGCCAATGCCACTAGCATCCGTGTGGATCTCGGTCGGAGCGTCCGGGTCGTAATGGCGAAGTATGGGTGGTGAAGTAAGAAGCCGGCGCATTGTAGCGAAAGCATCATCACATTTGGAGCACCACGACGACAAGGAATTTTGGGCTTGAAGTCGCGTCAAAGGTGAAATGATGGTGGCGAAATTCCGGATGAAGCGGCGAAAATATGAGCATAGACCGATGAAACTCCGCAGTTCTTTGGACGTGGACGGCTTCGGAAATTCGGCGACCGCACGAAGTTTTGCGGGATCCGGAAGGATGCCGTGTTTAGAGACGACGTGACCGAGGATGGTCAGTTGGCGAGCTCCGAAATGGCACTTTTTCAAATTTAATTGCAGCCCTGCGGAGGTGAGACAAGTGAGCACTTGGCGCAGGCGAGTCAGATGCGTCAAAAAGTCGGCCGAAAACACGACGACGTCGTCAAGGTAGCAGAGGCACGTCTTCCAGCGTAGGCCCCGCAGGACATTGTCCATCATTCTTTCGAATGTAGCAGGGGCATTGCAAAGCCCAAATGGCATGACGTTAAACTCATATAACCCATCAGGCGTGACGAATGCTGTTTTTGCGCGATCATCGTCGGCCATGGGTATTTGCCAATAACCAGATCTCAGATCGAGTGACGAAAAAAATTCTGCTCCTTGTAGGCAATCGAGGGCGTCATCTATGCGCGGCAGACGATAAACGTCTTTCCGGGTTACAGTGTTCAGCCGTCGATAATCCACGCAAAATCGGATAGAGCCGTCTTTCTTTCGAACGAGAACGACCGGGGAAGACCATGGGCTCTTCGAGGGCTGTATAATCCCGCGCTCCAGCATGTCGTCCACTTGCTCGGTGATGACGCGACGCTCCGAAGCTGACACGCAATATCGTCGCTGGCGCAGAGGAGGATGGGTGCCAGTATCGATGGTATGGGTGACAGCGGAAGCACGGCCGAGTGGAGTTTGGCACGCATCAAAAGACGAACGAAATTCGCACAAAAGGGCGAACAGCTGGTCACGGCACGCCGAATGAAGGTCTCCATCGATAGCACTGTACAGAACATCAGAGGGTGGTCGGTGTGACAGGGGAGCCGGAGTGAGAGCATCGAGCGACGGTGTAGGAGCGGCCTGGGCGTCGTCAACGACTTGTAGAAGTTCAGCCGATGCTACGTAACCAATGCATTCACCACGAAGCAGAGTCAAAGGAGTGGACAGATGATTGCTGATGAGCATGGTTGCGGTGCCAGAAGTCATTGTGAGGACAGCGAAGGGAAGCGGTAGGTTCCTGCGGCGAACGAACAATTCCGAGGGAGTAAAGAGTACAGCTGTGTCGGGTGGGTCGGCTGGAGAGATACAGGACAGGGAGACTACAACGGACGAGGAAGCAGGAAGTTCGACATCATGGGAAAGGAGAAGTTTGTCCGGATACTCAGCGGTTTCGGCAGTGGAGTCGACGGGTAGGACAGAGAGTGTGACTTCAGCACGGGCGCAGTCGACGACAGCAGAGTGTTCCGACAGAAAGTCCCACCCAAGAATGACGTCATGCGAGCAGGAGGAGAGTACCACAAACTCAATTGCGTAGATGACGTCTTGGATAGCAACTCGTGCAGTGCAAGCGGCGAGAGGCTGAATTTGCTGGGCGTCAGCAGTACGCAGTAAAATACCAGGGAATGGCGTCAGAACTTTCTTGATGCGGCGGCAAAATTTCGCGTCTATAACTGATACGGCTGCTCCGGTGTCTATCAAGGCACACGTCGCAACACCGTCTACTACTACATCAACGACATTGGCGGGGGACGTCAGAGGCCTTGTAAAGTTCGCGGAAGGCGCAGCTCTTGCCTCGTGAACTGCGCTCACTAGTTTTCCGCTTCACTGGGGCTGGCGCGGCGGCGCATCAGAGAGATGGAACGGCGCCGCGGAGAATGGGAGCGGTGCGGCGTTGCGGACTGGTTGTCAGTGGTGAACGCAGATGGTGGCGAACTAGGCTGCATGCGGTACCGCTGCGTGTGAGGTCCGTATGCTGAGTGCGTCATGACGTCAGTAGGCGGACAATAAGAGTGATTGCGGCAGTAGCGAGCGACATGTCCGGCAATGCCACAGGCAAAACAAATGGGCCTGTTGTCCCTAGTGCGCCATGGGCGACCGTAGGGGAGGGGGGCCGACGCCATGTGCGGCAACGATGGTGGGGCGGGAACCCGATACGGCCGGACAGGTCGTGGTGCCAAGGGCGGCGGAGCTGCTGTGGCGTCGGAGAAATTGCCCGTGGTATGAGGAGCCGGGCGGGACAGGACGGCGGCGTAGGTAAGCGGGGCAGCCACTGCCTGCTGGGGGACTGGTGGCACGGCATCCGCGATCTGCAGGGCGTCTGCGACCTGTGCCTGGATGGTCTGCTGAAAGGCCGGTAGAAGTGCTGGTGACGGAGCTGGGGGCGCATGCACGAGCGCGAGTTGACGTGCAACTTCTTCACGGATAAACCGCTTCACCTCTTGCATGAACTGGGGTTCTCCAGCGACCATGGCATCCGCAGATAGTACCTCGGCCTGCCGCATAGGGTGACGAGCGAGGACGCGGTGCTTGCGCAGCTCCTCGTAGCTCTGGCACAAGCTGATGACGGAGGCAACGGTGTCCGGCTGCCTGGCAAGGAACATCTGAAAGGCGTCCTCGTCGATGCCTTTCATAATGTGCTGGATCTTATCGGCTTCAGTCATCTCAGAATTGACGCGCTTGCACAGGTCTACGACGTCTTCCACGTAGCTGGTGAACTTCTCACCTGGCTGCTGCGACCGCTCACGCAAGCGCTGCTCAGCGCGGAGCTTGCGCACGCCAGGACGGCCAAATACCTCGGCAAAGCTCGTTTTGAAAGCCGACCAGGTGGTTATGTCTGCTTCATGGTTGCGGAACCACAGGTTGGCGACGTCAGCAAGGTAGAAAATAACGTTGTTAAGCTTCATGGTATCGTCCCAGCGGTTGTGCGTGCTTACCCGCTCGTAGGACGCCAGCCAATCTTCGACATCACTGTCACCTGTGCCGCTGAAGACAGCTGGGTCTCGCTGCCGAGGCATGCCAGCGCAGATAACAGGTGCTGGCGGAACCGATGACGGCGGCGGGGATGTGTTTCTCGGAATTTGGGTGGTAACGGTGCCGTTTCTCAGCTCCAGGACGGGATCAGAGTCCAACTCCACCACTTGTAATGGGTTTTTCGGGTACAACGCACAAAGCACAGCTCGACACAAAGCACAAAGCGCGGAACGGCGTTCACCGACAGGCACTGGTTCCAACGGCACCAACAGGAAGCGCGCGCTCGCCGAGAGCAGTCCCGCTGCCGCGCGGGCACTTCTTCTTCATCACAATATATATATATATATATATATATATATATATATATATATATATATATATATATATATATATATATATATATATATATATATATATATATATATATATATATATATATATATATATATATATATATACAACGAATGCCCATCTTCTGCCCCGGCGGCACTAGCGGTTCAAAAGAACGCAGTCCTCCTCATTTTTAGAATATGATTAATATCTCAGATAACGAATTAAGCATGGAAGAAAGCAAAGCAAAGTGATGTCTCGGGACCTCCGCTTTTGTCTTGCCACACATGCGTATCGCGAGTTTCAATTGATGAAAGATTTTGGTAATTTTTCCGGGAACTTCGACTTCGGGAATTTTTTCATAATAAGCCTAGTTAAAACGAATCGTGCAATACGTTGCCATCTTACAAACCCTTGGTTCCTCCTGCACAGCGTGACAAGTGCCAAGAGTCGTACATTAGTGCTGTACAAAAAGACGTTCCACAACTGTATCAGAAACAGGTCTCTTTTCATCGAAACCTTTCAGTTCGCGAAACAAAAGCGATGGAGCAGTTAGCGCCTCGAAGCGATACCATCATTAAGCCGGCTGGCAAGGGTGGTGCTGTGGTAACAATGAACAGATGTGATTATGTCTCAGAGGCACGCAGGCAGCTAACAGATGAGTCTTTCTATCAGCCTGTGGAGTATGATCCCACAGACCAGTTCAAAGATAATCTTAAGAATAGTTTGGTAGACCCTTATAATGACAACCAAATTACAGTAAGCGCTTTTCGCTCCATTGTCTCCCTTAGACCGGTAACCGGTAGATTCTACTTGCAACCTAAAATTCATAATGAAAGCATCCAGGTAGGCCCATTGTTTCCGGCGTCGGCACTATTAGGAAAATCTGTCTCGTTACGTCGCCACGATCATTAATAACATTCCGGCCACATTTCCATCTTACATGAGAGACACAACGCACTTCCTCTCTTTCGTCATTGATCTTACTATTCTTCCGGGATCATTGTTTGTCCCGCTCGAGGTCACATTGCTCTACATGAACATTCCGCATGAATATGGTATCTGGGCCGTTGTGACTGCCTAAAATAAAGCTTGAAAAGAAAAGACAGTAATAGTTATATTTTAGCCACCTTCCTGAAACTTATATTACAGTTAAATAAATTTGAATCTGGTGTCAAACATTATCTCCAGATGAGTGGCACTTCAATGCGTACGCGAATAAGCCCCAATTATGCAAACATATTTAATTGGATATTTGAAGACGAATTTTTGGAAAGCTGGTCTTCAATACTGTTTTGCTATAGGCGTTACATCGACGATATTTTATGCATCTGGCCTCATGGCGAAGGCGAGCTCCTATATCATTTATTGCCGATTCCAAAAGCGTGCATTCATTCATATCATTTTCCCATACGTATTTAAGATCAACGATTTTTTTTTTTTCACTTCGCAGTCTCACTTCACAAAGACCGCTTAACTAAACAGTACAACATAAACCGACTAACCGCGAACAGCATCTGCACTTTGATAGTAGCCATGTCAAGCATGTTAAAATTAGCATCCCGTACAGTCAAGTGTTTCGCTTCAAACGAATTTGCTCGGAACAATCTGATTTTGAACGCAACTGCGCTACACTTCGTAGCTGACTGACTAAACAGAAGCAGCCACCACAACTGACAGATCACGCCATAAAGCGCGCTGATACACAACTCTGAGGGAATCTATTTGCCAAAGATACACCAAAAAATTGGCACTTTCATACCAACCTTGTCTTGGCCCATTCTGGACCTGCTCCAAAAATTTCGGCAATCCTAAATGATCAGTACAACATTCTTATGCAAAGTGATCGCCTGAAGAACATATTTTCAGAGCCACCCAAACTAGTTTACAGAAGATCAAAAAGCCTGCGTGATATACTAACATCATTAAAGACCAATTTTCTCGAACCCGTAGGCTGCCACCCATGTAACAAGAGTCGCTGCAAAATATGTCTGCCCATGACCACATCTCAGAGTTCTTTTATATTATGTGCTGCGGAGTTAACGGTTATATAGAGAAGACAGCCGTCTGCAAATAGCTTTATTTCAGCTTCAGAACCAACCACACTGGCAATGTTATTGATGTAGGTGAACCGGATAGACCCCAAAGGTTATCCCTGGCGGACACCACATGATACAGCAGCCCGCCGCGATGGCTCAGTGTTTACGGCGCTCGGCTGCTGACCCGAAAGACGAGGGTTCGATCCAGGCCTCGGCGGTCGAATTTCGATGGAGTCGAAATTCTAGAGGCCCGTGTGCTGTGCGATGTCAGTGGTCGAAATTTCCGCAGCCCTTCATTACGGCGTCCCTCATAGCCTGAGTCGCTTTGGGACGTTAAACCCCAATAAACCAAACCAAACCATGATAAAGCAAGTGCGTGTGAATACTGCTTGTCAACGTTGACATTTTGGTATATGCCATTTAGGTAAGCTCTAACGAGATCGATGAGTTTAGAAGTCATTCCGGCAGGTTGAAGCTTTACTATGAGTTTAGAGTGGAGAACCTTATCATAGGAGTTGGCGAAATCCAAAAATACCGCATACATCTGTTGCTTATTCTTATGATTCTTAAGTGTGAGAAAAGCATCATGACAAGGGGTAATCAGCTGTGAGACAGTACGTAAACCACTCCTAAAAATATGTTGCGCACCGGATAAGAAATGATTCGCTTGTTAGGGCTCAGTCAAGGATCGGCAGATTGCATCCTTCAAAATTTTACTCTTTCTTAGTTACTATTTCCTAATCGGAATGGCTGATAATCCTGCATGGGCTATCTGCGGGTATGACGAGACTATATCCCACATTCTTTGTGACTGCCCTGCCTACAGCGCCGAAAGGCAGTCTTTCAGCCGTGCGCTGGAGCGTCTGGATCCACGCCCACTGACGGAAATGAAGATTCTCGGCCACTGGCCGCGGCGATCGTCGGCGGTGAAGGCCTCCAAGACATTGCTCCGCTTCTTGCGAACTTCTGGCCTGCATGATAGGCTGTGACTTTAACGAACGCTGACTTTCCATGTGACTCTCCTTTCTCTTTTTTTCCCCTCGCCCCCTTCCCCTCCCCCCCCCCTCGTGTAGGGTAGCAAACCGATTATTCTTCGGTTAACCTCCCTGCCTTTTCTCTTATTCCTCCTCCTCCTCCTCCTTGAATGTGGCGGCGGCCAAGAATATTGGGCGTTGATTAGACAGGCAAGAACGATCAATGGTCATGAAAGAGCGAAAACACACAAAAATAGACGCGCGTGGCTAGAGACATCTCGAATGCATGTAGGAGGCGCACGTGATACGCAGTTTCACGAAAGATGCCAGTCACATCCCCACTCATATTTCGAGCCACGTGGCCTGTAATGCTTCAGACAACCAAGTTAATTTTCTATCGCTTTTATTTATGCCTCAGGAAATAACTTTGAATTTATGAATTAAACAAAAAAACTTCCAGGACGGTTCTCACTGTGTAATACGAGATTACGATACGATACGAGCCACGCGGCCCCGCCGCGGTGGCTCAGTGGTTGCGGCGCTCAGCTGCTGACCCGAAAGACGCGGGTTCGATCCAGGCTGCGGCGGCCGAATTTCGGTGACGGCAAAATTCTAGAGGCCCGTGTACTGTGGGATGTCAGTGCACGTTAAAGAAACAGAGGTGGTCGAAATTTCCGGAGCCCTTCACTATGGCGTCCCTCATAGCCCGAGTTCCTTCGGGACGTTAAACCCCAATAAACCAAACCGAGATTCAGCGATAGCTACTGATGTAATCTGCGATTTATTCAGGCAATGCATATGAGAGCTACAGGCACAAGTTTGCGATTTTAGTACATTATTTTTATTTTCACACGTACTCGCCATTAAGGAAGCCTTTGTGTCTCATTCCTTGATAGTCATGAAGAGAAACTTGTCATCCGAGAAGAGCCAGGAGATACGCTGCTGGTTTTTGAACCAAACCCCAGTACCACAAGTTGGCGGGCCCGTGCGAGTTCGACATTTGCGACATTTGCAAAGAGGACTGGTGGCTGCCTGCAATAAACCTACACGGGTCCTTCTTCGGTGCAGTGCTTTAAAAAAATTCAGGGGGGCACTTTGTTTAGCTAAAGTGCGGTGAGGTGAAAGCTTTTAGCGCGGTGCTGCTGCTTGCGTCACTGATGTGTGGTTAAGATGTTAAGTACACAATTGTTTGTGAATGTTAAATGCTGGAGACACTGGAGGGTGTGGGAGGCATCCGTCTGACTCGACGCCGTTCTGCAAACACTCTGCAGCGTCCTATACAAGGAGAACTGCATATGCGTTGGCAGGAAGTAGAGTAGATTCTGCTTCCGGCCACGCCAGTGAACGGACGCAGGATGCAGGGCTCCGATGGAGCGGCTTCAGCGGCCGTGTCAGGCCGCGGTGACAGGGCTAGTCAACAGGAAAATACTTACCAGGTTGTTTTGCCAGCACTGCCTACAGGTCGGTTCGTTTTGAATACGGTTTTTTTGCACGCCGATATCAGGGCCCGCCCGTACCGGGTGGAAGATTTCCGCGACGCTTGAGCAGAGCAGTCGCTGCTCCCCGATGTTATCGCAATGGGGGCGTATCGGATGAGCCACGTCTGGGCCGTCACTCTCAAGGATGCTGAAGCGGTGACCAAGATTATTAGTGTCGGTGAGCTGGTAGTGAAAAAAGGCCGCTGCTTGGTGATTGACCCGGCCAACCAAGACGTGCGACTGAAACTTCACTGGCTGCTACACAACGTGCCAGACGAGGATGTTCGGGCTGCCTTTGCGCCGTACGGAAAAGTGACGGAAGTTGCCCGCGAGCGCTGGCGCGTGAGTGGTATGTCAGAAAAAGGCTCGACTACTAGACTCGTCACGTTGAAGTTGAGAGCTGGCGTGAAGCTGGACGACCTGCCGCACCAGCTGAATGTTAGCGGTGAGCTGGCGCTCGTTGCTGTGCCGGGCAGACCACCGTTGTGCCTACGCTGTCAGAGTACGCGGCACATCCGTAAGGAATGCCGAGTCCCGCGTTGCGGAACCTACCGACGGTTCGGCCATGAAGACGGACAGTGTGCCCGCACTTACGCGAGCATTACCGGCCCCGGTACAGGAGTAGACAAGTCTGAGTTGCTGATGGACGAGGCTGATGCGGAAGATGCAGCCCGTGCAGACGGGCAACCAGCAGCGAGGGAAGGGCCGTCGCTTACGGTTTTGACGAAGCAGAAGGCGTCGTCAAGTGAGGTACCGGCGAGTGTAGTACAAGTTCAGAGTGCCTTTCAACAGGGTGGCGATGGCGCGCCGAAGAGCGCGCCAGAAGCCACGGCCGAAGCTCTGGACAGCGCTGAACCTGCCAACACCGAAGGCATGGACTTCACTGAGGAGGCTGGCACCCAAACGGCTGGAAAACGCTCCCGCGAGGAAAGCGCCGGCGAAAAGACGCATCTTGATGGTGGCAGCGACGAACCGCCGTCGAAGGCCCCGGGAATCCGGCGTCCGATGTTCAAGCCGCGGCCGAACGTCATGGCCGAGACAAGGCAGGCGGGGAAACCGCCTCCGTAGTTCTGCAATGTGCATTTGTGCTGTTTTTTTTTCTTGCTTTTCTTTTTTTTTCCTTGTTGTCTTTTTTTTTTGGTGGGGAGTGGTACCCATCAGACTGTGTGCACGGATCTGGATCTGCTGGCGAAGGAATTACCCATGGGTTCCCGACGCCTGCACGCGGATATCTGGAAAGGCGACACCGTACATGCACAGTGAGTTTAAGAAGACTGCTCGGCTGACTATGAGGGGTAATGTGGGACTCAAGTCTCCTTTTCATAGGGCATGGCGATGAAACTAGACACAGCTTTACATGTAGCAACTTTGAATGTGAAAGGCCTTGGTGCACGACGGCGTCAGTGCCAGCTTAACCGCCTGCTTGCTGAAAACGCGCTTGACATAGTTGCAGTCCAAGAGACTAAGATCGAAAGTGAGGAATCCACTGATCGCATGGTGTCCACCTTTCGTGCAGCCTTTAACGTTTGTGTTTGCCATTCCGTTGGCACCTCGGGTGGGTGCTATTATTTGTCCGAAATAATTTAGGCATCACTGTCGAGTCGGTTTTTTCTTGCCCTAGTGGACGGCTTATTGTTGTTGATTTTTCTTTTTCCAATTTATGTTGGCGCATTATATGTGTGTATGCTCCAAATGTTGAATCTGAGCGTTTTGATCTCTTTACCCGTTTGGAGCCCTACCTTGTTTGCGACCGAGTGTTGTTGCTGTTGGGAGATTTTAACTGTGTGTGTGCCGCTAATGATCGAGTGAAGGGTACGCCTGTGCGTGACAAGAGTGCTCAATTGCTTCAATCTCTGGCTTATGATAATAGCTTAGAGGATATTGGCAGTATATTTACCGAAGGGAATCAACCTCAGTTCACTCATTTTCAGCGTAATAGTCATGCCAGGTTGGATAGAATTTATGCATCCATTGATCTCGTGTCTCTTTGCACGAGTTGCAAAGTTATACCTGTAGCTTTCAGTGATCATTGCCTAGTGATCGCAAGTTTCGGCATAAAGCAAAGAAAAACAAAATTTAACTGGAACCTCTGGAAATTTAATGTAAAGCTTTTAGAGGACGAGGAATTCGTAACTGATATTGCGGATGAAATGCAGAAGCTGCTTGAGGAGCGACCCAGCGTTGTTGCGGTTCAGTGGGAAGATTTCAAGGAGTGGATAAAAAGAAGGGCCATTGAAAAAAGTTGCTTGAAGCGATACGAAGAAAAACAGGAAGAAAAAGAAGCTCGCGAGCAACTGCAATTTTTAATAGGCATGGAAAGCTCCGAGCCTGGGAAGTTTTCTAAGGACCTAAGGGAGGTGAAAAGCCTGCTCGAACGCTTAGACACTGAAAGGTATAAAGCTGCCGTTATACGCGCAAGGACACAGAAACTGTGGGCTGGTGAAACGCCGACGAAGCGAGCTTTGTGTGACGAAAAGCGTTATGCTTGCCAAAACGAAATCAGGCAGATAAGGAACGGAGATGAAGTCACGAATGACGCTTTTACAATCAAGCAGCTATTTGAAGAGCAGTACATTGAGCTTCTTGGACATACGCGTGACATGAATGAGGCCTTCCTGGTTGACTTTTTGCCTCTCCTGCCGAGACTTCAGGACGAAGTGAAGGAGCGTCTTGAGCAGCCCATAACTGCAAAAGAAATAGAGACTGCAATCGAAGACCTGCAAGCCGGAAAAGCTCCAGGACCTTATGGAATAGGGGCCGAATTTTACAAAGCATTTAAGCCCACAGTCGCTCAGTTACTGCTACGAGTTCTAGATGAAGCTTACGAAAGAAAACAAGTGCCACTCTCATTCACCACGTCGTACATAGTGCTGATTCCGAAATCAGATGTCCCAGAAAAGAGGTTGTTGGTGGGAAATTATCGCCCGATAAGCCTCACCAACGTGGACTATAAATTGTACATGAAGGTTTTAGCAAAGAGATTGCAGATCATAATTACGAAATTGGTTGGGCCGCACCAGACTTGCGGAATCAAAGGTAGGAGTATCGCCACAAATGTGCACGTCGCACGGACCGTGCTGGAATGTTGCGATGTGCTCGGGGACCGCATCGCTATGATGCAGCTAGATCTGGCAAAAGCCTTCGATCGCGTTTCCCATGATGTCATTTTCAGCATTTTGGAGCACGCTAATGTAGGCCGTATTATTGCAGAAGGTGTTAAGATGGCATATGCAAACTGCACCACGCGCATTATTATTAATGGTGACCTCACAGACAGGATAGCAGTTCATTCGTCAGTAAGGCAGGGATGCCCGCTATCGCCTCTGCTGTTTGCGGCCTACTTGGAGCCACTGTGCTTAGCTATCATCAAAAGTGAGAGCATCACGGGCTTTCGATTGCAGTCGACTCACGTCAACATCCTTGCTTATGCGGACGATATTGCGGTATTCTGTTCAGACAGAGGCAGCATTACTGAGGTGATCAGCACGGTGGATAAATTCTGCAAACAAACGGGGTGTCTCATAAACTGGGACAAAAGCTCTGGCTTTTGGCATGGCGACTGGGAAGCGATGCCTGAACACTTTTCCAGGATGCGATGGTCGTCTTTGCCGACGCAATATCTCGGCGTCCCCTTAGTGCATTATCGCGATGCAAGTGAACACTGGAATGAAGATACGTCAAGGGCGAGGGAGAAAGCAGATGCCTGGAAAGGGAGGCAGTTATCAATGTTTGCGCGAGCCTCCGTCTGCAATCTTTTCCTTGTATCCAAAATATGGTATTTGATGAATGTGCTGTGCGCATCTCGGCCCAGTATTCAAAAGATGCATCGAGTGTTTGCTGTTTTTATTTGATCGTCAAACTGGGAGAGAACCAGCCGTACCAATGTGTTTCTTTCAGTGAAAAAAGGAGGCCTCGGCCTTGTGCATTTATTTCTGCGTCAAGTTGTTTCGCGTTTTTTCTTTCTCCGAAATCAAAGGGATAATTTTCTTATGACTGTTATCCAAGTGCGGTTGCAGAGACTTCTTCCTGAATTTGTCGTCTCATCTTGTGCGAATATGTGTGGCACTGTCAATGGGTACATGCGAGAAGTTGTACTCTCTTTTAGGCAGCTCCATGTGCGATTTTCCCTTGAGTACTTATCTAAAGTGTCAAAGCAAAAGCTGTATAAGGATCTGGTGGACACCATGTTACCGACCCCAATCTACCGGTTACCTTATCGTGGAGGCCCAGGGCACGATGTATTAAAGAGAGTTAAAAATATGCCTGTGAACCCATCAACGAAATCTTTTTTCTTTAAATTGCACTCGAATACACTTCCTGTTAAAACGTGGCTGCACGAAAAGGGGATTTTTGTCCCATGGACCACAAACTGTCTCTTATGCAAAAAACCTGAGACAGTAGAACATGTATTTCTGGACTGTTGGGACCCCGTTTTCTATTGGGATGTGCTACAACGAACAGTCAAAAAAGATTTTCCCCTGGACCCCTACGGCATCAGATTCCTGCCAATTCAGAATGAAGCAGGAGTACCGTATGATTTAATCATGCTTCTGGGCCTCCACAGCCTCTGGAGGACACGGATGCAAGTGCGACACGCGGATGTTAACGTTCGCTCGGTGCGCGAAAACTTTATTGAAAGTGTTGCGAGCTTGAGAGAAATGTACCGAGCACAAGCTGACCCACCTGAATGGATTACTGTATTTGATGAACTGGTCGCATTGAGAAGATTTTAAGCCCTGATACGTCAGCCGAATTAGGCTGATGTTTTTATCATTTGTACATTTTTGTTATCATGTCACAGACGGCAATAAAGAAAAAAAAAGGAAGTAGAGTAGCCATTAGCACGCTCGGCTGCGGAACGGAAGGATGGTGGTTCGAATCCCATCGTGCACAACGATTTTTTTTCTGGTCTGACTAGAAAAAGCGTGTCACCTCTGCTGACAACCTTCTGTCGACAATTATTAGGCATTAAAGGCTTTCGCCTTAAAAAAAGCTTGGGATGCTGATTTTATGCCTGAGTGGGCACCTCGTCGGCTTTGAATGAAATTAAACCGACCGAACAGCCCACCAAGGTCCCAGCACAGAAGCATGAGAACAAAGATAGTCTTTATTATGGTGAAGTAGGGGTAACATCAAATGGGGCTGCCCGTACAGCACCGTGAGGAAACCGCGGTGGTCCTGTGTGGGCAAAGAGCCAGCATTCCCGCTCTCAGCCTACATAGGTCCTGCATACAAATTACAGAGGTTGAACTTTGGGCTTCACCGTGGCGACGCTCAAGTATGAAGGCATGAAGTTTGGGCTGTCGAGCAGTACCGGCGACGGTCCCGCATGGGCTGAGCATTTGAACATTTTACATTCTCACGTCTTCCCCGATGTATCCTAAATCGGGTGTGAATGGGCTAAACATGGGCGTCATGCGGTTTGTGTGTATACGGCGAAGTGTGGGCACCCCCAATAGAGGCTGCCCGTGCATCACCCTGCCGGAGCTGGGGAGGCTGCTTGTAGGCCAACGCTTAGTAATCCCGCCTGCAGCCTACATAAGTCCTGCTTAGACCATAAACGGGCTAAAGATGAGCACATTCGCAATTCGCATATATTCCCCGCCTGTATCCTACATATTGGATATAAATTGGTAAGTGTGGGCTGAGCAGTGGCAAAACATGCAGTGTGTGCATGAAAGACACGGACTACACGGCGGTGATTTGCGGGCAACCCCAGTAGGGGCTTCCCGTGCAGCAACCTGACAAAGCCAAGGTGGCTGCGTTTGGGAAAACAGCTAGTATATTTATGCCTGCAACCTTCCTAAGAACTGCGTATTTTACTGTGGGCTTCGCAGTGAAGAAACATCATGCGCTATTAGCGAGTTGCCGGGCGACGCATATCAACAGTCCCACGTACCTACATTAGCTAAGACGGGAACAGTTGGCAGTTTCATTTTAGCCTGCTTCATATCCTACATGGAATGCAAAAGGGCTAACCTTGCCCAAATAGGGACACCTTGCATGTTTCAATGCTGTGGAAAGCAGCTGTCTGAGCGTCATAAAAACAATAAACTCGCTTCCTTACTTGCGATTTGTTAAAGCTTCTTTTGCCCAATCACATTGTACTTTTTTTGATGGGCTACATACAGTCGCCGAGGAGACAGCTGCCAGCACAAGGTTTCCTGTTCTTTTAAATGCACTTCAATTAAGTCAGCACTACCAACGCTTTCGTCGTCTCCATGCGACAAGTGGCACACGTGCTTCGAGACTGCTTGATGAACACTGCGAGCCCCTCCGGCGCCTGTGACAGAGGCTGCAGAAGCTTGAGTCGTCGTTCACTCCAGCAGCTTTCTTAACGTCCACTAGTTACTGCTACAGTGGCGTGTCTATGATGACACTGGAAATTCTTGGCTTTCGTGCAGGCATTCTTTCGGCTTCTTCGCAAAGCAAGCGCCCATAGATAACGCAACTTGTCCAAGCGCAGATAACACGCAGCCATCGGAAACGGCCCCACCCTTCACCCTACATGGAAGATATGCTAATCAGAAATCACCCAGAACCTTTCTATCGACGAACGAGAACAGGCTAACTCAAGGGAGTGGACAGCTCGGGTGTTGTCTAAAGGGCGACATTTTCGGCTAGCGAAAAGGTACAGCGCGTAAAAGAACAAAACGAAAACAAAAACAGCTGGAGAATCGTCACACAAATGGCATGCCGTTACGCAGTTATGTTTTTCAAGATTAGGAAGCTTTAGCAGGCCGAAGACTAACTAGCGGAGACGTACACCGGTTTTACGTAGACCTATTACGCACCCGGCTTCGTACTTGCCACTGCACGTGCGCAGCTCCCGTTAGTAAAACCGATATACGCGTACGCCAGTGCGTCTTCAATATACTAAATCTCTCTATTGTTTCTTTCGCCCCTCAATCGCCTTCCCTTGCTTTTCCTGGGCTCGTTCGCTGCAAAAAACCGGCTTATCCCCAGTTTTTCTGCGGGCATTTGTTCCTTCCCTGAGGGCACCTATGTGTCCTTGTCCTGTCCCTCCCTACCCCTTTCCTCGAGTTGGCGAGGAGTTGCTCACTCTACAATCCTCTAATAAATATTTTATGCCACCCCCCCCCCCCCCGCCAGCCCTCCCACGTGACGCTTCCATGAAGTGGCGAGGAGGCTTTGACCCCACTACTTGTTTATTGTGTCCGGTCACAGCGCGTTTACGTCATGCGAAGTACTCCCCGCCTTTCCCACTTTGCTTTGGGACAGGTTCTCCTTCTCTTCCGCGGTGGGGTTGAGTGTGAGGCGGCGAGTAGTAGTAGGAAAACTTTTATTGACAAGGAAAATGGAAGACTCGAGGAGAAATATACAATAGGCGGTGTCTTAATTTCAAGACTCCATTGGCCTTGGCCGCCGCTCTAGCCTGCGCAACGAGTGCGCGCTGCTGAGCATGCTCCGAGCTGAGGAGAGAGGTCTCCCATTGCTCCTTCATTCCATGTGCTGTGATGTCCGGGGGTGTGAGGCCCTTACATCGCCTAGTAATGTGGTATGTATCGGGTCTGTCTTCGCACCACGGGCATTCGCCGTTATAGCGCTAGGAGAAAATGTGATGTTCCTAAATGTTGGGGAACGTATCGATCAGGAGTTGCTTCAAGTCCCGAGCTTTCTGAGTGCTAAGCATCTTGTGTAGGGGGAAAGTGCTGTCGTTGTGATCTTAGAAAGTGCAGTCGTGTGCTGTAGGTGAGGGAACTTCGGGAAAAGAACTTGAGTAGGGGTTGAAGCCCGCTCGGTTGGTGTGTCCTAGAGCTAGCGCGCCCGCGACCTCGTCGCCCTCTAATCCAGAGTGACCAGGAACCCACGTTATCTGATGTTTTAGGGAGGAATTGGGACTCAGAGTTGGTTACTATGCCCAACAGTCTTTTAGGTATTCTGCCTGCCAGGGGGAGCTGCCAGCGTCCACTTCAATTTTTTAGCCCTGTCACATCCGAGGCACCATCTAAAGCGGTTACGTTCACGAAATGCGCTTTTGAGACCGCTTCGATTGCGCTCCGAAAGGGCATTGTCACCTGAGATTTCTTCATACTTCGCGCGCTTTCTTTTCAACCCGGAAGAAACTAATCTATAGATGTAGCAAACATCAAAGAAATAACTGACGAATTAGAAGTTTTTTGCCCAGATATACAACTTGGCTGTGGAATTTTCGTCGAAACGCAATAGCTAAAAGTTAATTTTCGGAAGTTTATTAAACATACAACTGAACAAAATGCATATGTATTGCCGTTAATTTTTGTACTGTTTCTTTGTTCGTTCTTCAAAACTGCCGGCACTTGGCTTTATCGCATTGTCTGTGATTCAAGACGCGACCAGATAGCATTCTGGCAAATCAGTCTAGTGAAGAGTTTCGTTTGGAAGCCTTTGCGCTGTCCTTCTGCAAGCTGGAGTGCCGTCACCGCTACCTTACAATATTATGAGTAACTACATACAGTGGTCCGCAACATGGTTTACGTTGCCTCCGTCTATCGCGCACTGGCATATTTTCAACCCTTGGCTAACGCTAACAAGCGACGTCAACTCAACGCGGCCGCCTCATGTACAGCACTTGACACGACACCAGCGAACGGCACCCGGATGGATGAGTCCTCTCCTGCTCAATTTTCGCGGATTTAGTGCAGTCGAGCAGCGCTTTAAGCTTATGACTGGTTTGGGTGGCTTTTATTCAAAACCCATATCAAAAGGCTCATACATCTATGTTCGTGTGTCAAGCACGCAATAGGGGCATGAAACATAACATCAATGGCATATTCTATATATAGCAGCTTTCTAACTGCGCGGTTGAAGGCAAGATAAATGTGGACTCGTTCCTACTATATTTTAAGTTCAGTATGGAACGGATAATCAATTAAAATCTCGGTGGGGGCATGTCGGTTGCTGACCATGAAAATATAAAGCAGCGCAATAAAACGAAGACGACGAAGAAACACGCAGACGACAGCACTAGCGCTGCAGCTCTTCTGTTGTACATTTTAAAGGCGCCCAACAAAAGGACAGGACATGGAGATAGACGACAAGACGAAGCGCCTCCTTGCGTGTTCCATCCTATTTATTTTGCGTCATTACAATCAACAATGATGGTTCGTTGATGGGGTTTAACGTCCCAAAGCGACTATGGCTATGAGAGACGCCGTAGTGCAGGGCTCCGGAAATTTCGACCACCTGGGGTTCTTTAACATGCACTGACATCGCACAGCCCAGGGGCCTCTAGAATTTCTCCTCCAAAGAAATTCAACCGCCGCGGCCGGGATCGAACCCGCGTCTTTCGGGTCAGCAGCCGAGCACCATAACCACTGGGCCACCGCGGCGGCACAATCAACAATGAAAAAAGGAACTGTCCTAATGGCAAGTTCTTTAAAACTATTGTGTTGTTTCTGAGTTTATTGACGGTCTTCATCTTTCCGCGCTATTTTAAATATGCTGCGTAAATGAGGTTCGCATTGCGAGAGAAAAAACTTTTGCTATGAGAAGTTGAACGGAGGCCCCCGAAGAGTGGAGCCCTTGAATGCCTGTACCAAAACAATGCCTGTTTGCAGAGCTCATTTTTTCGACAGAAGTGATCTTGTCTGGTGTAAACTGTGAACCACCCTAGAGAGGAACATTTTCAATAATCGACGACTTCTCGCTACAGGTGCATTTGGTGAAATTAAAAGGGCACTTTCCTGTGCGATTCAGTTTATGCATCAGTTGAAGACAGTAGCGCCCCGATGCAGGTTGTTTGTTGCTCAATTCAGTGTACGCAATGCTCGCGGTGAGCGGTGGCCGGATGCAGGTTGTGCGCTGCGCGATTCAATGTACGCAATCCTTTCAGTGAGTGGTGGCAAGAGGCAGGTTGATTTAATATAGGCAATGCTTGCAGTCAGTAGTCGACGGATGCAGATTGTGTGCGGCACTATTCAGGGTATGCAAATCTGGCAATCAGTAGTGGCCGTATGCAGGCTGCTTCCTGCGCGGTTCAGCGATTAAATGTATGTAAGGCATGGAGCGAGCGGCTAGATGCAGGCTGTTTTCTGCGCCATTCAACGAGTCATTGCAAGCAACGCTAGCAAGCAAAACTTCAGGGGGCACTTTGACTGTCTAAAGTGGGTAGAGGCGGAAGCGTTTTCCGCACCACCTTCGCTATTTCTGTTGAACTGGTGGCGTCACATATATTTGCGTACTAATTACTAAGTGATGGCAAATCACGAATTAATTGTTAATTACTGATTAATGCCTGAATGCTAATTAACTGCTAATTAATGACGCTTAAGCTTCGCCTTTAGGAGTGGAACGCGACAGCGCGTTGTAGCGCTGCCAGGGAGTCCACGGAACGCCACCACCCGTTCGGCGCGATGCCTTCCCTTTGAACGCAACGCTTTTTGAGGAAAGGAAATGGCGCAGTAAATCTCTGTCATCTCGGTGGACACCTGAACCGCACCGTAGAGGAAGGGAGGTGGGAGTGAAAGAAGATAGATAAAGAGGAGCCGTAGTGAAGAGAATGAAAATTGTATTTGAGGAAAGAAAATTACGCAGTAACTGTCTCACATATCTCGGTGGACACCCGTCAAAATTCAGGGGGGCACTTTTTTGACCTAAAGTGTGGACACTGATGTGTGGTTAAGATGTTAAGCTTCGCCCCTAAGAGTGGAACGCGACAGCGTCTTGCAATGCTGCCAAGGAGTCCATAGAACGCCATCGCCCATTCGGTTCTACGCCTCGCTCGTCGGTAAATTGGTTTTTGAGGAAAGGAAATGTATCTGTCTCTCATTTGTCGGTGAACACCTAAACGTCGCCGGAAGAGAATGGAGGAGGATGAGAGTGAGTGAAGACACCGTATTCACTAGACGCGCCTTTGTTCATTCCAAACCATCGAGCTGACATTCGAGCTTCCGGCCACCGAGCGTGACGGACGCAGGATCATGAGCTCCGGCGGAGCGGCGATAGCGGCACTTGCTGGCCGCGGAAACAGGTTAGCTGCCGACGCAGATCAGGAATATGAAATTGTTTTGCCTACCTTGCCTACAGGACGTGTTGTTCTTAACACGGTGTTTCTTCACGGAGACGTGAGAGCGAGGCCCTACAGGGTGGAAGATTTTCGGGACGCCCTGGCCAACGCTGGTGCGCCCCCCAACGTCGTGGCGTTGGGGGCGTATCAGATTAACCACGTGTGGGCGGTGACGATGAGCACCTCAGAAGCTGCGAAGAAACTTGCTGCCTGCAAAGAGCTACAAGTGAAAGGGCGCCGGTGCATTATTTTCGACCCTGAAGATCAGCAGGTAAAGCTGCGCCTGCATTGGATGCTGCATGGTGTGGCGGACGAAGACATCCGGACTGCTTTCACGGCGTTCGGCAACGTGACGGAGGTGACGCGGGAGCGTTGGCGTGTCCAAGGCTTGAAGGAGAAAGGCTCGACCACCAGGACCGTGCTACTGAAGTTGAAGCCGGGAATTAAGGTGGATGATTTGCCACACCAGGTCCGAGTAGCCGGTGAGCTGGCCCTCGTTGTTGTCCCTGGGCGACCGATGCAGTGCCTGCGTTGCCACGGCACGGGTCACGTTCGCCGCGACTGCAAGGTGCCCAGGTGTTCCCTGTGCAGGCGCTACGGACACGTGGACGCGGACTGCGTCCGTACCTACGCGTCAGCTACCGCGGTCGGAAAGGCGAACGACACTGCGGAACTCATGGACATCGCCGAGGCGGAGGAAGCAGCCACTGGTACGGACGAGGCGGGCAAGTCGGCTTCCACACTTGCGACGTCAGGGACTCCCAGTGACGACACCAAAGCGGCCGACGAACCAGAGAGCCAACAGCCGACGGGAGGCTCCCTCGGCGTCTCTAACGAGACGCCAGAGAACGGAGCGTGCCCATCAGAGCCCGTAGTCGTCGAGGGAAAGGACCTGAACGAGGACCACCACGAGAATACCGGCGCCCGCACAACAAGCGTCACGCCCCCCCTTAACACCCCGGCGAAGCGTTCCCATGACCAGGCCAGCCCTGAAGGGGACAAAGTGGTAGCACCCGGCGTCGAGGAGCCCCCTGCAAAGACGACTCAAGCGCGGCGTTCGTCTTTACGGCCACGCCCAAACCATGCGGCTGACAAACGGTACTCCTCCGCAGGCAAGGTCCTACTCGAGCAGACTGATGTTCTTGCGCCGGATGATACCGGCGGCCACAGTGGCGTCTAGCGGCGCGCTAGACGTGGAAGGTAAGCACCATGCTGTTGGTTCCTTCCTCTTGCGTAAAAATGGCTCCCGCCTCCGCCTTTAGAGTCGCTACATTGAATGTGAGGGGCCTGGCGGCAAGGATAAACCAAGGTCAGGTGTACCGACTTATTACGGAGCGCGAGATAGATGTATTGGCCGTGCAGGAGACGAAAGTGGACGGCAACGAAGGAACCGACAGCATGGTGCGACGTTTCACGACTAGATTTTATGCTGTCGTCAGTCAAGCAGTGGGAACATCGGCTGGATGCGTGCTTTTTGTAAAGAAGATGCCGGGGCTAGAGGTGCAGGCTTATTTTTCTTGTGTGTATGGCCGGTGTATTGTGCTTGATTTTTGTCTGAACGGCAATGAGTGGCGCATTGTTACTGTGTACGCGCCGAATGTGGTTGAGGAAAGGGTTTCCTTTTTCCAAAGCCTCCAAGAGCGCCTTTGTACGGAGAGGCGGCTCATTGTATTAGGCAACTTCAATTGTGTTCTTAATGCGCGCGATAGGTCAAGCATCCGGGGGTTTCGAGACAAGAGCACTGAAGTGTTGATGCGAATGATCGAGAACGGAAACCTTGAGGATGTGGCTGAACTTATTGAGGGTGCGCGGACAGTGCAGTTCACTCATTTCCAGGGCTCAAGCCATGCACGGCTGGACCGCATTTACGCATCAGTCGACCTTGCCCCTGTTTGCAACCATTATGAAGTTGTGGGAGTCTCCTTCTCAGACCACTGTTTAGTTGAGTGCTGCCTGGGAAGTGTGAACCGAAGCAAGGCATTTTCGTGGGAAATGTGGAAGCTAAACAACACGCTTCTTCAAGACGAAATCTACTACAGAGCAGTAAAGGATGAAATAGTTAAAATAAACCCGCGCAAGAACCTGAAGATTTGGCAACAGTGGGAGCTAAGTAAAGAATCTTTAAAAATCAAAGCAATAGAAAGGGCGACATGTATCCGTTATAAGGAAAAACAAGACGAAGCTGAGCTAAGGGCACTGCTTCAAACGCTGATGAAGCAGGAATGCAAAGAGCCTGGGAAATGGATAGAAGATGTCAGGAAAACAAAACAAAAGATAGAGCTTATGGAAGAACGGCGTTATCGCGGAGCACTAGTGAGGGCAAGGGCGGAAGACACAGCTGCTGGCGAAGCGCCATCGAAACGTGCTCTTGGTCTAGAAAAAGCGCGCGCTGAAAGAAATCACATCGATAAAATAGAATGGGGGGGGGGGGGGTATCTTATCGGCAGACACTGACCACATCAAAGAAGCCTTTAATGAATACTACCAGAGGCTTTTTTCATCGACTCCTGTATACGCAGTAGCCTTTACGCATCAGTTTCTTGGTGCAATGCCACGGCTTGACGAAGAAAGCAAAAAGAAAATGGACCTAACAATAACTCACAGCGAGGTAGAGCACGCGATAGATCAGTTAAACCTAGGAAAATCACCAGGACCAGATGGATTCAGTGCGGCATTTTATACAGAATTTAAGCACGAAATTGCCCCAGTGCTGTGTACAATTTTCAATGAAGCCTATAAAATAAACGTATTGCCTCCGTCTTTTGGGATCTCCCATACAGTACTCATACCTAAAACGGATGATATAGAGAAATTACAATTGGTTACAGCGTATCGACCCATAGCACTCACTAATGTGGACTACAAAATTTTTATGAAGGTATTGGCGCGTAGACTGCAGACAGTGATATCGGATATTGTTGGACCCCACCAGACATGTGGAATCGAAGGGCGCTCAATTTTTTCCAACATTCACAAAGCGCGCAGTGTGCTTGAAAGCTGTGACGACATCAATGGGCGAGTAGCGATGCTTCAGATTGACCTTGAAAAGGCATTTGATTGTGTTTCTCATGAAATTTTGTTTACCGTTTTAGACCATGTGAACGTCGGTTCAGTTATCCGTAAGGGTGTAGCCCTGGCGTATCGAAACTGCACGACGAGACTGATTGTTAACAAGAGTTTGGGGGCTCCCATTAGCGTGCAGCGTTCGGTGCGTCAGGGCTGCCCCCTCAGCCCTCTCTTGTTTTGTATTTACATCGAAACGCTGTGCATGAAAATTATAGAAAACAATAGTATTAATGGCTTTAGGTTACAATCAGCTGAAGTTAAGCTGCTGGCCTATGCAGATGACGTTGCAGTATTTACGGTTGATCAGGGGAGCATAAGTGAAGCTGTAGGGTGTGTACGCGCGTTCAGCGAAGTCACAGGCAGCGGGGTTAACTGGTCCAAGTGCCTTGGCCTCTGGCATGGATGGTGGCCATCCCACCCGGACCATTTCGCCAACGTACCGTGGGCGACGACCCCGGGCAAGTATTTGGGCGTTCCGCTCGATGCTTATCGCGATAGCGAGGACTATTGGAAAGAGCAAACTAAAGACGCACGTGACCGAGCTGGGAAATGGAAAGGCACCAGCCTTTCAATTTTCGCCAGAGCTACAGTCTGCAATCTTTTTTTTATTAGCAAACTCTGGTATGTGATGCAGGTTTTGCATTGCTCGCGTGTGAGCGTTCAGAAGCTACACAGGATTTTTGCAGTTTTCATATGGGCGTCCGAATGGGAACGTTGTAGCAGAACGAACCTGTTCCGAAGGGTAAAAGATGGGGGGCTAGGGCTAGGGCACCTCTTTTTAAGGCAGCTGGTGAACCGTTTTTTGTTTTTTCGCGACGTCACAGACCCGTTCTTGCGCACCGTGTGCCAAGTGAAGCTGCGGCGTTTGCTGCCGGAGTTTGTGGTATCCACAGAAGAGCTCTCTGGTGGAACTTTTGGTTACTACAAAGAGATTGTAGCAAGCGTTCGGTTTCTTTCGGCACGTTTTTCCACCGATTATTTGTGGAAAAGCAAAAGGAAAAAGTTGTACAATGATCTTTGTGATATTGTTTTCCCACAGCCCATGTACAGGGCCTTGTACAGTGGAGGCCCGGGAGGGGATGTTTTAAAAAGGGCGAAGAAAATGCAGGTGCCACCAGGAGTAAAGACTTTCTTTTTTAAGTTACATACCGGGACGTTACCAGTTAAAAAGTTTCTAGAGGGAAATTATTTCTTTTTACCGTGGGGATCGAACTGCTTAATTTGTAAACAGCCTGAAACAATAGACCATGTTTTTTTGCACTGCTGGGAAGGGGTTTATTTTTGGGACGTGTTACAAAGGACCATAAAGAAAGAGCTACCACTTGACGCGCACGGAATTCACTATTTAAGCACTGATAATGAGGATGGGGCACCTTTTGATCTCATAATGCTCTTGGGCCTCCACTGTATATGGCGCTCCAGAATGGCAGGCTACCATTGTGACAAAGACGCACGACCGGCCCGAATTTATTTTCGGGAAAGCATGGACTGGTTTCTTGCAATCCAAAAAGCAGCTGCGGAGCCTCCCGAGTGGCTCTCAAGACTAGAGCCGTTGTGTATGTTGCGGGAATTTTAAGCTGACGAAGCCAGTCTCGTGCTGGCTGACCACGACAGTGTTGTATGTATATAGCGTTATGTGTATTTTTGTTGTGCAACGTCATGAGCCAAAGACAGGCAATAAAGGAAAAAGAAAGCTGGCATGGCGGAGTGGATAGCGTGCTCGTCTCTCACGCCGAAGACCGGGGTTCGATTCCTGAGCTCGACCAATTTCTTAATCGCTTTTATTTATTTATATGGCCTGATTAGTAAAGCTAATAGGCTAATTGGGTAATTAAGCAATTAACTAAGCTCAGTCCCACTTGGAGCATCACTATACGATCCCTTCAATTGGTTGTATGGTTACTAGCCAAAGTGCAATTGGCCCCGTTTGAAATTCGCGCACTGTGACGTCACGACCGTTTCCACCAATTGAAAAGCGTGACATTTTCTGTCGACAACTGCTGCTTACAACGATGAGACATTAAAGGCTTCCGCCTTAATAGTGGCTGGATGCAGGCTGTTTTCTGCTTGATTCATCGTGTGCAACACTCACAGTATGTAGTGGTAGGATGCAGGCTGTTTACTGCGTGATTCATTATATAAGCTTGCACTGAGAAGTGGCCGAATGCAGGGTGTGTGCTGCGCGATGCAATGTTTGCCACTATTACATTCAGTATTGGCCGGTTGCGGGTTGTGTGCTGCGCGATTCAGTGCATGCAACGCTTTCTGTCAGTAGTGGCTGGATACAGGTCGTGTGCTGCGCGATTCAGTGCATGTAACGTTTGTTGTCAGTAGTGGCCGGATACAGGTCGTGTGCTGCGCGATTCAGTGCATGCAACGCTTTCTGTCAGTAGTGGCTGTATACAGGTCGTGTGCTGCGCGATTCAGTGCATGCAACGCTTGTTGTCAGTAGTGGCCGGATACAGGTTGTGTGCTGCGCGATTCAGTGCATGCAACGCTTGTTGTCAGTAGTGGCCGGATACAGGTTGTGTGCTGCGCGATTCAGTGCATGCAACGCTTGTTGTCAGTAGTGGCCGGATACAGGTTGTGTGCTGCGCGATTCAGTGCATGCAACGCTTGTTGTCAGTAGTGGCCGGATACAGGTTGTGTGCTGCGCGATTCAGTGCATGCAACGCTCGTTGTCAGTAGTGGCCGGATACAGGTTGTGTGCTGCGCGATTCAGTGCATGCAACGCTTGTTGTCAGTAGTGGCCGGATACAGGTTGTGTGCTGCGCGATTCAGTGCATGCAACGCTTGTTGTCAGTAGTGGCCGGATACAGGTTGTGTGCTGCGCGATTCAGTGCATGCAACGCTTGTTGTCAGTAGTGGCCGGATACAGGTTGTGTGCTGCGCGATTCAGTGCATGCAACGCTTGTTGTCAGTAGTGGCCGGATACAGGTTGTGTGCTGCGCGATTCAGTGCATGCAACGCTTTTTGTCAGTAGTGGCCGGATACAGGTTGTGTGCTGCGCGATTCAAAGGTTCAATACATGCAACGCTTGAGGTCAGTAGCCGGATGCAGGCTGTTTTCTGCGCTATTCAATGTCTGAAAACGCTTGCAGTCAGTAGTGACCATAGTGACGAAACGCTGGTTGTGTGTTCCACGTTTCAGAGTATGCGACGCTTGCAGTGCTTAGTGGTCGGATGCAGGCTTTCTTCTGCCCGATTCAACGATCCAACGTACGCAAAGCTTCCAGTCAGTAGTAGCCGTATGAAGGCTCTTTCTGGGCGATGAATGTAATCTGAAGTGGCTAGATGCAAGCTTGATTCGGAGCGTGTACTAACTTCATGGAGGCGTGGAGCCACATCCGCAGCCGGTGCAAGCACTTAGCACCACTTGTCGCACTCTCAAATTAGTAGCTATACGACTTCTTTTTAAAGTCAGAGCAACCTTGCTTGTCAAGCGATTGCTGCTGAAAAATGTTTCCTTCAGGGCTTCTTCACGATTTATGTTAGTCGAAAGTCGTTGCGTATTGGTGGTGCTCCAAAAGAAATACCGGGCTGAAATGGGCACTGCAGAGCGTCGTTGCTGCGTTATATCCTTGCTTGGTTGTTTCGCCAAGAGGATGTAATATGATCACACAGTATGCGAGCTTGGTATGTGTACGAAGTTTCTGAATGCACATCTTATAATGTTGGAATCTGGGAGTACCAATTAATCGCATATGAGTTGAACATTTTCTCTGTACCCTTGTTTGCTCTCCGCACTTGTCGAGCGTTATCCCACTCGTTGTGGCGCGGTTGGAGCCACTTCGGTACGCGTCGCGCCCGGCGCTCCGCGCCGTCAGCTGCCGAATGTTTCGCATACCAGATCAACCGCGCCTGCGGCGTGTCGGCTGTATCGCATCAGCGGTGCTTGCTCACAGGAGTCTTGTATACGCTGGCGGACAATACCATACAGATCTCGGCGCCAGACCACACACCGAGCCCTACGTTGTGACCTTCTCGGCCTGACGAAGCACACTTACACGAATATTTTAGCGCAGTTTCAGGGAGCGCAGCCCAACACAACACAATGCTACCGCGCCTGCCGCATCATCCATGGGCAGCCATATTGGATTTCCAGTTGCGCCCCATATAGCCCGTGAAAGCTGCGAATGAATTTGGTTTGTTTACAGTGTTTAAAGTAAGCAGTGACAAAATTGATGCCACCCTGGTCTGTTTTGTCTCTAGCTCCTTCTTGCTTTTCATTGTGCCTCTTTTGTGTCATTTATTTGTCTGGTCTCTTCTTGACTGCGGTAACACTTGTTGTTTTGTAACCGCCCTGTAACGGCCTCCGGCCAACAGTAATGACAATTAAATGAAATTGATAAATGAATACAAAGGTATTAGGAATGCCGTATTGGAGGACTGTGGATCATTTCAGCCACCTGGGATATTTTTACATGCACTGACATCGCGTAGCACACAAGCTTCTAGCATTTCGCCTCCATTGAAATGCGCTCTTTCTTCGTAAAAAACTTCTGTGCGCATTCGATTGCGAATATTTTCGGCGGAATTGCAAAAACGATAAAGTTTTAATGCCAGCGTTGTATGCTCGACCGGTAACTTTGCACTGAGAGACGAAGAATAATGGATTCAGAGAACGCAGGGACAAAAGTAAACGAGTCGTGCGCGCCTACTGATTTACTCTCGTCGGGCAAAAATTTGCCTCTTGAGAGCCTGCCATATGATTTATTAATGACCCTAAGAAAAGACATAGCTATGTGTTGAGGAACTGAATAAACCTATTGCTATGTGAATATTATGTCGTTCAAAATTACGGAGTGCACTTAAGACTACTCAAGTGCTGTGAATGGGGAAAGCATGCACGTGGTGTGTTCGGCTGCAACAATGGCACACTGCTCTAATTCAGTATCCAGTGAAGCTGCTCTGTTCGCAACACCCGAACAGAAGTTGACGCAGACGACCATACCCAAACTCAGCGCGAGAGTCTGGCAGTTTATTGCGCGGAGTGTTTTGTGGCGGTGAGGGGGTAGAAAATTTTATAATCAACATTTCGGAGACAAATAGCTCGGCAGCATTGAACTTGTCATAGCTATCTTGAAACTTGGGAAAAAAAACCACCTAGGCGCAAATGATTTCACGACACAAAAAGAGACGAGGAGACAACGGACAGGCGCCAACTTCCAACTATTTCTAGGTGGGTTTTTTCCCCAAGTTTCAAGATGAAAAACCAACTAGCCCGTCAACATGTCATAGCTAAGCGTAGTCATCTGTTCTGGTTATGAGTACTATACGGGACGATAGAAATCACGGCGGAAGCAGTTTTAAATCAAACACTGCGCTGAAAACATTCGTTAACAGGTGCCAGTTCATATTTTAGGGCCGTATTTTAGGGCAGAGGGAAGAGATTCGTGTCCTGGCATATGCTTAGTTGCTGTTTTTTATAGTAACTGTTGAAGCATCTTGGAAATGAACAAGAAAGCAAGTTTCTGCGGGGCAACTGGTAGCCCCCTAAATTGACGAAAGTGCTTGTGACTTCGGCATGATTAATGGCCTCGGGCACTGAGTGTTTTCGCCAACACATCGTGGGTCACAACCCCACCCATGTACTTAGGTGTGCCTTTTGAATTTCATACGGACAGCTAGCTCTATTGGCGAAGAAAGGTTCCTTAATTAAAAGAAAACAGACAAAAGGATTTATTGGATTGAACTTGTCAGTGTTTGGAAGTGCTACACTTTGCTATTTTTTATCGGCCAGCAAATTGTGGTACGTAATGCAGATCTTACACTGTTCCCATGTGAATGAAAAAAAGCTTCACAGGGTGCTTGCAGTGTTTGTGTCGGGTTTCTCTTGGGAGCGGACAAGCCGAACCAACTTGCACCGGTGGGTCCGACATGGATGTCTTGGTTTATGACATTTGTTTCTTTCACTGGTCGCATATGAAGGAAGGCATGCTTCAGTTAATTGCAACTTTTGTGGAACCCAAACTAGCAACTTGCTAAGGGCCCAGATGCTTTTTTCAATCGCTTCTGTATATATGCATGTCCCAAAGTAAATAACAAGTTGAATTGAACTGACACTTAGTCAACCACTTTCCTTTCCTTAGGGACACTAGAAACCTCTTTTTACCAGCTGTTAAATTGAGAATGGGCAAAGTTTTCCCTGAATTTGTCGTCACATCACACTGTATTCAAGGAGCTGTTCGTGGATATTTGAAGGAAGTTGCACAGTCTTGTCATGTTCTGCATGCACGCTTTTCATCTGATTTTCTCAGTATAGTGACTCGAAAAGACGCTTTCAATGGTCTTTGTGAGTGACTATTCCCTCAACCATTGTGTAGTACCATCTACACCCTTAGCAAAAACTAATACGTTTGGAATATACGGAGGTCTATTTAAAATGTATTTTAAACATATTTTGTATTCATGAATGCACTAAAAATATGTAGGAAATACGTTTCTGAAATTTCATGCTTGGTATTCGAAATATATTTTTAAAATGTGCCAAAAATACCTCACTTAAAGCATACTTCGAGCACTTTTCAAATACATGAAAAAATATGCATGCAGTTTTAGCATCTTGTCAGTGTATTAAAAGTGTATTTTCGGAAATATGAAATTAATTCATCGAAAGTATACTTCAATTCTAGAAAACGGGCAGCCCTTGTAAACGTATATGTATGCAGTTTTAGCATCTTGTCAATGTATTAAAAGTGAACTTTCGTAAATATGAAATTAATTCATCCGAAATATATTTCAATCCTAACAAACGGGCAGTCCTTTTAAACGTCTTTGCACACTTCTAGCTGCCATGAACAGTCGAGTGCTCAAAATCGTGTTTCGGGAAATGGCATTTGCGTGTCGTCAATGTATTTGAAGTGTACTTCCGTAAATACGTAATTAATTCGTCCAAAGAACACTGAAATTCTAGCAAATTGGCAGTTCGCATTAGCATATTTGCAGCGCACTACAAGCTGTCGTTGAACAATCTAATGCTCAAAATCGAGTTTCGGGACATCGCATTTTGGTGCTGGCCATCTATTTAAAGTGTACTTTCGTAAATACGCAATTAATCCGTCTGAAGTATATTTAAATTCTAACAAATGGGTTGTCCGCGTAAACATATTTGCATTACACTTCAAGCTACCGTGGAACAATCTAGGGCTCGAAATGACGTTTCAGCGAAGAGTGAAAACTTTCCCTTTCTTGTCATCCTTTCATTTATGGTAACTTCTAGCAGGAAGGTGATCACCACTTATACCCCTGCTACACGGGCGCTTCGAATGCCTTCCAGCCGAATGTCATCTAGCGATGCTACATGTGTTCTGTCTAAGGGAGTGCTTGAAGATAATATTACGCCAATGAATATTAACCGCATCAGCATGAAATTTCCCCGGGAGTGCGCCGATGAGGACGACTGCACTCATACTGTTGTTTACATCGCTTGTTTACATAACATAAAACGCAATCTGCGCTTTGGTTCTAATAAACAATCTGATTTCTTTTTTACTGGTTGTACTCGTGATTGTTTACGCAGTGCTACAATGTGTGGGAAGCGATGATGCGATCGCACGCCTGAGAAAGCCGGGTTGTTGGCATCGCGCAGGACTGGCGCTTCTCGCTTCTTGTCCCGGCTTTCTCCGACGGGACCAGTACTTTTTTTTAAACTACTTTATCCAGAAGTATGTATGGCGACTGTTCGCTTTAACTGAAACGGCCTCACTTGTTATCCACAAGCTAGCGACGGCGACGACTGCTGCTGGCCGTAAAGCACGGCTCGGCAGTCTGGGTCACACCGGCGATTCCCGTTCATCGTACGCGTGCCCTGCGATGTAAGCAATAGTTGATTTCAGGTCACTGTTGCCAAAACTACACCTGGTGACCATTTGCATTCGCTAAAGCTTGTGATTCGCTCTTCACAACCGCCGAAATCACAGATCCAACCCTGCGAACTCGCTGGGCCTAGTCGTCGCGGAAGGGAACAGAGCCGTCGTCGATTGAAACTGATTTGGCAAGCGCTTATCGCTGGCGAGTGTTCAGGTATGCACACGTGAAATATAGCCGTTAGTTTCGCTCATTTAGAAGCGCGAGCATGCACACACCGCCGCCTCATCACCGTGCTCTCGCTCAGCCGCCGACAAGGCTGACCGTCCGCCGACCGGATTCGTCGGTGTCGTTGGCCTGAAAAACGTGTCCCTCTAGAGTCATATTATAGTAAACTAGATATTTCACTATAATTACATGCTGTTGTTCAGCTTGATATATACTGTCGTTGTCGGACTAGTGTGACCGCCGTCGTCGTCGTCGCTGTACACTGAAAACGAGCTGAGGCTTTCGAATGCGTTTCGAAAGTGTCGTGCAGCACCGCGGCAGTCCATCGAGTCCGAATGTCATTCCTATTCTCGAATGCCATTCCACTCAATGTCATTCGAACATTTCCGTGTGAGAACGTGATAGCATTATACCAGCAAAAGCGCCTTGGGTACTTCTGGGTCCGAATAAGCCAGCGGAAAGGACGCCGTGTGGCAGGGCAGACCGGCTCCCTTACACGCCCATGTATCTGTTGGTTGACAGTTCGACTCCTGACCTGTGCCTGACGCAAGTTTCAACTAGCAATTCCGTTCTCAATTAATCCCAGATTCGAACGCGACCAGTAGGGTACTTCAGCGATAATTTGGAAGCCCACAGTATTTGCGCAAAAAAAGGTATCACCGTGCAAAATAGTGCGTCGCTTTCGCTGGGTATATATACGGCAAGCCAAGTATAGCGCTTGTCGTAGGATTTGTTGTTTGCTGTGTCGCTGTCGTCTTGGTATGCTGTATGTAGGTATCTGCCGTTCCCATTCAATCACGTGACGTTATAATATCAGACTCCTGTTGATTAATGCTAAATACCCGTGTACGATTTGTTCTCCAGTTGATGAATTAACCCGTGTCATTCCATGGAGCCGCCCAGTAGACTTTTTTTAAGCCCGAGTAAACACATTTTTAATGTATTAAATGTATATTTTTAGTATATTTCTAATGTATATTTTTATTATATTTTTAATGCATTATAAATATGCTAAGCGGGCAAAAATGTACTTTTCACGTATTTTTAAGAACGTTTAAAATATTATTCCTAGTATACTTAGAAAGCATTCCTATTGCAGTTTAAGCATAGGGACAAAAAAATGCGAAATAAATATGAAATTAATACAATACGTTTGAAATGCATTTTTAGCACATCCTCTTTTCGCTAAGGGCAGTGCAGGTTCAGGGCAATATATTTTAAAAATGTTAAGAAAATGATGATTGCTCCTGCAGCCACAACCTTTCTTTTTATTTTACAGAAGGGCACTTTCCCCCTAAAAACACGGCTGCAGGAGAAGAGATTATTTGTGCCGTGGGCAATTTACTGCTTTCTATTGAGCTTGTTGATGATTGAGCTTGTTTTCTTGGACTGTTTTTTTTCTCTGGGTTATTCTCCAAAGGTCTGTCGAGAAATATTTTCCGCTTGAGCGCAATTGAAAACTAGAATGTCGTTCCCTACGATCTTTTCATGATTTTGGAATCGCATAGTATATGGAAGAGCAGGATGATGGCACGTCGCAGATAACGTCATGAGGTCACGTGGGTTTTTTGACCGTCTGTGGCCAACGAAAACGCCAAATTTTCTGTCTCATGTGCCATATAATGTTTCCACATTAATCAGTTTTGAAGGACCCAAGGGTCAGGTTTAGAAAACTCTCGTGCGGGTGTGCCACGATACGTGTAGGCTTGCGGCCGTAGACTGGTCGCAACGTCTATAAGCGATGGTTATTACGTTCAACTTTTTCCCTCGATTCAATTTGGTCCAATGCGTGAGAATGGTAACCCAAAGCATGTTAGACAAAATTGTACACTGAGACAGAAAAAAAAATACAAAAGTCGTACTCCGGAAATAATTATCTTTAGAAGGTCAGCATATACCCTGTCTCATAAACCGTAAATGCCCTATTAAAAACCCACACTATACAAAACTCAACAAACAAGCACGTTCCTGCCTAACACAGCCAATTCAAATGTTTACACAGCAGCATTTGAGACCGATCAGTAACCTACCGACATACTGTCACTGGCTTTCCTTATTTGGAAACATATGTTTGAAAAACTAAAACTGCATACCGAATTTTGAAAGCGAAGGTAAACGCAAAGGAAAATAGAACAGTGCGGTACAAACGCTATACAATTTAAGAAAGCAGAACACTTTGTTACGCTTAAATAGTATGTTTCCTAATGATAGTGGTCGATTGAAACGTGTGGATCCTAACTGATTTTATGAAAAAGATTCTGTTGATGAAGAAAGTGTTTCTGTTATAAATTTCGGCTTTTGTTTTCTTATTCTTTCCTTCTTTCTGTCATGGGAAGGGCTGGTGGTGTAATTTCTCCCAAGGTAGGAGCGTCAGGGCCCAGATGCTTTCGTGCGCCGAACGTGACGCACAGTTTAACGACCGGACCGGTTTCTGAACACGCACTACCATGTATCCGTACTGCAAAATTCCCACTTACGGAGAGCGAGGAAAAAACCGTGAGACGCACTCGACCACTTTTCTCTCTCTCTCAAATAGTAAGAACAATCATTGCACTTCTTTTCGGAAGCGGACATAGCCGTTCTCTTCCCACACTCAATGAATTGAAAATTTTCAACGGCTTTTGTTTTTGCGAAAACTATAATGTACTGGTTTTCCCGAATAGCGATAGATGAGGGAGGAATCGACGTCTGAAGTGCGGATATATGTTGGGAGAGCCACTGGTTTTGTGTATTTGTTTGGACGCACTGTACTAAAAATTATGCACTCCTAATGACTAGCACATCACAGTTTTACTTACAATTAACGTCTCTCAGGTTTTTACTTAATACGTAGCAATTACAGCCGAGAGGGCAAAACTTCGTAAGCACCAGATGGTAAAACAAAATTATAAATGAATCCGACGCTTAAGTTTTCGAAAATTTGACGGGTCATGTGGAACTTCTTATTAAAATTTGAGTGAAATTTACATTTTCATTTACACGCGGCGAACTTCGTTATCATTGATATCACGCATGCTAACTAGCGCTCATAGACAGACACGGAAAGAGAGAGGTGGGTCAGGACGTGTCTGCGTATAAGCGCTAGTTAACATGTGTGATAACGACAACACACTAGCCCCGTTGAAGGCCTTAGCAGTTATCACTGATGCAGGAAGCAAGTGAGATACAATCGTTTCTTGAAGAGCGTAGATAAAGCCCTCAGAAATCTGGGCCTGGTTGGCCAAGATCACCCGTTCTGCCAACTGACTGATGCTGAACCCGCCTCAATGACCTATCGCTGCCTTTCACGTTTGCCTTGATAGAGAAACGGGAGTTAGACTCATACGTTGCTCTTCCTGTCGGAAGATTACGATATCTCACCATTCCTCTCTAGAAGGCAAAACGCCAAGCGCCCGTGCTGGAGGGTGTAATTTACCATGCGGCGACAACGCATAAGAGCGCATCATGCAGAATTCGAGTTCCATGTATGCTTTGAGATGAATGGTAATAGGCGTCGCCACGCGTCTAACCCTTGTCACGGAACGGCTTTCGTGGCTTGCTGGGATGCGCGCCAGCAAAAACACCTGGATCGCGAGACGTGAAGGACGTAGAACTGTTTGCTTTCGTGGTCACGCATCGCGAGTAAGACGAAACGACGTTGGTACTAAAAATTCTCGCCGAGTTTTCGTGCATGTCGCAGGTTACAGCTATAGAAGCGTTGTTCACTTATATCCGTGACTCTACCATAGCTATATCCTCCAGAACGGCGTCATCAAACAAGTTAAAAAGGAGCACGAACTTGAGACGGCACGAAAAGTGTATACAGTAACCAAACTGCCAAAAGTGGGGATATGTATTGGTTTTATGGTTTTATTGGGGCTTAACGTCCCGAAGCAACTCAGGCTAAGAGGGGCGCCGTAGTGAAGGGCTCCGAAAATTTCGACCACCTGGGGTTCTTTAACGTGCACTGACATCGCACAGCACACGGGATTCTAGAATTTCGCCTTCAACAAAATTAGTCCGCCGCGGTCGGCATCGAACCCGCGTCTTTCGGGTCAGCAGCCGAGTGCCGTAATTACTGAGCCACCTTGGCGGGTGGGGATATGTATTGCCAGTCAAGGTACAGCCATATCATCATGTCTCTGAAGAATCCATATTGTTTCTCGATTACCTATACAGTTGGCGACTTTACATACCTGCTTTCTATTTTTTTTTATGTGGCCCACCTTACATACCTCTCCTTTAGAACTGATCTTTGCTGTTCAAGCATGGAATGCGCCCATTCTCGGCAAATTCGGGCGAACATTATCAGGAGACCGCTGCGAACCTGGGGCCTTAACGTAAAGCCTAACTTTCCCCAAAAACTTCCCATCTTATTGTAACCATGGCATCGAGAAAGAAAAATTATAGACGATCAATGCGATCAATACGGCAGTGCATAGTTAGAACTAGTGTTCGCCCCGTATAGAGCAGCCGCTGCCGCTGACGAGTTTAGATCGTGCGAGCGGGTAGAGTGGTCCAATTCGTCAATCACCATTTGACAGCCGCTCCTTCGCCCTCGCACAACACCTAGCACCCTATTTTCTTCTCTCTCTCATTTTTCTCTCCCACCTCTATCCTTTGAGAGGACAGAAGGATTACCCCCTGTACATTTTGCCACCCGCCGCCCATCGCCTGCCACTATCTTTTCGTCTTGCCTTTCCCACTTACCCTCCTCCTCCTCTCTCATATGAAAGTGGAGAGAGTGGTTGACTTTCTCCACTTTGCCGCCTGCCAACCGAGGCTTCATACTGACGGCCGAACCAATTGTTTTTTTACATGGATTGTATTGCTATCTAATTCAAAACAATTAACACCCTATAGCCCCGAGCAAGGGTGTAGAAAACGCCGGCGCATACAGATCGGCTTCGTCGTCCTCGGATTCCTCAAACTTCTCTGCCACTTCTGGAGTTTTTTTCAACAATGTACTAATTACACTGAAGTAGATGAGGCCGATAAAGAACAGCTAAAGCAACATGGACACTTGGCGCCCTGCCCATCCCGAAAAGAAGAAGCGGATGAATGCGGCGGCACGTAGTGCAGCTCCAAAAGCGGTCCAGAAAGCCGAGCACTCAGTTCGTCTAAGACAGGCTGTTGACGGAGGCTCCTCAGCCTACGTAAGCAACCTGTGAGAACATGCGCGCTACCTTGTTCGAAGAACTTAAGTGCACTATGACAGGCGCACACTGAGCAGCGAAAGTCCCTGGCCGATACTATTGTGCTGCCGCACTACCATCTGCGAGCTGCCCTAGGATGCGTTGCGCGTGTTCTGCAATGCATTCGATGCTTACACCTATTCTCGACGACCATATGTTACATGCTTTTTCCTTCTGACAAGTCTTCAATTCTGCTGGCAGGTGGCCACTAGAATATATCTGCATTGGGCACTTGTGCCACTCAGCTTTTTCATTAAAATTTTCTCATCATTCAAACAATGAATTACACGCATTAAGACTAATTCAGTGTCGCAGTCACAAAAACAATAAAATACATGAAATGAATCAAGCTTATTTTGGCACACAAAGCTTGACCAGTAAAAAGGATCTTTGCAGCTCAACTGTGTACATTTAACGGACGTTAAAGCGAAACTAATTCCAGCAGCTGTAATGCGAGATTTCTTAATGCAATAACTTTACTGTCCTTAATTTCCACCTTCCCCATATATGTCTGCATGTTCACCTTTTTTCGAAAGTTTGCTACCGAGAAGAGCTTGCTTCTGGGTCACGCCGTGTGGATTGTTGCCCGTACTGAGAAATTCCGAGTCTCTAAAAGATAAAAGGAGCTGTGGTCCTCCTCTCCACAAAGGGTAGGACATCTAGGTATTCTACAAGGGCTCCACTACACAGCTTTGAAGCAAATTCCCTGGGCTCGGAACTTTGGCGAAGACTGTACAGTCTATTTTCACATTTCGCTTTCGACACACCGACGGCAATCGATGTATTGCCGCGAAACTTTCTACTGTTTGTTTGGTCAAGCTCTAAACCCCGGCACGCTGATTTATAGTTTTGTTTGTGACGCGAGATGCTACCAGATTTATCTCGAATGATCACAACCACGCGCAACTGCTTCCACATTGATCGCGATTGCTGCTTGCTTTTGACGCCTTATCTCGAAGGTTCCTTGCCTCCTTCGCATTGAGGGTGGCCTAGAGCGGTGCGTATTCTGTTCTTGGACGACCGCCGGTATGTTTCTTACTATCGGCGGCGTCGTATTGTTGAATTCTTTCTTGGAGCAAGCCAAGCCAATATAGAGTTCAACTCGGCGACCGTGATAGCAAAAAGCGGGAACGGCGGTCGTCCGAGAGCAGAATCGCCGGATAGGGGAACAGCGTTTGCGGCCCAGCTTACTCAGGTCACCCTCTATAGTCAGACAAGCCACCGGAGGACAACTATTTAAAACCATCTGCGCACAAATGGCCTCAAGGAACGCTTTAACAAGACCATTGCCGACGCACTTCCTATGCACTATCGGGGACGTGTGAGCGCTCGCAAAAACCTTCCGCTGGCGGCGATATATTTTTTATATCCGCGTCCATTCCTGCTAGAAGGGGCAGTCGACCGAGAACATCGGTGGAACGGTGTTGCAGTCCGTCGGCTTGATAGGTGAAACAACGCTTCGGCAGACCGCATCAGCGAGCTGCAGGTAAAATCCAGAAAGAAGTGCAGTTTGCGACGTTTTACCGGAGGGGTAGTATGCACCTTAAAAGCGCGCTAGCTTGTTTACTCATCGTGTGGGCTGCCTCTCGCACCAAGCACAAGGCAGGCTGAGAAGACACTTCGGTACGAGCACCCCTTGGCGCACGAAATGGACGCGTCATTCTTGAGCCGCAAGGTGGCACTGGTGACACAGCGATGCATTAGAGCCAGTAACGGTGTTTCCTGGGCATTCCTGTCTCCGATAGTAAGCCGATGTTGAGCAAAACACCTGAGACGTCATCCTGCCCTACGTGGTCTTCGCCTATAACATCGCAGTAAAGGAGACCACTAAGAGGACGCCATTCAGACTAGTCCATTGAAGGGAGCCCACAACCACGCTCGACGCCATGCTGCCAAACGTCACCGAAAAAGGCAACATCGACGTCACCGCTTACCATGTACGCGCAGAAGCTCGACGGCGTGCCCGATTACAGAAAAGACGAGCAATGGACCGACGGCCGACGCAGCAACCTATGAAGACGCAAAGCTGAGTACAAGCCAGGAGACCGAGTCTGGGTTTGGACGCCCATTCGCCGCCGCAGACTGAGTGAAAAAATTTTGCACCGCTATTTTGTACCACACAAGGCACTTCGTCGACTAAGTGAACTTGACTATGAAGTCATCCGCGATGGAATAACAGCATCCCAGCGACGCCGCGCACGAGCAGAAGTTGTCCCTGAAGTTCGCATAAAACAGTGTTATGCGCTCAAAAGGACGCTTTTTCTATTATGAGTGTTACTTTTGTACTGTCCATGTTTAGCTTTTCGTCATTCTTTTTGTATTCAACCTTCGGGTCCATGCTTGATAGAGAAGGAAGTAATGCCGCGAAGCTTTGAAACTTTGTGCGGTTTTCTTGCTCGCACTTAAAATCGCTCGCACGCGGATTTATGATTGTTCGTGGCGCAGGATGCGGCCAGGGACTGCATCGCAATGTGTGCATTGTTCATTTGCTCCTCGGTCATTGGTCGCTGAGATATACCCGCGGCTTTCACGCACCTGCGGGAAGCGACTCTACCATTGGGTAGTTGGCGACCAGACCTTATCATTGGCTGCATATAGCAGCCAGTAGCAGCCGGTGGTGAGGACCTTTGACCTGCTGCTCACTGAGCGCTGCGATGTAATGCATTTCACCAGTGGCTAGTACTGGCTACATATCTCAGCCAATGATGTGGCCCGGTCACCAGCCACCCAACGGTAGAGTTGCTTCCGAGAGACGCTTGAAAGCCGCGGATATATCTCAGGGACCAATGACGGAGGGCCAAATCGGCAATGGACAGTTATACACTACGGCCCCAGATTTATCTCGATTGATCGCAGCCACGCGCAACTGCTTCCGCATTCTTCGCCATTGTTGTAGTTGCTTTTGGCGACTTATCTCGAAGGTTCCTTGCCTGTTTTAAATTGAGCGCGGCCTAAAGTCGTGGGGATTCTGATGTTGGACGACCGCCGAGAACGCATGTAACGCATGTTAGTTTTGCCAGCGCCAAACTGTTTAATTCTGTCTGGCACACGCCAGTCTAATAAGGAGTTCATTTAAGTGCCACATCAGTCTCCTCGTCTGTTCTTCGTCTTTGACGCCACCACGTGATAATATGGCGTGGAGCTGGCTGCTGTCTTGCAGTCACAGCATCGCATTCAGCCTTGCTTTGTGGCACTGTCTGTGCAGACAAATTCCAGCTAAACGTAAGGCGACATTGTTTGTCCTGTATGGCGTAATGTACAATACATTACCTCAGTCAGTTGACGAAGCCGTCATCACCGTTTCCAAGCGCCACCAAACTAAAAATTATTTGTGTATAGTCCCTGGTTCGATTAAAGTTTGAATAAGTATCTCTATCTAGAACTCTAACCAAAATACATCTAACTAAAAAATTACTGGATACAGTACCGAGTCAAGCCACTTGATTCAGTTATTGCCGTTCATCATAAAACGTCACCATTTTATCGTTAAAAGCCGAGTCCGGTCAAACAAACCACCAGAAACCACCACCAGAAAAACAAACCAGAACTTGCAGTCCCCGAATTGCCAGTGCGGGCTTGATTCAGAAGTTTTCTTGCAGCTAATTCCATCATTCGCCCTACATCGCTTCTCCGGCACGCATTTCACTTCGCTCTGTCATCCCCTTCAAGTTGTCCGTGCATATCCTGACATTACGACACTCATTGTACTCTTCCTGCCTCACTTAGCCTTAGTCTAAAATGACCTCTGAGAAAGTTGCGGCCTCTGAGAAAACACATGTCACAGGTAGAGAGAAAAATTAGTTCTACCCACTTTTTTACGTGCCTGTCTGGAAGGCATTTTGTAATCCAACATTTTTATTTCGGAAACATTCGTTTTTATTTGTGTAGAAATAACTTGACACGACCAATTATCGTTTAATGGTTTTCGCTTTTTGCATGATGACCTACCTGTATCTGTTCTTATCTGGACACTGGAGGCAAGAACGAATGTGAGTTGCATGTATTTTTCGTAAACCAAATTTTAAAGCAAGTTTTCAGTTTTTCTACGGTCCTTTTTTACTTTATTTACAAGATATCCTGCAGCACCAAAGCATTACAGCAGGAGAGCGGGTACACTTATAAAGCTTACTTTGTATACACTTTGTACACTTACTTTGTATACACTTTGTACACTTACTTTGTATACACTTATACAAATAAGCAAACAAAGAATCACTTGTAGAGGTGATTATAAAACGAGGTTTTTGCAATTTAAGAGCATGTTATGCAAGCCACAAGAACAGCACAGTGCAAAGATAAATCGATGAAATACCAATTATTATTAATCAGTAGAGCGAAGTGGACACCTTCAGCTGTGGCCACCTCCGCTGGTATGGTTGCATTCAGATGTTGTTTTTGCGAAGAATGAGAATTTCATGCAATTTGTGCGGAATTTTGTTTTCTGTAATTTCACAAATGTGATCCCTCCTGCTTGAGAGGTAGTGTGGAGGCTTGATATATTTAAATCTTTCTATACGATTCGAGTTATTATTAATAGCATGCATTAGTTTCAGCCAGTTTTCTCTCCACCTTCGGTCAAGAGGTTGGGTTTCATTGCTAGTCTTCATTTGTGTAACACTGGTCGCCGGGAATATTGCTATAACATAAACGTCGCCGTACGATGTTGAAAACCTTCAATTTTCTTGACGAGGTATTTTCGATGTGGGTCTCATAAGCTGGACGCGTATTCTAAGTGCGGTCGTACTCGTGATCGGTACACCGCCATTTTCAGTATTTGAGAAGCGCCACAAAGATTCCGAATATTGAGGTTGAGCATGCTTCCTGCTTTTTACAGCATTATTAATATGCTGATTAAATGAAAGATCCTCCAAAAGATTCACGCCTAGATATTTATCCTCGGGAAATTTTCCAGTACTTTATTACTGACTGTGTACCTTGTGTTCAGTATATGCTTCCCTTCGCAGAATGTTACGTGGTAGATTTTGTCTGAATTTAGACATATTTCCCACGTTTTACACCATAATGTAATATAATTAAGATCTTGTTGAAGTGATTGCATGCCACTATATGTAGTGACTGCTTTGTATGCTGTTTTTATATATGTGGCTATAACTTCTTCCCATCAACTCTTGTTTGAGCCTGCAGCATTAACTTTGTATTCAAAATAATTCAGATGGTGGAGCATAAGTGAGAACCTTGGCCAAAGCCTGCATTCGAGGCTGCAGCCTCTCTGGCTCTGACGACCACACTCTTCTGGTCGTCGAGGTTTGACATCGACAGTGCCTGCTCCCAGTACAGACGTTTTGGGATTTGTATTTCCGGTATCTGTTGCATAGACTTATTGTTTGTGTTTTTAGTTTTATCCGCTTTAGACTCGATTTATGCATATTGTTGCGTCGTGCTTTATTCTTTCTTGTTTCGGTTTCAGTTTTCCTTTTCAGTACATTGACCTAAAAATGGCACACTCAATTCTATAGTGCCCCGTTGTAGTATTGTGGCATCATGCAGTTAGCATTATTTCTGCTGTGAGCGATTTTTTTATATATATATTTTACTTTATGTTGCACGCTTCATCGTGCTATGTCTTGATTCCTAGTGCTGCATGATATTCTTGAGTCCTGAGCAAAGGCCTCAATTACATCGTGTTTAGCGAACCTTCCCGCTAAAGCCTAGGCCAGGGCAGTAAGGGCGCGCATGTCTCCTCCTTTCGCTGTGGGCTTCAACTTACTCCTTATGCTTTTTCGAGATCAATGAGCATAACCTTTTTTTATAGCTCCCATCATACACCTTTCTGGACAAGACAAATGGGCGTCTCAGGTTGACTACCTATTTGTCTCTGAATTAAGGGACTTCTATTGCCAGCAACAAATCTCAGGGAAAAGGAAGAGACAGACGACGCCCAGTTGTGAAAAGGTAAAACGCAATTGGAATAAATTGGAATAACTTCAACTCATATTCTTACCTTTGTCCCAATGGGATCTCATCGTTGTTTTTATCTGTCGTCTAAAATACTCCACCTACACCAAAATTTCAAAAACTGCAGACGCGTTTGACGGGTACATCGTCAGTATTTATGGTAGAGAGAGGGCAAAGAAATAGGATTCTTTACAACACAAAACAAAGTGCACTTGGTTTTGTGTTGACCTATTTTTAGGGAAGTGAGTAGAAACACTGTAATTGCAGATACGCTTGGTCTGTACCTGACCTATTTTGAAGCACGTGAGCACAAGCGCTGCACGAAGAGCATGGAGAAATGAAAGTGCCTGTACTTAATAGAAATAGGTCAATGCTCAGGGACAGCATGATCTGATGGGCGACTTGATTTTGCATCATGGTGAAGAAACAGCGCGATGGCATAAGCCCAGCGCTGTGTTGTGTCCCTTTCTTCTTTTCTTTTCCGCTCTCTTCTTTGGGCTTGTCTCATCGCGCTGTTTCGTAACCATGGTACAGGACAGACCCCGAACAATCATGGCGGGAAATAGTTTTCGCCAGTCACATCTATAAAATATTGGAAAAACAACGCGGACAAATGCAAACCTATGCAAGTATATGTATGTTGCATAGGTGTAAACTTTTAGTTAAAAAAAAAGCACCAAGAAGCAGTCTTTAAAGTTGTGGGAGCGCACGCTATGTTAAAGCATTTTGAAGACTTTGCTAAGCGGTCACAGATCTTTCCTGAGCAAAACAGAATATCAGAATGGCCCTGTCATCAGCTTTCGCACTGGCGATAGCCGTCCCTTCCAGGTCAGTTCTCCATCACTTGGTCAGCATCATCACTGGACCCTGTATACATGTGAAAAACACATACGCATATAATTATGAGCAGTCTTCGCTTAATGCAATGTTAATCAACACAGAGAAGCCTTTTAAGGCGTTTTTGGAGCAGTCAGGTGGCAGCAGGACAAGAAAGCCAGCCAGAAGCAGCAGGTCCAGCCCGAGATTCGCCCGAGGTTCGCGCTCTGGCCACCAGCGGTGACGACAAAGCGCGTCAGTGCTGAGTCGTCTTCATCTTCTCGTTTCATTGGCCCTGGAAGGAAGGATTACCCATCCTGGAGAATTACTGCGAAAAGACGACCAGAGGGTTTAAAGCAAGCTTGAGGCGGTAACGTGGGCAACCTCGCGACTACTGCGGCGGTGGTCAGAGGAAGGCGTAACGGGCTCAATGAGATTGTTGGTGGGAGACGTGCGTTGAACGACTCGTTAAGCGCCATGGTACTTGACCGAAAATTTGCTGTCGGCATGAAGCCAAAGCCAAACGAGGGAGTCGGAGGAGCACATCGGAGCAGGGTAGCCTTCGGTGTCGGAAGCTGACCGGACTCCTCAGATTTTGTGCGATGTCTGAGATAGCTGTGCACTCAGAAGGGTCAGGATGGTAAGGTAATAAGAGGATGAAGGGGGAGAAACGTGTAATCTCTTGATGGGCCGTATTATAGGCGAAAGTGACAAACGGGAGCAGCTTATCCCATTTGGAATGGTATGAGGTAACGTACATTGCGAGCATGCCACCCGGAGTGCGGTTGAACCGCTCTGTGAGAATGTTTGTTTGCGGGTAATAAGCTGTAGTCACACGGTGAACGCATGTGCACGGTGAGGGGAACTCTTGAACTACCTCAGATAAAAAGACACGGCCTATGCCACTTAGGAGCTCCCGAGGTGTGCCGTGACGGAGTACGAAGAGGTGGAGAATGAAGTAAGTGAGATCACGGGCCGTCGCCTCCTGAAGTGCGGCTGTTTCCGCATAATAGGTTAGGTGATCGACGGCGACGATTACCCATCGGTTGCCGGCGGAAGTGCAAGGAAGCGGACGATACAGATCGATGCCGATGCGGCCGAAGGGGCGAGCACGGCATGGTAAAGGCTGCGGCGGGCCGGCCGAGCGACAAGGTGACGCCTTTCGTTGCTCACAGGTTGTGCACGAGCTAAGGTACCGACGGGCAAAATTAAACAACCCCGCCAGTAATAGCGCTCACGGAGCCGATTATAGGTTTTCAGACGGCAGCATCAGGCCTTTGCGGATCAGCATGATTATGGGTACTAGCTTCTGAGCGGGGATGGTGTCGGATAACAACTAGCCATTTTCTACCGTCAGAGGTATCGTTGCGGCGGTAAAGAATACCGTGCCAGATGAATAAATGGGAAGCTTGGCAGCAGAGGGCCCGAGGATGTGGAGCCATGGTAGGGGCGCAGATGATATTGTCACGTAGTGGTGACTGCAGTCCGGCGAGCAGGAAAACACCGAGAACGTCTTCGAAACGAAACTCTTTATTTGGGCTGACTTGCGCCCGCAAAGAACTGAATCACTCGGCGGCGGCGTAGCAACAAGCGTGCTCGGCGGTCGTCGAACAGAATGCCCGCCGCTGTCGGCCGTGCTCTTTTTAAAGCTGATAGCGAACCTTCGAGATATAGCGTGGAAAGTTACTAGAACATTCTGGCACAAAGTAGAATCGGCTCCGCCTGGATGCGATCAATCGAGATAATTTTAGGCGCGTCTTGCGTCACAAACGAAGCGATAAAGCGGCTTGCCGGCAGCCTTGAAGAATTGAACAAATAAACACAACAAACAAACGTACAAAGATTCGCGGCATTACTACCCTCTCATAGAAGCATCGACTCGATGCTTTGAGAAGGGAAGAGATGGTGAGGGCGGTCAGTGGAGCGTCGGGGGCGGGAACACAACGAATAACGTCCGGCGAAATGTTCAAGAACTCCAACAGACTACTCACGCAGTTATCGAATGGATGACTCGCATCATCGAATTTGTCCCCGATCTGGTTCATGGCAATCTTTGCGATCAAGCATATCATCCCGTTCAGAGACGTCTTCTCGGCTGACAGTTGCAGTCTTCCGTGCTAACCTCTGAGGTAGTACAGCGATGCCTCGAAACGGTCGGTGAGGTCGCTGGCATCCTCACAGGAGCGCTTCACAGGACACACAGCGTGCACCGAAGGCTCGAACTTAAAAAGGCACGCGGTTCCTATTTACTCGTAACAGAAGCAGGGCAGCTTCTTACTCATAGGCCATCTCTTCGCCCGCCGATGGAGATTCGGAAAAACACAACCGGCAGTGATCACGTTAACGTGCTCCAAATTTGTGCACAGCAGACGATACATGCTTATTTCTGCCTTCATATGCGTTGAAAAAAAAAACGGCTTGAGTTCTCATTCCATTTTCTTGCCTTAATACTTCCACATAACGACATTTTAGAGCGATAGGTCTGCTCGATGCACAATCCCGCTGAACGCCCCATGATCTCTCCGCTGTCTGAATTCGACCTTCAGCCTAGCCAAGGTCAAAATGCGCCTATATAAACGACGCAGAAAAAGAAATCTCATCGACGACTGGGAGTTGGACCTGCCGAAGCGCGAACAGATCAGCTTCACAGGACGCTGCGCGAGACCAGTATGTTATCGCGAGTTATTTTTTTTTTTCATCATGGTATTTATCACAGTCATATGCGATGTTTTTCGCCACAGACGAATATGGCTCGTGTTGTTGTTGTTATTGTTGTTGTATTTGTTGTTACCTTAGTGACATGACACATACCCACGACGGGGGATAGGTCAGGGTTCAGTGAGGAAGTCCAAAAGGGTAAACTGGTCACAAGCTAGTGGTCGTTCTTTGGGCATTAATAAGTCAAAGAGTAATGAACGAGGAAAAAAAAGGAGCGGAAGGGAGACAAGATCAAACAATTGAATTCATAAAAATTATTCAGGCATGATTTAAACGCGGAAATTTTGGGTACAATTAGCAACGGAATCTGTCGGTAGCTATTATGTAATTGTGGCGGTATTCGAAACTTTATGCAGTGCAAAACCTCTGGAGCGCCCACCGAAGGAAAGAAAAAGCGAGAAGCGGGACGGGCAATTTGAGTCCCAACTTTGTAATGGGCATTTCCAGGTGCGTCCTTCTCCGATGCCCAAACCTCGGGCAAGAGAGTAGGGAATGCTCCAGTGTCTCTACTTCTCCAGAAGCCGCACATAGGTTTGTGGGTCTGTGGGACTGAACCCCCATCAACATAAGTAAAGATTTAAGCGGGGTATCCTAGCTGCACCACATGAGAGTCATCGCTACCTCACACTGCCGGCATTTACACGCACGAGCCTTCCGTGGGTACACGAAATGTTGGCAGCCAGCGGTAGAGAGCAAGGGATCGTTGCATGTGTCGATTATATCCTAATAACGATGAAAACGAGCACACATTTCTGGCACGCATTGCAGAGTGTCGTTTTCCGTCCAGCGGCACTGCCCGCTCATCGCAATCTCCGTAGCACAAATCAGTGTTTTCGCACTGATTCGAATGTAGCAGGCACCCTCTGTAGATTTCAAAATTTCAAATTTTGGTCTTGTCCGCCCCGAATTTTGACCTTTGTCGATTTGCACCATAATAGATGTCCAACCATAATGGAGCGTGCTCGACACGACGGCTACCTCCAAATTTGGCCCGGGCCATTGCCAAAATGTTCCCGCTTTACCATGTGGAAAAAAACGTGGTTAAACACTGCCTAACTTTTTCTCATCAATTACTTATTTCGCCTCATAATATAATTTCAGAAAATTTTGTCCGATGTCGTATGCTAACAACGACGAAGATCGGCGCTCGCTTTCAACCCGTTGACTGTGACTCAAGCGTAACTTGCGTTTGGCACCTGCTTCCGTAAAACTGTCCACTTATTTAACTCTTGTCCATCCTAAACTTGAATATTCATGCTCAATCTGCGATCCCCAACAAAATAACCTGGCCAAAACCCTTGAGTACGTCCAGAGCCGCGTGATAAGATTCTTATATTCTGATTATTCACATCATACGAGCGTAACAGCATTGAAAACAAAAGCTAACCTCCCCACCCTTGAATTCCGTCAAAAAATAGCCAGACTGCCTATTCCACAGGTTTTATCATTCGCCTTTGAGTCATTCCGTTATCACCCCTGCACACCGCCTTCCACTTCGCATCAGTCATCCAAAAGCTGTTCATGCACCTTGAGCATCCACTTCTGCGCACCTAAAATCATTCTTCGGCCAGACCGCAAGAGATTGGAACGACCTGCTCGCTGAAGCTTTCATCCATCCTGGCCTGGAATCCTTCAAATCTTTCATCACTGATTCAATTAAATGACATGTTTGCCCAGACCTCATGTAATGCCCCTAGTGGGCCTTTGAGGTACTAATAAATAAACACACGAGTGTCACCGCTGTCGAACAACTTTTGCTTCACTCTCCACTTTCCTGCGGGAAGCTGCCAGTACAGGTTAAAAAAAAGGCTTGTTGAAGAAGCACGCCAGGCATTTCGCCGTCAAGGATCCTAAAATTTTGAAGCGATGCTTCACTGCGCCAGGTAAAGCCGGGGTATCTCCGTGTGTGCAGCAAAGAGCAACTTAGGTGATAGGTGGGCCACTCGGTCAAGTGACCTTACGGCGTCATCATAACATGCCCACCGAATAGTAAAAAAATTGCCTGCCATGGAATGTGGCAGTTATATTAATGATGTGTCGCTCGGGAAGATCAACCTGGGCCACACAAGGCCCAACGCTGGGAGCACCTTCCAATCCAGGGTAGTGGCACACCGCTTAACCGTTGCACCACTGCACCGGAAGTGATATAAGGTCTCCGAGGTATCTTTGATTGTAAAGTATAGAACGACATTCTGCATATATAGGAATTAACCCACGACGCTATCGCGTCATACCCGAAAGGCGGAGCTTAAGTGTCTCATTTTTTTTCAATTGCCGCCAGCCATTTCCTTCTTAGATCATTCAAATATGATGAGGGGCCTGTTCGCCACCCCTTGTGGGCAAAATAAATAACGAAAACTACTTGACTGACATTTCTTGCGTTTTTAAAGATTGTTCACTTCACCAATTTGCTACGGACCGCGTGGCGTAGACTCCTTGCGAGATTTAAAAAAAAAAACGAGGTTATTTTGCAGTATTTAGCGAACAATCAGCAATTTTCGTTACTGAATAATAGACCTGAGGCGAAAATGCGCTGGGATCCTGTGGCGAATCGAGTCAAAACGAAAGAAAGCAAAACGAGTCATTGGGCTCTTTATCTGCGCCCATCCCAACGTTGACGAAGGTAACGAAATGTAACCGCAAATGCCGAGCTTACTGTGCTCCTAGTCGTATCACGCCGATGTCCTTCAAAAGGCTGGACAAAACGCCGCAGTCGCGTCTCTCAAGGAGCGAGAATATGTCCCTGCGAGGTTGCTCAAGAGCACGGACTGTTGAGCGAGTTGGGGTTACGTTTTCTTCAGAGCACGTGGGTGCCCTCTAACTAGTACAAGGAGAGACGGAGTCCGCACAAGCGCGGTCTTGTCTACGTCGCGCGTGTAGTCTAAATCTCTCCTTGTCCTCGTTTGTCTCCACTCGCACGTTGTCTGAAAAAAAAATGGTTATGCAAACGTGCGGGGTCGTTTAAAAACTCGCTATCTTCGGCAGCGAGCTCGAAAGTGCTTTATTAACGGTGCCTTTTCGAGATAAGCAGAAGTGGAAGTCTTAACAACTGCAGACAACAATAAGTGCAATCATCATCGTCACCTACTTCATGACAAAGGCCTCTCCCATTCATATCCAATTACCTCTGTCTCCCGCCAGCTGCGGCCACCTATATACCTCCGTAAACTTTATAAATTCATCTGTCCATTTGACTCTCTGCAGCCTTGTGCATTAATTGCCTTACGTTAATGCTAGGGGCACTATAATATCAAAAAAGATGGTGCGATGAAAGGAACTTGTATTGTAATAAAGAAAACGAGACTGTTGCTATGCCGAAGCTTGAAAAAAAGAAATCGGTCGAAGTTTCCAGGCGGTTTTATTTATTCAGAGCAGCAAACAAATCATCGTCATAAAACTTTATTCACGCCACTGGGGAGTTTGGAGCACACAGCCTCCAGGGCCTTCGCATGGCCCCACTGCACTCAAGCTTTTATGCCTCCCGATCCATAACGCTGGCAGCCCGATCGGCAGGAAGCGGTTTCGATTGCCTTTGCCTGCGGCGCTTTGTTGCGCAGGCTTCAGCAGGCACGTGTGTCTGCTGGCTGGCTCTATATGTGTACTACAAGATGTTCTTGCGAACGTGCTTCTTGAAGGCAACACATGCTTCTTGAGAATCAAAAAACAAACAGAGCCACTTTCTGGGATTTCTCGAAATAAAGGAAAAAGAGTACGCGAGTGCCGTTCTCCAAATGGGTGTGTCTTATGCAATTGATCTCAGTGTCACGTCTCACAGGATGAAGGCCTTGACGCTTCCGTGGATATTTTCCTTTTGGACTAGAATGTACTGAGGGCGAAAGATACTTGTGACAGGAGGGTTAACATCAAGGGCGAAAGATACTTCTGGAAGGAAGGTTAACATCAAGGGCGAATGTTACCCGTGACGCGAGGGTTAACATCAAGCACAGCAGCACCCTTTTCCGCCAGAAATAGCACACAGCTGACGCACGTATAGTTCCATTACAGAATAAGGCTTCAGGCTTCAAGGTGAACCATTTTTCCTTCGATGTATCAATTGAGGGACCGGTATCGTGTTTCATGGGCACGCAAAGGACATCGAAGCCTTGCTAGTTATCATTCTCCGTGCCTACGAAAGGCGCGTATTTTGCTGCAGCCAAGGGCTGCGTGCATTCATTTCCTGTAATTTAAATGGTGTTGCGTTTTAAATAAAATAAAAGAAATCAGTCTATCTTCTCTTGATGACGACGGCTACTGTTTGTCACTGGCAAAAGGCGGAGCCAAACAAAATAGAAAATCATTAGTTTAAAAAATTACGTGAAATGAAAAAAAAACTCACCCATAAACTATTCACGTACCATATGCACCGACGAGCCCAGGATATGGTGTGTGAAGCAGCTGCTTCTCCTTGGCAGCTTTTGTGTTCAAATCTGATGGTCAAGATGGCGCCAAAGTAGCAGGCTAAAACACAGCGTGTAATTCCTTTTGTAATGACTGAAAGCTTCCTTTTTCTTTTCTTTTACTGTCCTCACTTCCCACTATCGCAGGAATACGTAAATCAGACTTCGTAAAGGAATGCGGGAACAGAACAGCTGCTTGCTCAGGCATGAGATGATTGGGAAGTGGCATCGAGTGTGCTCGCACAGAACTGTTTGTAATTTGCAAAGAAAGCTTGCGCAAGGACAATTATGTTCCAAGTGCCAACCGAAAGGCCGCCTTCGAAGATAATCCTCAGAAAGCAATACCAACGTCCTATGGTTTCTCACCGCATCGCAGGGTACGGCGCTGTAGTACTCCAGTTGGCTGAAGGATGGGTTTATGGACAAGACCCGGAGGGAGTGTTAGACAGGGGTGGGGAAACGAGTTGGGTCCCGTTTGCATCATACATTTGTTGAGACCTTTTCCGTAGGCCAGGAAGTTTCGGTCTGGTTTTCGTATGAAATATGTCTTACTTCAATGGCACCCTCCCCTGCACGTTCTCCTCAATTCCGCCTCTGGGCAGGCTGTTCTCAGACTACCACTTCAGAATGCGTGATTGGTACTGTTCCCATGGTGCCTTAGAGGAAGCCCTACTTTTTTTCCTTATTCACATACTCGCGCTCCGCGAGTGAAACTTTCCACTACCAGTACAGCTAACGGCAGGCCATGCGATAGAGTTGAATGAGTCGACGAGGTAGACATGCCTGTCTATGTGGTCAACGGCAAGTGCGTGTAGCCGCACACAAAGGTGAGAAGGCAGCCTAGATCACCAAATGTGTCGATGAGAAGAAACAATGGGTGAATGTTATGACACGTTATGTCGCGAGAACAGCAAGAACCACTCAGTGCTCGACTAACGAGAGAAAAAAAAGGGGGAGCTGCCGCCCGTAATTCATCAAAAGAGGCGACAGACGCCGAGTGTGAAGTCCAGCTAGAAAATGGCGACGCGCCCTCAAACCAGGAAAGCTGCTATGGAGGCCATGCACGCAGTCCAGGTCGTCGAACGGGGACGGGTGCACCCAGCAGCCAGGGGAGCACGTGCCCGATACTAGAATGCTCATAGCAGCATGCATAAGATGTCTTAAAATGTGCCACTCCATTTCCGCAATGCATATCATGCTTGCAGCTTTTTGCGGCCAAAGTTTTGAGCTTGAAACGAAGAATTTTTCCTGTTAATAAGAGGCTGTCCAGCGATCTTTCCGTCGAATAAGGAAGAAAGCATCCTGTCCGACTTTGTAGCAACCCGTAAGCATGCACAGTGGGTGATTATTTTGCACTGCGAGAGAAGAGTGTCGCTTTTGTTGGGTTTCGGCTATGCTACGCCGTGGTTTCGGACTGTGCCTGTACAAATTACTGAGAGCTTTTCCGAGCAATCAGTTTAATTACTCACCGAGTATTCTTAACCCCTCTTGACACTGTCCATGACACTGTTTGCGCAGAACAAAAGAGAGGCAGAGGGGTTAACGAGGCTAACGGCCGGTTAATTATCCTGCACATGGGGAGGTGCCTAAATGGTGCGAAAGAAAAGAGAGAGGAGAAAATATTGGCTATGGTTTAGTTCTGGTTAAACCTGGTAGAGCAGCGAGAGTCTAGCTTCTTTCAGAGACGCAGAACTCGATTCATCGTCATCTGTCGTCGTGGATGCACTGTGGTCGGCTAAGCGGGCCCGTCTAGCCGCATCGTCCTTACGTCGCTTTTAGAGGCGCTTAACGCACTCTTCCTCGGTTTCCTCGGCTCGCCGCCTCCTCTTGCCTTCGTTCCTACGACGAGCCCTAGCTTCCTCCGAGCTGTCCATTTCTACCACAGGTTCTGTAGCTTTGTGATATACATGTATATACCCACCGCATCTCTGACGACAGTCTGCGCACGCGCACAACTGACAAGGCGGGCGGCTAGAATTTCTATGGAAGCTAAATTCTAGAGGCATGTGTGCTAGAACCCCACGTGGTCGAATTTTCCGCAGCCCTTCTCAATGGCATCTATCATAGCCTGAGTCGCTTTGGGACGTTAAACCCTCATAAACCATAAACCATTTCTTTGGATGGATGGAAAACTTTATAAGCAAACGAGTTTGGACCCTCCAAGGTCTCAGGGCCACCGCACAGCCATGCGTCCGCGCATGCGTCCATGCCACGTCGGGCCATGGCACTGGCACCCAGGTTCACAAAGCGAAGTTGCGTGTCCAGGTCCTGCGACGCAAGGAGGGCCTCCCATTCCTCCCATGTTCCGATGGCGGGCTGTCCCTGCGGGGAGGATCGGCAGGACAGCCGAAGAGGATGTGGTCCAGGGTAGCGTGCGATTCTCCGCAGATAGTGCACTCTGGGGAAACGGGGCGGAAGTGTGATAGAAGCTGAGGGGTAGGAAGAGTTCGGGTCTGGAGTCGCCTCCAGAGGATTTGTGGGGAGTGGGATGGGCGGGGGTGGGGAGGGGGTAGAGTCGATGGGCAAGGCGTGCTTGTTGTGTGAGTTCTGAAAGCGTGTGTGCCCACTCCCCCGAGAAATCCTGGCTAGGGTCGCCATTTGCCCGGTAAATAAGTCCTCGGGCTATGTTATCGGCGGCCTCATTTCCGGGATTGCCAGACTGAGCCGGCACCCACACGACCTCATGCGCCTGTCGTAATTTGGGGTGCACATTCTCAATATCTGCCATGCAGGGGGATGAACGCGGCCGCGAGCGAAGTTTATATTTATTTATTTATTTATAGAAATAGCTTACAGGTTCCACACTTGGAACATTGTGTGAGGGGAGGGGTTACAATATTTAGCAGACAAAAGATGGTACAAAGTGGAAAGAATAAAAGTAAACAATATTAAATACATTGGACTGCAAACAGATATTACACCGTACTTGAAGTAAACCGTATTATATTCACACAGAAGAAAAAACAGCAAACAAATAGCGGTACTGCATGGGTTTGACTACACATACGAACACAATTTATGTACACTATCATGGATGCATAAAGGTGGCAGTGTGGACGCGTGATGACTGTATATTAGTTTCTGTAGTAAGCAAAGAAGTGCGATATTCCTACTTGTCTGTAAACTTGTTAGCGATAACGATAACTTGATGCTTGTTACGCTGGAATGACGGTTGTAGTCGTGAGAAATTAAATGCGCTGCACGGTATTGAACTGCTTCGAGGGAATGAATTAAATAAGCCTGACGTGGTGACCAGATAGCTGGTGCATATTCTAGTTGGGGACGGACAAATGTTAAGTATGCTAGCTTGCGGGTAGAAACAGGTGCGCTATGAAGATTTCTCTTCATCTAGCCAAGCGTGCGCGATGCTTTGGCAGTTATGTATTAAATATGTTCCGCCCAAGAAAGATTAGAAGTGAGATAAACGCCAATGTATTTATAGGAAGTCGTGTGGGATAGCGTGACACTGTTAAGGGAATAAGTGAATAGCGAGCTTGAATGCTTCCGGCTAACTGTCATGATTTTACATTTGTCAGTATTAAGTGTCATTTGCCATGGTGTGCACCAGTTAGTTACGCATTCAAGGTCCTGCTGAAGAAATGCATGGTCAGTGGTTGAGCGGATTTTACGATAAATTATGCAGTCATCGGCGAACAGTCGGACTGATGTTGTAAGATGCGATGGCAGGTCGTTTATGAAAATGGAAAATAATAAGTTAATTAATAATTAATAATATTAATTAATCATAAATAATAAGTTAAGAATGGCTGTTTTGGAATCTCTAACTATATAAGTCGCATTGTTTTGGGCGATGGTTTTTCTATCGCTGCTTCCTCTGCTTCTTCCACGGTATGGGGGGGGGGGGCATTTTTTTTATCCCACTGTTTATGCCTTCCTCTATGGCGCGGTTCGGGTGTCCATAGAGATATGTGAGAGAGTTACTGCGTATTCCCTTTCCTCAAAAACCAATTTTCAATTTTAGCCCCGCCGCGGTGGCTCTGTGGTTACGGCGCTCGGCAGCTTATCCGAAAGACGCGGGTTCGATCCCGGCCACGGCGGTCGAATTTCGGTGAAGGCGAAATTCTAGAGGCCCGTGTACTTTGCGATGTCAGTGCACGTTAAAAAACCCCAGGTGGTCGAAATTTCCGGAGGCCTTCACTGCGGCGTCCCTCATAGACCGAATTGCTTTTGGACGTTAAGCCCCAATAAACCAAACCAAACCAAACCAATTTTCAGTTTTAGGAAGGAACGTCTAGCCCGTGGTTCCACGTCTCAGCGCGCAGCCACGCTGACGTCGCGAAGCGTCTGGTGTAGTGTAGCTCTCGCTACAAGATTTAGCATATTCAGTTCATTCATTTTTTCATTTTCATTTTTCATTTTTCATTTATTCATTGGTCTTTGTTGCATTAAAAATGTACGCAAACACTGCCCGGACCCATAGCCAACGGCTAGTAACGGGTCCAATGGAAAAAAAGGTATGCAAACATGCAGGCAACAATATACCAAAATAAAGACAGTAAGTTAGTATAAAGAAGGCTAGACATCACTCTCAACACTTGTAAGAGCATCAACAAAAGAAATACATATATTACAAATTATATAAACTAAAAACCTACAGGTCAAACAAAACGCGTAGAACTTATACAAAAATTAAGGCATCACAAAAAGCGAGGGGAAAATAGCTGTTAAGTATTTACAAAGCATCACAAGGGTACAACACACGAGAACAGGATAAAATGATTTCAGTGCACACTTTTTAATCACAAACATCCCTAGAATGGAGGCAAATGCACAAATCTATAAATAAATCAAGGTATCAGGATTCGGCTACATGCAAATAATATCTGGCAAATATTAAGACGACTATTAAAAAATGAAAGTATGAACTCAAAGTGTGTCATTCTTTTTAAGGTAATAATTTTTTATTCCAATGGAGAAGTTGTAGGCAGTCTTTAGGTCATGTGGTAGATTATTCCAAACTTTTACGCCCGTAAACTCTAGAAGACGCTCTCCATATACATTTCTTTTCACTGGCAAGTTAAAATTGCCGTACGTGCGGCTCCGTGTTGGAAGTGGCGGGATGTTAAATATTGATATATCAAACGGGAGGTTGTTTGTTATTATTTTATGGACACATTCGGCAGTTCTTTTCTCACGAAGTAAATTGAGGGGTAATACGCGTAGTTTAGCAAATAGTGTCTTACTGCGTACAGTGTAACTAGAAAATGAAATTATTCTAAGTGCTCGCTTCTGTAACTTTTTAATAGGCTCTAGGTATGTACTATACGTCCAGCCCCACGACACGATGCAATATGAAAGGTGCTCCTGGCTCAGTGCACCTGGCTCAGTGACCTGTCTCAGTGCAAGGAAATATTTTTCACTGCCTTTTGTTACGGTATGGCATGTGTAGTTAAAGAATGACGATTGCTTTCGAGCATCTGGGAATCTTTCACGACCACTGGCATCGCAGAGCACACGGGCGTTTTCGTAATTCTCCTCCATCGAAATGCAGCCGTCGCGACTGGGATTCGATCCTTAGTCCATATGTCAAGCAGCCGAACCATGGCAGCTCTTTACTTTTTTACCGTCACTGTCCTCTAGTGTTCAAGTCCTTATTAGTGAAGCGGAACATCTTGTGCAGTGGGCTGTGTCGTTTCTGTCCTGTCTAAAGTTTCAATCATCGCTCCTAATATAGTGACTTGCTCAGGACAGCTCTGGGTCATCTCCACAGTACACGCATGTCGCCTGCATTGCTAAATGCCTTCTTCGAGAAAAACTTGGGAACCTTCTTAACCATGCATTTTTAATGAAGAAAATTTGATAGAACTTAGGTTGCCTGCTATGGTGTCGGCATTGAGTGTCTAATGTTCTTGCAATTAAGTTTTGCGTCACTTCCTCAATTTCTGGGGTGGGCCTACTTCAAAACTATAGGGGATCCGTAGGAATTTTCGGCCATAGACCAACTTTCAAATTTTGGGGGTCCTCATATTTTGAATTTTGGCGGTGTCCTACTGGTGATCCCGCGGTGTTGAGGACGTCACAAACATCTATATCGCATTCATATATCGCGTGGAGTCATCATACTATTGCTGGCGCAATGGTGCAGCGAGTAAGCGATGCGCCACTCTACAAGCAGGTGGCTGTTTCAAACACAGCCACCGGTATTGGCTTGTTCTCCCCAGGTTGCTCTTGCCGAGCTCCCGTAAGGCTCATGCGCCGCGCCATGGTAGGCAGGTGGCAATTGCATTGAATTTATTTGAATTAATGTCGTTGCCACGGGCTAGGGGAAGCAGTTAGCTAACAACACGGTGGGCAGCTTGCCGCGTACCATGGTGACCAGATTGTGATGATGTGTCAAGGTCACGCGACCTCTCAGATCAATCAAGCAATATCATAACTGAAAATCCGGAGTTTATTTTTTATTTTCTGAGTGGATAACCTAAATGCTATAACGCTTAAAAAAATAGCAATTTCGTGCTTCGCCTGCGCATTGGTTGTGACTATGCACGCCGGAGTGGTTTAGCAAGATTCAGTCTGCACTGTCTTGTGTGAAAAAAATAAATAAATGTGGCAGGCACAGAAAGTTTAATCCTAGCATCATCGGCTGTTGTTTCGAGATAGCGCAGATAATTTCGCAGGAGGCGTTGTGCTTTGTGCCATAGCAGCTTACCCTGGCACTGCAAAATGTACCGTCACAAAACTGTGTTACGGGTGCGCTAACGACACAACGCGCCGGCATTAAGAACGTAAAGGGCACATCGGGCTCGAGGAGGCTCATGTTTCTGTGCTTGTTAAGAAAGCGCGGATGGTCAGAATTAATCCCGAGCCCTCCATTCTTTAGCATGTAAGAAATAAAAGGCGTCTCATGTTTGAATGTTTCCGTTTAGAGCTGTCGCAGTACGACCATGTCCTTCCGCTCTGTAGAGCTGTTATTGACTGCGGTCACTTGGAGGTCTTGGAAAATTTATTTACACTAAAAATAAAAACAAAAATGCCTCACTGCGAAAAAGAGAAGCTTACAATCAACAGGACTTTGCTGGAGTTTTGATGTATACTTATGTACCAACAGTGTACCAACTTAACCAGTCTTCTGGCAAAGGAACATATGTTTAGACCAGAAAAAAAAAACCGGCGCCTGTCGACCACAAAGAGGCAGGCTTTGTTAAGCTGCCTTAGAGAATGGAAGCTGACTAGGTAGCCAGCGTTCGTACGGTTCTGTGCGGCAGCGTGCTTACAGTATTTTAGAAGTTTATGACAAAGGAACTTCGATGTGGTCACTGGCACGATTCGGAAAGAACTCGCGCTTTATGCGGCTAGAAGGTTCTGTTTGTGTATTGTGCCTAGGCAGAAAACAACACCTTTCTTCTACGCACCCAAAGGCTACAAATGTCTTTTTCTGAATAACAGCGCGAACTTGGACGAGGACAGAAGAAAGACACATGGACGGGCGCTGTCACATGGACACATGGACAGCGCCCGTCCATGTGTCTTTCTTCTGTCCTCGTCCAAGTTCGCGCTGTTATTCAGAAAAATATCGTACCAACTCGCCCAAGCTTCCGCTCTACAACTGTCGTCGTCTGCTTCCTTTTGTATGTTGTAATAGTTATCCACAAATCTTATCCACGCGGTTGAAAAAATCAGTTGCAGATTACAACAAACAAGCGTGCCAACTAAAAGAAGAAATGCCATGATGTATAATTTCGTGCCTACCCGGCGTAACCCCGTCGCTCCGCGGTCGCGTAAACACCTCTCCGTAAGCATAACCCGGGGAGCCTTGAGCGCTCCTCCCCTGCCTTCAAGTCGGCGCGAGTCGTCAGATGTGGCACGAGGCCGGGCAGGGAAAGAGGGCGAGGAGAGCAGCAGCCGTGAACGTCGGGGAGGGTACGGCCAAGGAAGGGGCGCGGAACTCCCCTTCTGGAAGTCAGCTCGCCTCGGCACAGAAAATACGGAAGAGGGTAAGGCCAGGCTCGGTGCTCTGCTGCCCCTGGGGTATGCATAGGGGCGCACTTGAACTTATGCTGAGCCGGAAGTGCGGTGTGGAGCTGACGTGGTGCTCTTATGTCGCCGCGTGGAAAGGCAGGATTGTCTTTTTTATCACAGCTGCTCTTCGTGATTTATATAATGAATGTAAAAAAGTACAAGAGTGTAATCTAAGCTGCAAATTAGACGGAAATATAGAGCAACAGCTACGAGGGTTAATGTATGCTGACGATATCGTTGTACTTGCTGATAGCCAGAAAGATTTCCTGACTCTGGTTATCCCTTCTCCAGACAAAGTAATCTAAGCTGCAAATTAGACGGAAATATAGAGCAACAGCTACGAGGGTTAATGTATGCTGACGATATCGTTGTACTTGCTGATAGCCAGAAAGATTTCCTGACTCTGGTTATCCCTTCTCCAGACAAAGGCGACGGTCTAGACTTGACTTTTAGCGCTATCAAATCGGGTTTGATGATATTAGAAGACTGACTGATCAGGTGCTTAAAATTCAAGGCCAGAGATATTCAGGCTAGCTGAATGCAAACAATTCGAAGTATTGGTAAACGAACGCCAGATATACATGGAAAAGCACGAAATGATAATAGGGCCCAAAGTGAAAAGATGCCGCGATAATGAAGAATTGAGCACTGTGGGGGTTTAACAGGTATTAAGTAGTGGGAAATATTCGCTTATGAATAATGTTGTTTGTGCTTAATTTTGGGTATACGGTTATTTTTGCTTAATTCTTTGCTTACATCGGAAAAACAGGCAATTTGAGGATGGTATGCATCAAATGTTTTCATTAATTAATATAGACATCTTTCCTTGATGCAGCACAAAATATCGTAGCTAATATAATTCTGTAGAAACATGGAGCACATTATATCAAAGCACTTTTTACACACCCTAAATTTATTACCACCCCATCAACAGACAGCATACTAGTAGACTTCTCTAAAAAATTTGACCGTGTTAGCTACAACAAACTAATGTCAAAACTAAGCAGCACAATCGGAGTTGGTAAAGTGCTACGCCGGATCACGGATTTTTTGACCAACAGCTCGCAATTGGTAATTTTCGAACAAGTTCATTCAAGACCCATTCCCGTTACATCAGGAGTCCCGCAGGGATCTGTCCTAGGACCAGTGTTGTTTTTAGTCTTCTACAGTGATATTACCAATAATATTGACGCCAGTATAAAACTTTTCGCCAATGATCGCATTCTGTACAAAACGATAAAAAGCTCGAAGATCATCTTATGCTAAGCAGCTCTCTTGACACAATTGTTGAATGCTGTATCACATGGCAGATGACAATAAGTAATAAAAAATTGGTTTGCATGAGAGTCACCCGAAACAAACAGCCATGTAACTATGACTACAGTATCAATGGATCAACACTTTGAAGGGTCCCCGAACGTAAATAATACCTAGCGTTAGTCTTAACATCTGATCTAGGATAGGACGCGCATATCAATGCTACCTCTGCCGCCTAACGAAGGCAATTCTTCCTTAGAAGATGCTTACGTTTAGCCCCTTGATATACCAAGCTTTTTGCTTACAATACCCTACAAGACCGATTGCAGAAGCACTGCTTGGTTTCCGCAGTCAATCACTAACGTCACTCGGCTTGAGAGAGTGCAACGAAAAGCTCTAAGGTTCATTCATAACCAATACAAACCCTCTGACACCCCTACCGATCTTGCCACATCTTCTGGCCTTCCATCACTATCATCAAGGGCAAAATAATATCGCATGAAGTTTTAATACCAATTATTACATAACAGCTATAGTATGAATGCGTCAAAATATGCATCCTTCCCACAGTCGCGGCAATCCCGGCACAAGCAAGCGCATACGCTGGCTGAATACCCATGTCGAACAAACACTCTCAAGCATTCCTTCTTTCCTTTAGCTATCTACGAATGAAATCAACTCGATACATCGATTAACAGTGCGGACTCACGACGCCAGTACGTGTTGCCATTTCTCGATATGTTATTTACGGATGATTGGGTTGTTTATTGTGACCTGTTACCTTCTTTTTCGCTTTCTTCTAGTCTTTTTTTGTTATTGTTAAATACTTCGAACACTAGCATGCTTGCTAGCAAGAACGACCGCTTTTGTACTTTTTTTTTACTGTTCTGAATTTTAAGCTATTCTTTGGTAACCTGCTTACTAGTAGTAATCTAACATTTATTATTCATGTTTCCTTCCTCTTAATCTGCTTGTAATTTGTCTTTATTGTTCCGAACTTTATATCGTAGTGATTGCCCACCTTCTTCGGTCTCGTGTTGAGACTAGCAGTATTGTAAATAAATAAATTTATAGTGATGCAAAGAAAAATACAGGATATATATTGCTTCTGAAATTGGAAATCTTTGTTGAAATTTAAGAGACTGGCCCTAAAGTTCACAAAAATATAAGCGTATCTATTTAGAAAATACGCGACCAAAAAATTTACACTACATGTTTTGTATGCGACTATGCCAAAAATTAGTATTGAAAGTTAGAAAACTGTTGATGCTAAACATTACGGCAAGCAAAGAAATAGGAAGACAGTTTCTTGTGCCCAGCCATTTGGGTTGTACCGCAGTGCTGTGACAAGGTATACCCTGGGCCGTCTTGCATAAAACTGTATCCGCTACGTTACTTGTGGCACGGAATCGTTCAAAACATGCCCTGTTCCTTCAGAGAGGTCCTGAAAACAGTTAATCTCCTCGGCAACGGCGGAAACGAAAGTTACAATCGACCAAATGTCCATATTCCGGGCAAGGCGGCGCAATCATCTCTGCGCGAACTAAAATAAAATGAATGTACGTCACATTCTCGAACAAAGTTGACGCATGCACCTACACAATCAAGTACCAATGCCGGGAAATTGCGAGAGGTTTGTTTTGGCTTGTGCGGTTTACCGTCCCCAAGCGACTCAAGCTATGAGGAATACCGTAGTGAAGGGCTCCGGAAATTTGTACCACCTGGGGTTCTTTAACGTGCACTGACATCGCACAGTACCCCGGCCTCTATAATTTCTCCTCCATCGAAATTGCTAGAACATCGTCAATGCTCTAGGGAGAAGAGGAGGCCATTTCGGGTGTCATGCTTGCGCAATCGCTAGGTGCTTGCAGGTTTAGTCTGGAGTTCAAAAAGTGCTCCCTCATGTAGATGATGAAAAAAAAACGATTCCGAAACTGAAGTACAGTCCTGCTGCAACGTACTGTATGGAGTTACTTGTTGAGAAACGGCCCGGATTGCTCAAAATGGGGCCTTTTGCACCATCGTTCAAATCCAACGATTCCAAAAGCGCAGTAAAAAAAAAAAGAGTTTAGAGCAGAAGTTCAGTCGCGACTGGAAATAATCACAGAGCTGTTGGCATATTAGCACATGGGGTCACGGCAAAAGCACAAAATGCGGAAGTATAGGGGCACATGGTCCGTGCATCTTTTCATGCACGGGACGCTCAGAGTAAAATGTACAGTGAAGAATGCCTGGCAAAATTGGACGATAACAGTAGTAGGGCAGCTAAGATATTGAAATATTTGTACAGAAATAGCGTTGACTCTCAGCTGTGGTAAAGGACTTCGACAGTTAGCAGTAGATTAGAAGGAAACGAAAGAAGGAGAAATAAAGAGGTTTAAACGACCGGCTCAAAACGCCATATGGGGAACGGACGTGCAGCCCGAAGGAAAGGAGGACGGGAAGGCTTGTAGCTGCTGCTCAAACGCTTCCTTCCCTGGCAGCTTGAATGAGTGAATCTTGCGCCGAACTGTCAAAGCATATGGAACCTAAAACGCCTTGTGACGGGTTCACATCCATCGCCTCGCAAGTGCCTGTGAAACCACACACCGTCGCCAGGCTTGACCAACTTTGAGAACTGTGCATCTCATTTGGTCGATTTCACCTCCACATTCCTCCGCTTGGGTGTCAAATAATTGTGAGACAGACTGTAGCCTGGCTTCACCCTTGAAGAGGAGGCCAGGAATAGTATCCTTGGTGGCCGTGTATGACGTGGTACGGTCCGTCTTCCTGTTCTGTTTTCATGACATTTTCGGGTCATCGCTCTCGACGCCATCAATATCCTTCGTAACTGCTGGATACTAGTAGGATAGTAATAAGATTCGTAGCTGCTGGATACTACTAGGATAATAATAGGATTCGTAGCTGCTAGATACTAGTAGGATAGTAATGAAGTTGGTCAAGCCTGGCGACGGTGTGTGGTTTCACAGGCACTTGCGAGGCGATGAATGCGAACCGGTCACAAGGCGTTTTAGGTTCCATATGCTTTTACAGTTCGGCCCAAGATTCACTCGTTCAAGCTGCCAGGGAAGGAGGCGTTTGAGCTGCAGCTGCAAGCCTTCCCGTCCTCCTTTCCTTTGCGCTGCACGTCCGTTCCCCATATGGCGTTTTGAACCGGTCGTTTAAACCTCTTTATTTCTCCTTCTTTTGTCTCCGTCTAATCTACTGCTAACTGTTGAAGTCCTTTTCCACAGCTGAGAAGCAACGCTATTTCTGTACAAATATTTCAATATCTTAGCTGCCCTACTACTGTTATCGTCCAATTTGCATCATTCGTAACTGCTGGATGCTAGTAGGATAGTAATAGGATTCGTAGCTGCTGGATACTATTAGGATAATAATAGGATTCGTAGCTGCTGGATACTGGTATTCACTATGAGATTCAGTCCATATGTGCGCCTTAGGTTAGTGCCGAAACGAAAAGAGTGTTTCCTTTACACCTTTTAACGATCGTGAATTTTCATGGCGCAAGGACATCTAGGGCCAAAGAGCGCCATGGCATAAGGTGTTCTTCGTCTTCTCAAGGTGTGGTCAAAGACCCATTTCCCAAGAGTTGCTCCCTGCTTGTGCCCATGGTATCACTGGTGGGTACGCAGCGGCACTGGTGATCGAACCCTGCACCTACCGCACGCAATGCGAATGCTCTTTGCAGCTCTTTCTTTACATGCTTATAACTCTTCATACTCTTAGAGTTCGATTCGGTCCGCGTCCCATTCTTTCTTCGTATGTTGCCTGTATTCTACTATAGCTATGCTTGTGATTTCTTGATAACAAGCGGTATTTTTTTTTTCATTATTTTGCGCCATTCACTTTCATAAATTCTGACGCTTGTGTTCTGTATTATGCTCTCAGTTATACGAGTATCTAGCGCCACTGTGAGACACCAGTGTCTTTTACATATTGATCTAAATAAAGAAAAACCTCCTCGCGACCGGCAACGCGTCAAGCTGCTCATGCCGAAAGGCCTTCATCCTCGCTTACGTGACCTACTCGAGAAACGGCGCGGGGCTTAAAGGCCGGATCATGTACTACGCTTTTCCAGTGACATCGTAAGGCATTTGGGGGACGTGACAGACCGCCGAGACAAGTCAACCCGCGAAGGACGCAAGTAATCTGCTATCCTGGTGTGAATCTGCTATCGTAGCGGCGAACAAATTCATAATTCTTATCTGTCGAATGTAAAGCAGGTGCCCGTGGCCCACTCAGCCCGACCTGCTTCGAGGTCTCACAAGTCCCTGTGGCACCCGCAGCCAGCGAGTCCCTCCAGACTGCGCAATATTAATCAGTGACGGCTCATTGCTGTCGCACTTACCACCTTGAGGAGATAAGCGTCGCATAGGCCGTCAATCAATCTAGATTCCCGTGATACGCCGACAACGAAGCTGTGGCGGCGGTGGCCGCAGGCTTTGGCGTTTCGTTCCGATTGACACGCGGATATCACGAAACTAGACGCAAGGTCATGGGACATTTCTTTCACCGGGTTAATGAAATACTTCCTGCCCCAAGCTTAGAAAAAAAAAATCGTTATGCAACTTCAAGTGTCCTTGCAGGTGAAAATGAGAGTTTTCGGAGCACGATTCCATATTACGTAAATATTTCATGAGCGTCTATCCTGACAAACGCCCTTGAGGGATCACTGATAACAGCGTGCTCGTGAGCAAGCAGGCCACTCTGCCGTACATTCCATAAGGGGCCTGTCCTGTCTTTTTGTCTTTTTACCTTTATCAGGACAAGCACTCTTAAAAAACGATCGGTTACGTGACGACCATCCACTCCTGTTTAAGTCGAGGGGTTGAACCACCGACTTCACTTGTCAGCTTCTTGAGTGCTTCGCTTTATTTAATTTTTTGTTCTCGGCGCTCCTTTTAGGACCGAGGTTGTCGGGAGCCCCTCTGCAGGCACAGAACCGAGTGGCTGCGTGCAGGCGTGAGTAGCCTTGTCTAGAATGCTCCAGGTGTGCTCTGCGGACCAAAAAATGGTAAGTTTTAAAGCTGGTTGTGTTTTTTACATTGAATGCTAGAGCTCAAGCGACGTTGTGTAGCTATGCGAACGGTAATGGTGCAAGCACCAGGCCCTCAGCAATGTAAATGCGATAATATTTCTTTTAATTTGTCCGGCAGCACAGGGCTTAAGGGCTCTACACAAGCCTGATCCCATTTGTACGCTTCCTTCGCACTGTGACTTCTGACGTGTCGACGCGTACGGATTGTCCTGTTCATATAAGCAACACAGCGATTTATTCAGCTCGCTCGGAAGACGCACGTTGCTTTCTAGAGCGATAACTTTTTGGATGGCTTATTCCGTTGCCAGTGAGATCGGTGTCGTTATAGGATACACGCTGTAACTTCCGCGTTTCACCGCTGCACAAGTGGGACGAATAATGGCTCCGCTCATTCTTTTGACCACCCGCCGCGGTGGCTCAGTGGTTACGGCGTTCGGCTGCTGACCCGAAAGACGCGGGTTCGATCCCGGCCGCGGCGGCCGAATTTCGATGAAGGCGAAATTCTAGAGGCCCGTGTACTGTGCGATGTCAGTGCACGTTAAAGAACCCCAGGTGGTCGAAATTTCCGGAGCCCTTCACTACGGCGTCCCTCCAGGCCTTAGTTGCTTTGGGATGTTAAACCACAATAAACCAATAAACCAACCATTCTTGCGACCTCTTCAGTGTCCATGTCATCCAGGTCGGTATTATTAGCATAGGTACAACAGTGAGGTGGGCCGTGGGGATGGACCAGCGCTGAAAAGCAGCTTTGTTTTTCATTCCCCCTGGCGGGGGCAAACAGGATCTGGGAGCTTTATTTAGGAACTGATCTAGAGCCCTCCTGTACGATTCTCTAATAGTCCATGCGTTGCTCCGGGATGCTAAGAGCCACATTCCACTCCATTCCAAATAAATTTACACTCTGACTGAGCCACAGCCTCATCCTGCACGTCGGTGGCCAAGAGAAGCCAAGCCACGCCAAGCATATCTAATTCCCGCGTGGCACAAGGCCGCACCCGGACAAGCGCGCAACCTCGCATCACCCGGTGCCGGCGCGTCTGTCAAGGCGACCGTGATTTGTCGCCTCGCTTCTCGCGCGGATCGTCGTTCTGTGACCGCCGGCCGAGCTGGGCCTGCGAGGAATCGCGTGTCGTACACGCCTTTTTCCCTCCGCGCGCCCACACCAAGTCAGTTTTCCTTCACGGCGTGCTTACTACATCTACCCCGAAAGCCCGAGATTGCGCCTAGCGAAGAGCCGTTTTGAAAACTTGGTGCTTTTATTACGAAAGCAATACTGCGCTAGGTTTTGAGCCTTCATCGTTGTCCCGGCAGATCCACGTTTGACCTTTAGCTTGACCTCTGTTGTGGCGTTCATTGATGCGCACTGACATAGACAGCGTTGTAGACTGCGTTGATTTGGAGGAAAGGACAGGCGCCTTACCAACTCTGTGGTTTACTGGACACCTCAATAGCACTTTAAGCTAATTTCGGCGCTCCGTGCAGTACTCAGGCTTTCGCCTTTCACTACTCTAGTCGCTAAACTTGCTCGTAATTTGCTTTCGCAGCCTTCCATGCTTAACCAAGCTAAGCCTCTGCCAATTTTTGTACATCGAATTAGGAAATCAGGCGTCAGTCCGCCAAGACCGTTCGGCTCTTAGGAGAGGAGCAAGCATATCATTGTTGAAGGGGTAGCCTGATTGTAGCACATGTTTTCACATATAACGAACTGCTGAGTACGACCGCTGGTGTGATAATCGGGCTCTCCCTCCTCCCTCAGCCTTGCTCCGTGGTGACCTGAGCCTCTACCAAATCAGGTGTACGTGTATCTCAAAGCAAGCACTTTTTGCAACAGGTCTGGTAATAGAGCAAGTTGGTTTGGTTGGTTTGGTTTATTGGGGTTTAACGTCCCAAAGCAACTGAAGCTATGAGAGACGCCGTAGTGAAGGGCTCCGGAAATTTCGACCACCTGGGGTTCTTTTGGTAAACGCCCATTGTGGAAAAATTCAAACGCTCGCTAACGACGACACAGGAGCGGAAAAACCGCATACTTGCGGGTTGTTGTTTTTTTTTTTTCAGATATTGAAACCTCTAAGTAAAAAATTGTCAGTTGAGAAAAAGCGCTGTCATTATTTACTAGCGTTTGAATTTTTCCAAAATGAATCCACTTCTTGGAGCTGTCGCGAGCACCTGCTGAAAGTTCACACTTGGCCAAGGTGCAGACAACAGTCCAGCGACCAATACGCCAGCTTCCAGGGAGCGCTTAAAAGAAAATTCCACATAACAGCAGAAGTGAGCGCTTACGTCGGGAGCCCGCCTTCATCTCGGATTGAAACTACGCTACATCGAAGAATAATAAAGTGCAAGCAGTAAGCGCCTTTTCATTACAGTCGCGGAAAAAATCGCCGGAGAAACTTTTCAATGTACTACACACGTTCCTCAGTCTGCAATCGGATTTGGCTTGTTTGACGCAGGTGAGGAAGTTCATGCCTCCGAAACCTGCCAAAGCGAGTTGTGCACGTCGCCACACTCCTCGCGCTGCTAGCAAGGAGCGCGAATGCCCTGCACGTCTTCGCCAAAAGTGAAAGCGAGCATTTCCTTTGAATTCTGTGCGAAAGTAATGATGCCTTTCGGACCACTATGGCTGGTAGTACATTAAAGCGAAGGCCCAGTACAATTCTGGAAGCAGTTACCTTGCGCTAGAAGCTCCGTGTGCCGCAGTAGTGCAGAGCAGTTACGCGCACGCCATTTCAAGCGTGAAGCGGCACCCTTCACGTGTTTGCGACGCTCAAAAGAGCACGTGTTCTGGTTCTAAACCGCGTAAGCGGACCCCGATGCGCATAGCTCAGCAGTTGTGCGGTACTAAGCGGGCCGATGCGCTAATGAGTGTTAGTGTCATCGAAATGTAAGGTGCAGCATGCTCGACGACAAGGACTCGGACGGAATAACTGAGTGGAAAAATTTCTGCACTGCGCTGACGGAATCGTTTGTGACTTTAATTCCGTTTCTAGTGCGAGTTTTAGTAGGACATCTTTGGTGAACGTGCAGAATATTGTCGATGTTGGAAAACAGAAGCAGGGAAAGGATGCCTACTGGCGAAGCGTGGATGCCCGTTCGTGCATATTAAGCAGTGGCTGTCGTGAACACAGTAAATGTAGAACTTGAAATACGTGAGCACTGAACTCAAAGACCTGCCTCTAAATAAATTTGATTTTAGTACTTTTTTCTATTTTTAGTGAATACGCAAATGCTGGTAAAACGTGGGCCTTATACCAGTATTGCTCGTACTGGGCAGATCCAATTTATAGAAAGAAAAATTGATAGGGGTTTAGTGTAGGTAGTTAAACCGAGTAGACCTGCAGAAGAAGGTGTTCATTCTTCAATTGGAGGAGGCAGTAAAATCCGCCTTAGGGGTGTGGTATTATATCTTTAGTGGGTTAATGCCCATGTATGCTGAATTGGTATTCCAACTTAACATTCATAGATGGCGGCGAGTCCTCATATACCACTACCCGCGCAGCGGTTAAGCGATGCGCCACTGCACTGGCAGGTGGCTGTTTCTATCCCAGCCACCCGTCGGGATTTTGCGACCCATGTTGCTCTTCCGGAGCAACCTCTCGCGCAGATGGCGCGACGCTGCGCGACGCTCGTCCAAACTTACCCGAGCTTACCCGAGTAGCTACCCGGGTTGCTAGGCAACCCGGGGAGCAGCAGGGGAGTCCACGGACCACGCGACGAGCGGTTAGACCTGGCGTAGTATTTCTTTCGCAATAAAAACTTGTAAAGCACTCCAGTCTGCTGCTTTGGATAAATGCGAACGCATTAAAAACTTTTTTTGGCAGTTCATCGTTGTATAACATCACTGCACATACCCAACGCACTTTACTATCGTACACACCACAACGCGCTCACTTCGTGCCCCTCTAACACAATTCACCCAGCGATCCTCTGGAAAACGCGCCTAATGGACCGACATTGTGAATCTGTTGTTTCTTATACATAATTCATGTACATAGAATATTGTTTCACTGTAATAAATACCATGTTTAGATAAAGAAATGATCCGTTCTTGGCAGATGCGTTGCGTGACCACCTAGCATTGCGTTGCGTGTCCGCCGAGCCCCGACCCCAGCGGATTTTTTTTCAAATGAGGTCGCGTGAGAGGCACCGCTTCCTGTGGACACACTTTGTGGATACATTTTGCGGACAACTTTTGTTGAGGTTTCCTTCGCACGAGGCCTATAATGCTTTGTCATTAAAAATGAACGCCATTCAGATTATAAATACAGAAATAACTATGCCAATCTATCTGCATGCACTGAGAATTCAGGTCATAGGCACGTAAATATTAGCAGTACAATTAAATACTAAAATCTGGTCTATGTAACAACGCAGTATAGGTACACAAATTGAACAAATATGAATACATCTGTAGCCCAAGAAATAATAGTCACAATGTAGCATAGAAAAAACAATAGTCGGTCATGCACCTGAATGTCTTGATGCTTCTATGAGCGAAGGAGCAATACAAATCTGGCCTAATGCACTAGACATCCGATCCTCCTTGCGGAAATTGCCATTAGTCTCGTGAAAAACTGTGCTAGCGCCATTTCTGCAATCCTTGCGCACCATAAAGCAATCTGGAGCAGCCATCATTATTAAGCAAGAAAAAAAAATGAAAAGTCGAATAGCTTATGCGACCAAGGCCAGAAAAATCGATGCTGAAGCTACTGAACCTGAAAACACCACTAGCCATAAGCTTGCGCAGGGCCTGTCTGCGTCGCTATCGTCAGTACACATCATACACTACAAACGGACAAAATGTTGCCATATGAAATCAGGTTCCCTGATTTGTCTGAGCCGTGCGATTGTTTTTCTCATTCGGCAGATACTATCACCGAGACCCGCTTTTCGAGGCACGGCGAAAGTTCGCAGTTGCTCGTCATGGAAGGAATTGATTGCCAAGATGCTGCTTTGTTCTCCACTGCGAGCCGCTTCTTCACTCGGTAAGTACACTAAGTTTTAAAAGAGAGAGAGAGAGAGTCGCTCGGAGAAAGGTAGATTGAAACTGCATGCGCTTGGTATCTTGAATGCGAGAATTTGCGATACCTGTTATCACTGCTCTTAAGTAAAGCATGTTATTTTATGAAGTAAGTTAATTCTTAATGTTACTTCTCGAACAACGAGTTCGTGATATGGCTTCTGGCGGAGTTCTTTTCTGCCGTCCGGCTTCTACTTCCTGACCATTCCCTGTTTCACTATTTATTGACGCAAGGGGAACTTAGGCCTAAGAGGGCCAAAACAATGTTTAATTTTAATTAGTTTCCATTTGGTAGGTTAGGTGAAATGTTATGCAGTGATGTGAAATGCTGCATATTAAAAGGGATAAAAAGAGACTGCAACCCAGAGTAACGAGCTGCAATAAAACCGTGGCATGTAAACATGGCATAATTATAAATGCGGTGTCATGAGTCAGAGTAAAAATACAGCTTTTCAGCACAAGCTTACTGGTAGGTATTCACATGATCAAGCGGGCGGAGAGCTCCGACCCACCGTGCTGGGTTAATGTGTCCTCTTGTCCGTGCCAGAGAATCATTTAAGAAAGACCCCTGAAAAAAAAAGCAGCTTAATACACTATTCTAGGTTTAAGTGCTCCTTAAACAATTCATAAAATCTTGATATCAAGTAAAAGGGTCATTGCATAATACAGACAACGATGGAACAGTAAATACCGTTCCTTAATTTTAGGGAAAATGACTGTTACGATGCGCTTCCTTAAATGAACGGTTTAAAAGAGCATGGATTATTGTCTTGGTGCGGGTTAGTCGGTGATTCATCATGAAAAGCTGCAGCGCAAAAGAAACCCGAACGAATATGTAGAAACATGGATGACAGGACAAGCGCTTGCCCCCGGCAAGCGCTTGGATCAGCGCTTGTCCTGTCCGTCCATGTTTCTACATCTTCGTCCTGGTTTCTTTCGCGCTGCCATTTTTCATCATAAAAGGGCACGAATCGCTGAAAGCGAACCAAATAACTGCTTGCATTTTGGGGGTTCTGTTCCAAAATGGAAGTAACTGCTTGTTAGTTGTCCGAGTACGATTCGTAATAGAATTGTTTTGATGATAACAATCCTTGCATTCTTTTAGAGTTGGTTTCATGAGATGCAACTAATTGTTTCGCTCGCTCTTCTATTAGAGCTGCCGTTTACAGAATAGCGCTCGCTTGATTGCTCCTTAAAAGTCCTGGAAGGGTACAATCAGTTTTCAGGCATTGCTCACGGTTTCATTTTTGGCTATGGACTCAGCAGCTCATCCCCTGCAATCTCAATATAGCTACAAACTCAGCAGAGGTGTACCCTGTATCCGCGTCTCCCCAATTGATAAAGATGTTAGAAGACAGACAGCAAAAGTGTTTTTGTTCTTCATTTTGAGGAAACTGCTAGTCATGGTACTTCTCGAGTCGGTGTAAATTTCTATAGTTGTCATTAGTCATTGTTTCCATGGCCATTAACAGTCATGCATTTGTGCAGAGGACAGACTTTCTTGTTGGTTAATGCCAACGGCCTGCCCTCTTGATACCGGCGCCAAAACTGTACGAATACGCTCAGGCGCTTTGGAGTCATCTGTGTAGTAAGCTACAAATCCCTTATCGTCTTGCTGAATTTCTACTCACTCATGATAAATGACGATTCACCAGTTTTCTGCTGTCCGCCAGCACTGGTAACACTACGCCGCAAAAGCCATATTTTTACTCTAAAAACCCTAATTTTGAAACTTTTTGCAAGTGTTCGCTGAAACATCCGGTATTTCTTCTACGGCAGGCCGATCTTTAAGTTCTCCTTCATCATACCTTCAGTGGACACCTTGGTAACTCACGTCGTCGTTTAAACTCTGCTAGCAAGAACCCTCACATTTTGCCTTCGGAAAGACCTGACGAAGTGCCCCTTTTGGAAGTGCTAAGCCGTGTACGGGCGTGCCAAGCCTGTGGGCAAAATCCTGAGATGCGAGATGTGGCGACAAGTTCGGCTCCTTTGGGACTGGTTACGTGTGGTTTGTTAGGTTCAACATCCGGGCTGGTTCACCTAGCAGATGGTACGCGCGCATAGATGCCCTGCCGCGCAAAGTGCAGAGAGGGGGTGGAACTGCTCTCTTAGCCAGCTGTTGAGGCCAATTATAAAGAGCATGGATGCCATTAAACCACTTGCGTCCTGACGGTGTGAAAAAGAAGAATTACAGAACTAGCCCGACAACATGTCTTTCGTAGAGAGAGAGAGAGACTCTTTAATGAAAAACAGAGAATTAAGCCGGCGTTTCAATATCGGTGGCATGCTACTCTGCGTAGAGAGGGGAATTTGGGAGTTAAAGACTGAAGGAGAGCAGCGTGGAAGAGGTGGAAGAAAAAAAAACGAAGATAAAATGCGGCCATGAAATGGGTACTAAGGATGCAATGGCGAGTATTGATGTGACCTATGGAATGATGGAGTGCATAGTCCGACAAATGGGCTGACGAAGTACACTGCATGAAGAATGCATGAAGGTAACGTGCAAGTGAATTTAGAGCTTATCGAGATGTCCAATGTCTTTTAAATATGTAAAAAGAAAGTTCATTGCAAGTCTCTGTTGCCTGAAGCAGGCTAAGGGACCTAAAACTTTGTCCATTGTTAGGGGCACTGGGCAGAGCTTCTGCATGCAATGTCCATAGTACGCACGCTCGTTAGCATACGCAGGGCACTCAAGCAGGATATGTTCCACAGTTTCTATCGAGGCACAGTTGTCACAATGCGGACTGTTCATTTGTCCAAAACGATGTCGCAAGCCGTTTGTAGTCTACCTTTGAGCGAATCAGTGACTGGTATAAGCGGAGTAAGCAAACTCCACACTTGATGCTTGCGATACCGAACATTCGGGATATTTGTCGCTTTCTGTGCACGCAGATTTATTTATTGTGTGGTCCAAATGTTCGCTTTGGGTCGAAAAGTAAGCCTACAAACAAGTTCTGTTTTCAGAGTGATGCTTCCTCTATTAAGGTTAAGGGCTGGTTTCGGGTATCAGGCTCTCTGTTTAGTAAAAAATAAACTGAAACGACACTTTTCACTGGAGAAAAACTGAACCGCTATTGGTCAGCCCAAAGTGTAAAGCGATCGACAGTGCCTTGTACCTGCTTACTGACAGAGAAGTTACAAAATTGGCAACTTATATGGAGATCATCTGCGCGCCGCTAGTGCAGCAGGCTAGACGGAACGACGTTAGTTATCGCATTTATTTTCAGAGGAAAGACCTTCACATTCAACACGCTATGATAAAATAGTTAGCTGCTGGGCTAATTGGTTCTATGACATAATAAAATGATTATCCGGCAAAGACACACACAAGAAAGAAGACAACATGGGCGTGTTGTCTTCTTTCTTGTTTGTTGTCTTGACGTTAAATCATTTTATTATGCTTAACACACTACCATGGCAAACTCCATTTTCTTGAGCGAACACATCGGAGTGTTTTCCGATCTGACTATAATTGTGCGGAAGACAATCGTTCTACTTCCACTTCTGACAAGGTCATCCAGGATTCCGTACCGCGAGATTGTTTAATGCGCTCTTTGCAGATGGAAAAATGTAGAGAGACAGTATTGACCCTTTGCACGGGCCTCCCGTAATTGTGTTTCACATAAGCAGCAACCGGGCAACTGTTCACGAGATGTTGTCAGGGCTAGTAGGCACAAACCTGGACTAGTATTAAATTGCTGTAAAAATAACGAGTGGACTTCTTCTTCGGAGAAAGCTGAAATGGGAGCTACGAGGAATGGCAGATTCACATTAAAAATGAACGAGCCACCATCAAACCGAGGCACACGGACAATCGACCGATATATGACCGAGCGCATAGAATTAGGTCTTCCCTGGCCTAAGCCGCAGCTTTCATTCTTCCCAACGTCCCCGTGGCTCCCCTCAAACTCAGAGCAGTACTATCCTAAGGTGGTTAAAATGTGTTGCATCCTCACCTGGGGGTACAAATGCGTTGTATCCTGACGATGTACGAGCTGGTTTGTAGGAGCCCTTTAATTAGGCCCTCAGAGCGTTTTGGCGCGTCAAGCAAACAGCGCAGCAACCTGGCGGCTCACATGGAAAGAATTAATCCTAAGTGAAGTTCTCGTTTTTTTGTCCTGTACGAAACGCGACATCCGATTCACAAGAGCCACCATGAAAAACAACGCGTAGCAGCTCGGCTTACTATTGCAACAAAGGAGGCGCATCAGCCTGCCGGCCGCATCTGTAGCAAGAACTGCATAGAATTCTCAATTTACAGGAAATCACTCTGGGCGGCCCTTCACTTAGGCGACGAGGCTCCTACACATCGTGCTCTCTCCAGTCTCCGCTCTTCATGTCGCTTTCGTGTGCTTAATTACTAATCAGAGGCCGTACACTCTTCGTAGCACGCTATTGCTCAAACGAAGAAACCCGGAGAGAGCGCCTATACAAGGACAGCGCGGGCCGCTCAAGAACGCTCAGATTTTGTCGACCCACACCGTGATGCGAATAAATGACTAATGTTTGCACAGCACCACACTAAACTCTTCTCTGTGAGAGCTGTCGATCCCAGAATCCACCGCGCCATGCGACCGCTCCCTGGCTTACAACTTACTGGCACGTAAGGCCGACTTATGCAACATTCTCTTCAGATATCTCTTGGGCGAAGAGTTTTGTTTGCCGAAAGCGAGGGAGGGGGGCACGAACAGAAACCATCTGAGACAAGCTCGTGCATCCGTATATTGACGCGATGATAGTGAAACGAAAGTGCAAGTGCATATATCGTAAGAGAAACAACGGCGCCAAAGAATGGGAGAAGTCTTCCAGAAGTCGTTAGGCACTGCAATATCTGGTTGGCACTACAGAGATGTAGTGCTTCTATGTCAATGCGAACCACTGATGAGAAGCGCACTTTATGGGTTCTGTGTACATTTCCGCACGCTTTTCAGAAAAGCATGTTTTTCCTCCTTTGGAAAGTCTACGTGAGTGCATCTTCATCCAGGACTTCTATTGGCACTTCGTGGATGTCTTACGCGATCTAGATGCCAGCGCATTGGTCTATGAGTGCGCTGCCCCCTAGTGCCCATGCTTCGATCGCCTGTTATCTATTTCTTAGCGCGTGTGCCAGAAGACCTACTCGTGGAACTTCCAGTGTATACCGCGCTGACTTCAGCTGTATTATGCCTCTGATCTGGCCACTTGCAGCGTTTGTATTACTGAAGCATTGTTAGTGCGTCGCTGTGTCTTCGCCGGAAACGTTATTTGCTGTGGCTTTATTTTGCTCTGAAGCTCACATATCAACATTTTGTGCCTAATTTATTCTTGTGCATGGGTTCCTCTTGGCATAATTACTAATTTATTCAGCTAGTAACCAAAGTACGCGGAGAACTACGCGGAGAACTACGTGCGCAAAAATAATTTATTTATGCGCAATCCCGTGCACGGGACCCTGTACATAGCAGCTGCAGTGAAAGGTTACAAGCTCACGTTGAACGTTCCAATTTCGGTTTGGTTTAGTTTATGGGGTTTAACGTCCCAAAGCGACTAAGGCTATGAGAGACGCCGTAGTGGAGGGCTCCGGAAATTTCGACCACCTGGGGTTCTTTAACGTGCACTGACATCGCACAGTACACGGGCCTCTAGAATTTCTCCTCCAAAGAAATTCCAGCCGCCGCGGCCGGGATCGAACCCGCGTCCTTTGGGTCAGCAGCCGAGCACCATAGCCACTGAGCCACCGTGGCGGCCGTTCCAATTTCAAGATACACAGTGCAGCTGGTTAAAAATCTGTGCCTCTCCCGTAAATGAGAGTAGAGTAAGTATGAAATGTTTACGGGCATAACACATTGGTTGTAGAGGGTAGTAGTGAAAATCTTGAAATGGGTCTAGTGTCCAACACACTACACCACACATACTGTGCACTGGTCCATGTGGACGCAATCGTTTCCTGTGAGTGTCTGCCGAATCTCTTCCGCCCTGTATCCGGTTTCTGTTTGCCTTTCATCTTTGTAATCGTTGTTTTCATTCCTTGGTTATTTGTACCACTTTGCCTATGTGACACTGGTGACGTCACCACTGGATTACGTCACACATAATTGATGACGAAGTAATGACAAATTACTAATTAGTGACCAATTACTGATTAATGAATAAATACTAATTAAATGCGAATTAATGACGCTTAAGCTTCGCCTTTAGGAATGTAACGCGACAGCGTGTTGTAGCGCTGCAAGGCAGTCCATGGAACGCCACCACCCGTTCGGCGCGATGCCTTGCCCTTTGAACGCAGCCAATTTTTTGAGGAAAGGAAATGGAGCAGTAATTCTATATCATCTCGGTGGACACCTGAACCGCACCGGAAGGGAGGAACGCCACCACCCGTTCGGCGCGAAGCTACGGGCGCGCTTGTATGCCGGTCCTGTAGGAGGGCTTAGAGAGTCTCGTTAAATCTCGTACGGTGCCCGGATGCGTTCGTTTCAGTGCCCGGATGGTCTCGTTTCAGTGCCCGGATGAGTGGATTTCAGTGCCCGGATGTTGGCTCTAGGTCTCGGCGTGACGTCACCACACTGCCGACAACGGGAGCTAAAAGCATTTCATGCTTAAAATGCAGACTTTACAAGGCTTGCCGGGCAAAAGAAGCTCGAAATTACAAAAACCGAATCGGACCAATCACGCAAATCAACTATAGTGAAGAGCACGAATGTACAGTGGTGAGCAGTCTTGTCTAGAGCGCTCGGGCGGTGCACTTCCTTGCAAACAAATCCAGATTTTGTGGCAGCCTCTAGGGTCCAGCTGCAACGCTTGCACGGAAGTAGCGCCAGATAGCCTCGTAAACAAAGCAGGCACGAAAACTTTGCCCTGTAATGAGGGGCTGCTCTCTAATTTCGGTTTTTGTTACCAAGTGCGCACTGCTCAAGCGCTCTAGACAAGGCTGCTCACCACTGTACTGCAACGTCCGCTATCTTGCACTGGCAGCTTTTTCTTCAGGAGCAGTCAACCCGGCGCTGTTTGCGGTATCGTCGCCGCACGGCCTGTGAAGATCTTCAGCCTCGAAACATGACGTCTGTGGCAAGCTAGCAGCTCGTTTCTGGTCTCTGGTACAATGTATGAGGCAGCTAATTTTCTGCAGGAACCTGGCAGCGGGACAAACTTGGGTTTTGCGATGTCGCTTTCAGTGCACGTAGCAGTTCTTCCAGCGTTAAAAATTTCAAAGTTAATTATGAAAATACTTACCGTACATTCTCCTTCCTCTCACTTGGCAATTATGCGCCCTCTTTAGCCACTCTTTTCGAGAAAGTACTGAAATGACGTGCTACTTTAAGAAAAACCTTCTTTGCTTGACTTCATTCATAACAGTATTCATTCGAGATGTTGCTGAGCTAGCAATGGGCACAGCTCTCTGCAGACACATGCTCGAGAAGAAAATACTACATCTAAAGAATAGTTTTCTGTCCGTTTCTAAGAACAACAAGAAGCAGCACTCCGGAACAGTAGGAAAGCGAACAAAAAAAGCATCTTTATATGTTTTAATAATTCCATTGTTCTCCATTTTAAAGCAGATATAATCGACCAGAGAACCAGGGAAGCGGGGCCCGGGGATGTTTGTCGCGCCAGGTTTAAAACAACGGGTTTCACTAGCAAAACACACACGTGCTTCGAATGAGCTTATGGCAGAATACTAATTGTTACTTGTTTTAACATCTTTTGTCTAATTTTTTTTTTCATCTCAAGAGGACACTGACGACAACTCCCACGAAACTTTTTTTACTTAAAAACAACCGACTTTGTGGCTTTTTCTGGCTAGTTGAAAAATGAAAACCACGCAAACAATAATTTATAAACTCCCCAACAAGGCGGTCGCTCGGCGCTCCAACTTTCGCAAAAGCATTGGTTGTTAAAATAGGATAGAACTTACCGCGGCTACGCAGTTGAAGCTAACTTTCTTACTGACGTTGGTAGAGGCATTAAAATTTAATGCTCTGCCCGGCCGACAGTCCATACTTCCGACAGAGCAGTCCATGCATCCGCCCCTGGTCACGTCCGCACCACCTCAGTATTGCAACGATATCTTACCCGAAAAAATATGCATGCGGGACCAATGTCAAGGACTGTTTGCGACTTTTCATGGCAATTTTATTACCATATCCTTTGATTTCTGGCTTCATTTGGTGCCTTTGGGTCCCCAACTCCTATTACTTTATGCGAGTATGTGATTATGTTACCTTTCAAAATAATTTCAGTAAAAAAATTTGGAGCGAACACTTAAGCTCCGCCTTGTGGGTATTGATGCGATTGTTTAGTGGGTTAATTCCCATGTATGCAGAATGGGTCCTTCTCCCCTTCACATTTGTACATTCTTGGGAGCCCTCGTACCACTTCTGGTGCAGTGGTGCACCGGTTGCGATAAGCCACTGCCCTTGTATGGCAGGTACTGCCACCGGTGAGCCTTGTGCTACCCAGGTTGCTCTCAGGTGGCAGTTAAATTTATGATATGTTGCTCTTCCCGAGTGACCAATCAAACTTATCTGCCGCCTGCCACTTTGGGTAGTTTTCTCCCCGTCCGCTGGGCAGGTTATGATGACGCCGCATGGTCACGTGACCAAGGTGCCCCACCTGCCTCTTAGGGTTCATCTCAAGGGATTTTTTGTTGACTTTTCGCTCACGGTCGGCGGCGCCAACGACGCTTGCTGTAAAACGGCTGCTGTTGTAGCCTGGTGACCCAGAGGGATGCCGTTGACTGCCGTTCATATTTCTACAGCATTCTTCATCCCTTATTGTCTATATAGGGGATAACGCTTAGGTTCAAGGCCAAATATGCTGCAAGTTAACAAAGTGGCGTGAATACCAAACCTGGTTCAAGCTACCATGCTTAATCCAGTGTATCGTTGCCATTGTCGTTGATGGTTCAGCGGTGCGGCGCCCTTTTTCAACTCGATTTTTCTTGGACCACTGAAGCGAGGGACGTAGCAAGACCTCAAGGAGCACAACGCACGAGATTGACGTAGTGGCCGCGTCGCGGTAAAAGCTTGTCCTCCCTGCTTGGAGGGAGCCTAACCGACTCTGCAGGCTTTCTAAATAAAAGTTGTTCTCTCTCTCTCTCTGAAGCGAACGACGAAGAAACAAAGTCACCTGGCTAGAACCTTGTTTCTTACGTTAAAATTATGATGCTGTTTCTTTTTCCAGTTTTGTGAGTGGGAAAGACAGGGCTTCCTTATTCCTTCCATACCGAGGGGCTACACCAACCTTTGCGACGTCCAGGCAATACCACCTCATGCTTGACTGAATTTGTTGAGACTCCTTCACGAGTGTGCTTACCCACTCCGTTAGGTCCATGGCATAGGTGCTCGTCTGCTGAGCACGAGGTTGCAGAATCGAATCCTGGCCACCACGGCAGCGTTTCTATTGAGGCGAAATGCCGAGACACCATGTGATGTTCAATGTCACTGCAGGCTGAAGAACCGTAAGGGGTTAAGATTGATCCAGAAACCTCCACTACGGCAGACGTCATAGCCCACGGACAGCTTGAGGAAGTAGTGGCCAAATCACTAACACTACTACATCATGCGTGTTAAGTGGCGCGCACAAGCAGAATAATCTTCGCCAGTAACCGTCGGAAAACACTACCGGCTAAACAGTAACAACTCACAGTGTCTTCCCTCCCAGTTGTATACATTTATATCATGTAACGCAAATTTCAAAATGCCAGCACCTCGATTTTGCGGACCCACCCAGGACGGTCTCGCTGCAGCATCAACCGGGCAAAGGTCAGGTGCAAACAGGAGTCAAGCCAGCAATATTATGACACCCTTGGAGCGGATGTCGTTAAGGTTCCACCTTGCGCGCAAACAAAACACTCCAGCGTGAACCTTTATTTGATGTCTATTTCCGGCCATATGGCCCGAAACAGTTCTATCGCTGTGCGAATTGTCTTGTGCTCTCTGTGAGCTTCTTTTATGTTTCATATAGTAGTATAGCGTCGGAGACAACTCAGCGTAACCGGCACTGCGCTGGTATTGCATATATATAAGAGGGTAGAATCATTTAATACAAATCCCACGCTGTAAAGCGGCGAAAAAACGGCCCAGGATTAATCACCAGCAGGCTCAAATTGTTCCCCCTCCCGAGCTTTAATGTACAGAAGACGTCGTGTCTCCTAACTGCGCGGTTTTCCCAGTACGTGCGTAGATTTTTTTCCAAGAACCTAGAACACACCTCAAGCAGACCCTACCACACACACTCAGAAACATCTGAGACAGGTTTACGGTTACGCCACAATGTGACGGATAGCACTTGTAAAGCGAGTGCTACCTTCATTAGACAAGGAAGAGAACTGGTAATGCGACGCCCTTTCGTTTAGAGAAGCGAGAGTAATTGTATGCTGCCAGCCTTACGCGTTACACGCGCCATGACGTAGTGGACGATTATTTCGCAACGAGCGAACATTACGAGTGTTCATAACAATACGTCAACATCGTTAGTACTCACAACAATACGTCATCTTTACGTCCCAGCGGAAGTCAACCCACAAGTGACCGAAAATTGCCGTGGCTGCCATAGCAACTAGTGCGGAGGGTAGTGCGACGTCGTCATTATTTCTGCTCGCGGCAGTGGCAAGTGCGAAATCCAGCCAATCACACTCTTTTACAGCAGCGGGACATGAACGTTTGAGTGCAGTGGGGCCGTGCAGGGGCCCAAGGACCTACGTGTCCCAAACTCCCCAATTTCGAATAAAGTTTTCACCACCACCTCTAAGTTACAAAGCACTCTGAAAAAATTTCTCGCGGTGCTTTTTGGGCAGGCATATAAAGGGAGAACCGTCGAAATCAATTAAGAGAGGGTGCAGCTGAAATATGTGGCGCCAGTGGACAGTTCCGGAGGCGGTTCGTTGAGAACGATTTCAGATGCCCGTAAAGTCTTTGATACTGACTCTGTTCTGGACTGGACGTATCCGAGTGGAGACATGGACGCATGCGGCCCGTGCATGTCTTAATATTTCAATGTCCTCACGATTTCCCGGGCATAAATAAGAGGAGGAATTCAGGAAACACATTTTGTGTGTACTTTTACTAGTTCACACTGAAGCTCTATGGGGCCATTACTGGGCTAGTTATGCGAAGTATCAAATGTAATGTCAGTGAAACGTCCCTGTGAAAAAAAAAACATAAAAGCGAGCTAGAGAAAATTGTTGCTTGGTCAGCCCTTCATTTTTAACCTCCGAGCGTTGCCGAATACCGTGGCTTTACGGCCCATGTGCTCTTGCTATTCCTTTCCCTGTCCCTGTGCCTCGCATGTAATGCAAAACGCGAAAAAAACAAAGAAAGTGGAGATAAGATAAGCAGAGACTTCAAAGGCTGCATCATCACCGTCGTCGCACTGGCAAGATAGGGACACCATATGATAACGAAAATGGATGTAAGCTTTGCCTGCCGTCTTCTTGATTCAGACTTCTGCTCTCTCAGCAAAATGGCCGCCAGCTATTGCGCTGTTAACATTTGTACCCAGTGTTTGAACAAATATGCAGCGGCTAGCACCATAGATAACGGCAGCAACATGCGTTTTCTTGTGACAAATAAAGCCATCGTTGCACACAGAGTTGGGGACTTTTAATTGCTTCAGAGATACCAACTAAGGTGGATATCAAGGCAGAGACCAAGGTACCAAGAGATACCAAGGTAGTGTAGAAGTGCCAGCTATCTGAATACAGGGCGCTTGTGGTACCGGTAATAAAGTGAAATTCAACAGGATAGATAAGCGGGCGAGTTGGTGATACATTATGCAAAAAAACAGCGCGAACAAACGGGACGAGACGAAGAATACACAGGAACAAGCGCTGTGTCGTCTCGTCCCCGTTTGTTCGCGCTGTTTTTTTGCGTAATAAAGTGGCCAGAAAAATTCGGCGGTGCCAAAGAGAACGGCGTCTCTTTGGCTGCTGAGAACAACTGGCGTTTTTAAGAGACCATGAATGATGTCTTGTGCTTCTTTTTTCCTCTAGGCATACCATAATTTTTTCTTGCACATGTATTTATGATGTCATATCCTAAGATATCTTGCGCGACATGTTAAGGCCTTTGCAACTTGGAAAATAAGGTTATTTTATTTCAGCTGACTCGGCTACGATGTTGCAACCTGTTATCTGTTTGTAAGACCATGTCTTTAGCGTTATGTCTTTAGCGTTAGCGTGCTAGCGTTATGGCTTACCGGCTCATTGTTGAAGAAAGTTCAGTGCTCCAACAAGCGAAATGAAATATTCTATTAAATGTTAATGCGTCTGCGTTTTGCAGAATTGTAAAATTTATTTGTGGACACTTTCGCGTCACAAATTTTAAAAACAGTCCTCGCAGAAGCAGTGTTCCTTATTATCTTAAGTGCGCCCATGTCAGACACTCGTAACGCACGATGCCTATTCGCTCGGTTAACCAGGCAAACAGATTCTATTTGCCGCGGTAATTATTTTGTGTTTCTTCATGTGATCGGATTTGTTACAGACTATCCTTTTCAACTCTCCTAGCCTGATCCCAAAATGTGCCGCTGCGAACACTTATGTTGCAGCGCAATTGCAGTGCATTCGTCCTGTCGATTTTTTCGTTAACACGCTTGGTAGCGCTAGCACCAGTAAGGCACTGTACGATGTTCGGCCGCATCGCCTCATCCGTCACTCAATTATGAGCGACACGAATGGCCATCACAACTCCTCAGAAGAAAGAATGCAGAGCAATGCTGCCAATCCTCCTTTATAGTTGTGAACATGTGAGGGCTTTTTACGCCCGCGTTACCGTTAAATTTTCTGCAAATAGGCAGAGATCTTGACTTACACGCAACGCTCACCAGGCCGCTGTTATGCAAAACATTTCTTCCCGCTCCCCCTCCCCAAAGAACAGTCTTCAAAGCCTTGAAGTGTGTCCTCCCTATCTCTCCATTGCCGCTAGGGAAGTTTTCTGAGGCGGAAATGAGACGGCTGCTGTGTGTAAAAGCCTCAACTAAAGTGAAAAATCCCCCTTAGGCTGGTGGCAGAAACGCAGCGAGAAAGGTTACTGCTGTTACTACGAGGAGACAAAAACTAGAAATAAACAGAAGAAAGCCCCGAACGCATATGTGGTGGAAGGCATTACGCGATGTCCTACGCTGCATAGTGAAAGTTGTTAGTTGCCTATATTAACCTAGCGAAGGAGACCGCCGCAGCAGCATACGCAATGAGGCTTACAACACAGCCTTAAACGCAAACAGCTTCAAAGAATTAATTAGGAAAGGCTACAGCAAAAAAAATATAATTGAAATCTGTGCTTCAGGAAGTGCCGGCAATTTTACATGCACAGCCTTTGCGTCATGCCCGCATGCATTATCACTAAGTCTAAATATATCTGCAAATTTGCAACAAGCCTCTCGCTGGCGTAGATGAGCGTCGAGCCTCTTGCCTATCTGCACGCTACACCGAGTATGATTTAAATTTTAACACTGCATGGAATTTCCTATTCATTCCTGGATCTGCAGTTTGAATTTTCAACACTGAGAAGTCCGCTTCAATTCAGTTCCACACCTCTATTACGCTTCGCTGCATACGCTTGAGTCAACGAAAACACTTCTCGACTGCTTTGCGTTACTGTACCGTATAACAACCTTGGCTTCAACCTCTGCATTACGGAAAACAAATTCTAGAATTAATAACTCACCGCTATTTAGAAATTGTCGTTCGCAGCTACACAGTAATGACTTGTTAACACTTTTTTTCCGTCGTCTGCTTTGTAAAGCAGGGACAATTTAAGGAATGAGTTTCTATAAAGTAGTAATCAAACTTTAGTCGAAGTGACTAACACTGCTTTGGGACGTTAAACCCCATAAAACCATAAAACCAAATACCTTCTTTAACTAACTTCATATCCATCCTTCTAAAAAACCTAACACTCGCCAAGAAATTGAAGAACAACAATTTCTTGGCGAGTGTTAGGTTTTTTAGAAGGATGTCATTTCCTCGCCAGACGAGTTTTCGTCGAACTCTGGACTAACTTCATATCCAGGTGCTTCCAGCTGAACTTTCATAATGCTCACCCCAGTGTAAGCTCAAGGACTTTTTGCATTTCGTGTGGCTCATGGAAGTAAAAACAAGTAGTGAAACCGCCCGTCAGCTCAGATATTTGTTTACGGCAGGAAAGCGATGTGGCTAATATTATATCGAAACCCTTCACTCTGCTGTGCCCCACAGCCCACATTGTTGCTCCGGTACTCATCAATGAAACAACAGTTTTTGGCTGCTCGAGTTCCGGCGTGGTCCTTGGAGACTTCAGATAGCTCACATCATTACGGCCTGATATATCGACTTCAGCCTCCAACCTCAAAGATACGATAGAGCGGGCAGGACTGTCAAAGGTTATTAATGAGGGTATAGTAAAGGATATAATGAAGAGGGCATGATGAGAATCGCAGTCTATGGAAGGCAGGAAGCCTAAAAGCGGTCAAGAGAAAATTAACCATTGGTAAAAATACGGTGCGCACCCTTAAGTAAAAGGGAGCACTGTTATCTTAATTCCTAACAATGAGGACGTCAAAGATATGAAAAATTGCAGGCCAGTAAGCTTACTGAATTAGATCAACCTTAAACTTCAGTTAACCAAAGGACCAGGCTGGCTTTCGGAAAGGCTACTCGACAATAGAGCATATTCACACCGTCAAACAGATGTTATAGAAATTCGCAGAATATAACTAATTTTTATGTAGAATAGCCTTTATAGACTACGAAAAAGGATTTGACTCCGTCGAAACATCAGCAGCCATGAAAGCACTGCACAGGCATGGTGTAGAAGAGACGTATGTAAGGGTACTCAAAAGTACCTGCAATGGCTGCACAACGACCGCAGTTCTTCACGAAGAAAGCGAAAAAACTTTCTCTAAGGAAGGGTATCAGGTAAGTAGTGACAATCTCTCCAGTGCTACTCACCACGTATACAGAGAGTATTCTGATAGCTGTATTGAGAAGACTTGGGCATAATAGTAGGTGGAGAATCCCTTGCGAATCTACTATTTCCCAATGAAATTGTCCTGCTATGTAGCTCGTGAGCCGAACTGCAAAGCATGATCCAGGACCTACAGAGGCAAAGCAGAAAGGTGGCACCACAAAATATGAAGGTAAATAATGTAATGCTGAATATTCTCTAAAGGCAACAGCAGTTTACGATAAGCAGCGAAGATTTGGAAGTTCGGAGAGTTCGAAGATGTTGGAAGAGCTGGACGGATCACCTAGGGACCTGCAATGCCTCAGGGTACCACTTCGCATGCGAAATAACCTGACGATGGGAAGAACGCGCACACAACCACAGCTCATGCGCAACACGCATACGGATAGTCCGGCAGACGTCGGTGCTGCTGACGTCTGTTCACGAGTCGCGAAGACAGTACGGTGATAGGGAGATCAGGGACACGTGAGAAAGAAGGCTGTCAATGGCGGCGTAGGGGAGGGGGAGTGGTGGTCAAGGGCGGGGCACCGTAGACACCACACGTGGCGCTTCGGGCTATGCTCCCGGGAAGCGCGCCAGCCAAGAATATGGAGGTAAAAATGTCCATTTCTCACCTTTCATCGCTAAGCTCTGAATTGGTTTTCATTTTTGTGTTCTCGTATCCAGCGTCGTCCTGTGTCCCTCTCTGTGTCTGCATCCTTCCGCTGGTTTTTTTTCGTTAGAGCTATGTACCAACTGGCCCAGTTCTCTGCCCTACTGAATCGTATCCACAAATTGCGTAATGTGCAAGGTGCTATTCACTTCCTTGAAACTCGCAGGCACAGTAACAACTGCAGCCGTAGCAGTTCACGGCCTGGGCCAGTACAATATAATCATTCTTGAGAGCTGCCGTTGTAAATTTCTTGTGAGCAACGCATAAATATCCAGCCTATCTGCTAGCACGTCTTTATTCTTATGCGCTACACAGCTGAAAATTCAACCAGCATTAGCTCTATTCTAATGCGTTGCACGGCTGAAAATCTGAAAATTCTAGGCCGAAAAAAGCACTGTTCTAAATGAAAAAGCCTGTTTTTTTTAAATTTAAGAACGTTTCAGGTCAACCACCCTGTATATAACGAGATAATTTCTCCGCTCTTTAACTTATCATATTGCTTATGCCACTGCCGCCCATATCTCTTACTGCGTGAATAGGGCGCTATGCTACTGAGCCCTAGGACGCGGTTTCAGTCACGACCGCGTCACCGCGTTTCGATGGATGGCAAATTGGTAAATTGGTCAATGGGTTTCTGAGGGAACGAAATGGCACAGTATCTGTCTCACATATCTCGGTGGACACCTGAACCACGCCGTAAGAGAGGGTAGGAAGATGGGAGTGAAAGAGAGAAAGAGATGCCGTAGTGGAGGTCTTCAGATTTATTTCGACCATGCAGGGGAAACGCAAAAGGCTAGCCCGAACCATGACATTGGTGCGCGATGTCAGTGCACGTTAAAGCACTCCAGTTTGTCGGAAGTATTTCAAAGCCTTTCATTCTCCTTTTTTTCGCTCCCTTCCTCTCCGTTCTCTCAAGGCGCGGTTAAAGTGTTCACCGAGAAGTGAGACAGGGGAACTGTTTCGTTTCCTTTCCTCAAAACTGATTTTAATTTTCTGCCCATGGCTGCTAACTTCCCCATGTATGTTTTCAGGCGTTAAAGCGATTGCGTACCATCTGTGTACATATTTCTTCACGCGAAACATCCCCCTGTAAGCTGCCACAATGATTACAGGTGCTTGCTTCTATCTTTATTATGCGATAGAATAGAAGCCTCACCGGAGCAAAAGCCGGCGGTGACCGCCCGGCGTTGTCGAGAACAATCCTGGTTGGCTGGCGAAGCGAGACATAACGGTGACGTCATCAGAGCGGAGGAAGCCCTTTTGCTTAAGTACGTGACCTCAACAAGTCGGAGAATGTCCAATGGCTGGAGGGATGTGATGTCACTAGACAAGGCTCATGTGCTCCACCTGCCAGCCGTGGCAGGCGGCAGAGGCGGCGAGAAGAGCTCGAGAAGAGTGACCTGATTGTCACAAGCCCCACCAATAACTTCCTCTCGCATTGTTAACGCACTTTGAAATTAGGTCTCCCTGTGCTTTTAAAGCGGCAGCGTTAAGGTTTCCGCTGGGCAGAAAATCCGGCCTCGTCGTCGGTAGTGGCGGCTTAAGCGAAAAAATAAAGTGGCCGTCCTGCCACCTAGGTCATGTCACCTTGCGACGTCACCACAACCTGCCCACCGGACTATGGGCAAACTGCCCACCTTGGCAGGTGGCAGTTAATATAATGATTGGTTATGAGACGTTGCCCGGGAACTGAAACCCTGGTCTCGCAAGCCCCACGGATGGCTGTGTTTGAAACAGCCGCCTGCCGGGGCAGTGACGTATCGCTTAACCGCTGCACCACGGCGCCAGGAGCGGTATAAGGACTCTTCGATCTATGAATGTAAAGTAGAGGATGACCCATTCCGCTTATATAGGCATTAAGCGATAAAAGGCATCGCGTCATAACCTTAATGGAGAGCTTAAGTACCCCTCCTGGTTTTTTATCATATTCCAGTGTTCTACACAGTTCAGCTGCCTGCTATTGATTGGGGGATTCAGACGCCTGCAGTCTAAGTGACATCTGTTGCGTTCTAAGCAGCAGACAGACGCTTCTGTGGCAGCAATGCAAAAAAGCCCGTTATTCGGGGCAGGAGCGTACTTTTATAGATAACGCTGCATGCCGGTCAGGCACACCTCATTGATGGTACAATCTTTTCAGACCGACTGGCCGATACAGGACCACATCAAAACTAAGTGACACCGAATGGATGGCTAAGAAGAGCAGCACTCCAATTTTTTTGCTAGTTGATTTTGAATTAGTGGCGTGCAGTATCCTTGAACATAGCAGTTAAAAATTTTAAGATGCAGGAATTCGGAATGCAGCGGATGGAAGCGAAAATGACTTCATTGCCGAGGGTTGCGAGCAGCTTGGCTCGAGAAGCGGCAGAAGCGATAGCGATGAACGACCTCGTCAGGATTTATGATACAATAAAGCAGTTTCGCCGGAAAAGACTTTCAAAATTGAGCCATAAAATGCAGCTTTCGTTTAAGGGCCGCACATCGCCAGAATCTCGAAAATAAAGGGCGCCTATTGGTGAGTGTATACAGTATATTGATAAGAGTGTTCAACGCTGCCTTAATGTTACGCTTCTCTTACTTTTTTAAAACAGAACATTTGTTCTCCACCGACATCCTGAACAGTCGAAGCTTTCACTTCGCCGATAAATGTTTTATCTGTCTTTACTCCCTAACTTTTCACTATTTGCTTCTTTAAATATTGAGTAATCATAGAACTGACGGCAGTGGGGTTATTACACTTCATCTTGGCTGCCATCTCCACATAGTGCTTGGATGGGCGCCCATCATGAAATTGATTTAATCTTCGGTTGCCTCGCTCAGGCTTTTCGTGATCACTTCGTCTTCTTGCTTTTGCGGAAGAACGCATTTAGCATTCCAGGATTACTTCTTTCTCCCAGGGCTTCTCTCCACATCTATTCCCGGTGTCTGTGAAAATATTTCACACACCTGTTCGCCTGCGTGCTTCACCTTCCTCGCGATCCACTCTGCAATCAGTGCAGTGTTATAATTATCTTTCAATCACTGCCGATTCGATGCCTTGATTCATCCTTTCGACTACGTCGTGATCGTGACCGGAGTTAGTGCATAGCCCTACAGTTTCACCAACTTCTGTTTACTATTAAGCTTTACTGAGATAACAGTCAGCCTCTGAAGAAAACAAATAATGATACGAGAGGGAAATAATGTTATTGCGACTCAACATTGAGAATCGAGGACTTCCTGCGCCAAGGTTACAAAAGCCGACCCCGAGGTTAGCCAGGCTAGGCGCGTTAAGGGTAAAGGTGCGGATTAATAGAATGGCGTCAGTGTTCAGATACATACAGGCTTATAGATAAAGATTCTTACGCCAAAATCTCGCACCATTCCTCCTCAGCTCAGCGTCCTTCGGGACAATAACAGCCTCAGCCAAAAGGTTGAGTTTAATTAAACTTCCTATACCTTTTCTCAGGGCACAATAACCTTCGCACCGCGCATTCTGCGACGAAGTTTACGTGATTTTTTTCTTCGCTCTTATACTTCGTTTCATAACAAGCATGCTATGCTGTACGTAAACAAGGACCGTTTGCGAGTCTAGCATAAATTGCTGGCATTCTTTCCGCTCTGGCAGATCTTGTCGAAACCGAATTCTAAGATACCTGTGATTGTTAACGTCACACATTGTGGTCTGTGCAAGCCTTGCCATGTGGCATTCAATTTGGGTGCGAAGATATTAGAGGCGCCCTCGGCAGCATGCCCGACCAGCGAAGCGCTAAGAAGGCCATGCTGCCGTATACAAATCCTACAATGTGGAAACTAATCAGCACTATTCACGAGAAATGTACCATATCATTTAATTGTTTGATTCGGTAGTAGCGCTTTTGTTAGAAAACAAGCATGAAACGAAGACAACCGACGGGTACCGGCCACTGAATCCTGTGCGCCTTATTTTTGCCCCAACTTTCGGTGCTTTATACTGAGCTTCTGAAAAGAGCTCACCAAGAACCAGCAAGCCATTGGGCGGTATATGATATCACAGTCAGTGTAGACAGACGGAGTCACCGCTTAAGCGCTTTAACATGTGTGTGCAACACTTGCTCAAGTACGAACCTTTTCATCATTTCTACCTCACTCGGCAAACGATCGAGAGCTGTAACTTTTAGATAATCTTGCCCTATTTCATGCAGTGTGTTTGTCATTGTCTGCACCGTGATCAAAACAGAGTTGTCTTATTCACCCCATTTGCCTTCACGCAATCACACGCAAAGCAAAGCCTTCGGCCACACAATGTTGCGTGCGGTTTGCTGATCAGTCGCTGAATCAGTCGCGAAAGGCCATCAGCCGCCCTAGACGGGTCCGATCGCGACAAGCTACGCACGGGTTCCACCTTGAAACCACTCTGGCATCGCGCCGTATTCCGTGTCCTCCTTACGAGCGCGACTTTTCATTCAGTAACATGCGAATAGATGCAAATCGGCTCTCATACGAGGTCCCACGTTATATAACCGGCCGACTTTCCGGTTCATGGACGCGCAGTGACCGTGGCAAGCCGAAAAGTCGATGCCTGCCGCCCGATATCGATGCCTGGTAACCCTGAAAGCAAAGCCCTCGACCATGTACAGCAACGTCTGGTCGCTCAAGCACATCTGCACATCTGTTGGCGTCTAGCCGATGCGCGCCCAGATATAGCTGAGGTCGGTTAAAGGCGCTGCCGAGGCGCTGGGGACCTCTGTCTGGGTGATCGCGGTCGAAGTGTTCGTCTGTGCAAGTACAGGGGATAACTTTTAAAAGGCAACACTATGAGAAGATTTACTGAAATTGGGTCACGATAGGAGAATAGAGGTGTCTAAAGGTATATGTGTATGGGGGTGGGAAGGCAATCTAATGCTTCATATCGGCGCGAACCATGAGCAGACAAGCTCTTCCTACTAAGCGAAGGCTGTCCGATAAACTCGTTAAGGCGCTGTCCAGGATTCCTGCCAAAAGGCCTCGGGTCTAAATATGCAAGGTGAATGCTCTGTGGCCTTCTTTGGGGATATAAAAGGAGAAGCTGAAGAGGTGTTGTAAGAGAGGTTGCTTCATATTTTTACCCTGCCCTAAGTCGGAAAAACGCTAGTAAAGAAAGAATACACAAGCGGGAAAGCAAAAACAAGGAGCTGGATCTAGAAGCTAGTGCACTTTCTGATAATTTCTAAAAAGAAAAAAGATAAAGGGTCGCGAATGACGGAAAGAAAAAAAAAATGGCTTTGGTTTAGCTCTGCTTAAAACTGGTAGAGTGAGCGAGAGGCACATACCCCTGGCTACGCTTAGGTATCGCTTGAAAGTAAGACACACGGCACAGCGTTCGGAGGAAGTGTTAGCGGACGCGCCTCACATGCGCTCCGCAAACTTTATCCTTTACGACCGGATTGCCTCATTCAAGCCGTCTGAAGGTAGTATTATCAACCTCCGCTTCTCGTCAAAAACCTGCCGATACCAACCTTTCCCGGTTTGGACGACCACATCAAGAGGCAAGTCCATATCTTTTCCTCACTGCGCTGCGCTAAGAGGCTAAGCCTCGCGACGCAGCAGCCACCGATACCGAACGCCGCTAGGGACGCAGCTTCGCGCTCGGACCACCGGCGCGTCGGCGCCTCGACGGCAGCATGGAACCCATTGTAGTAGAGGGAGATGACATATCATCCTCGGAACTCACCTCTAGCAACGTGGCGAGGCGCGCGGCGCACACACCAGCTGAGTGCTCTGACGTCACTCTGCGCATACGCACAGCTGCCGGAGCGTGGTGCCACGGCTATGCTCGCAGCCACGCTGACCTCGCGAAGCGGCTGGCGTAGTGTAGCTCTCGCTACAAAAAAAGACTGCCGAGCACCGATTACAAGTGCTGGCATGAAGGCCTCCAACCGATCGTAAGATGTCGCTGAGGGGTGTCATAATCGGACGGTGAGGCCACAATTTTGGCTTCCATAAATGTTTTTGCCAAGGTGGTTAACCAAAGTAGCCATACGTGAAAGACATGTGATGTCAACTCCCTTCCGGTAGCAGACAATACACTGCAGTAAAGCTTTTCCCAACCGTAGTTAGGCACTGTAGTTACGTTGTACCAAACAACGTTTGTCAGTCTTAGTTTGTCAGTCAGTCCAAAGTTCTGAAAACAAGGCAACTCAAAAAAGTTAAGCGTTTCTCTGGAGGGCATGGCAAGAGAATGAATACTCTTCTCAGTGTTAGTGGCACAGCGCAATCGCTCTCATTTTTAATCGACGATCGCTTTTTTACGTTTGTATAGACAAGGCGCATCAGCAAAGTATATTTCATTGTTTCAAGTCATACGCATTTGCCGCAGCACGAAATGGTTTTTCCCAAACGATATAGATAACTGTACCCATAAACATACGTACATGAGTAGCCTTACCTGCAGCTGAAGAAGCGAGGTATTTCCCCTGTTGTGAAGCCTTGCTGGCAGTAAGCAGGGCCCACTTCGAAAGAATGAGCACCTCCAAGGCTCTGTTGACCGCAGAAACGGGGTCACCTGTCTCGATATAAGCTCAAAGACAAGGATAATCGGTCCCCGTGTTTATGAATACATGAAGCAGCGAGACTATACGTTTCTTCGGAGAACTGAAGGTTGCTGGTCGGGGCACCAAATCAGTCTTGTAAAGTGACGCGTCGTCATAGGACCTTGACTCCAAGGGCGTGTGATATTTTAACTGCAGCCCTTCAGTCAGGCACGTAGCCAGGAATTTTTTACGTGTGAGGGGTCCAAGGTACTTTTTTCTAGCTAACGGAGGGAAGGGGGGTAGTGCTGGCAAAACAGGGGAGGGGTCTCAACAGGATTTTCACCTGTACCACACCAAGCTAAAACCCTACATAGTTGTAGAACTTACGCATATGTATAGTCCGCATTCACCTAGCTGTTTACGACTGGCTAGCACCTGCGCTCCATAACGAAGAAGACGTCAAGGACTTCTAACTTAGAGACCGATCGGCTTAAGGTAATCGCTAATGCAGGCAGGAGAACCTTGAAGTTCAATGAACAAAATGATCACGCAGGCTTTCGTAAAGAATACTAGACAATAAACCATAATCACGCTATATACAAGACTATGAAGAAATGCGCACAATATAACCAACCACTTTAATATAGCCTTCACAGATTATGAGAAAGCATTTTACTCAGTCGAAACCTCTTGAGTCATGCAGGCATTATGGAATCAGAGTGTAGGGGAGCCTTAAATAAAAATACTGGAAAGTATATATAATGGCTTCACAGCAGCCATAGTTCCCCGTGAAGTAATAAAAAAAATCTCATAAAGGGCTCTTGTCAGACAGGCATACACGGTCTCGTCAATGGTATTCACTGCCTGTTTGCAGGAGGTATTCAGAGACTTGGATTGGGAACAGTTGAAAAGAGTTAATCGAGAATAGCTATGTAATTTACGATTCGCTCTTAACAATGTCTTAATAAATAAATCAGGAGCTGAACTGCAAAGCATGATCAATAAGTTAAGCAGGGCAAAACGGTGAGGCAAAAAACAAAGCAATGTTCAACAATATTGGAAGGGAACAGCAGTTCTCTCAAGTTATGTATGGCAGTTTACCAATATCTCTCAATAGAACAGTATATAAGAGCTGCGTCGTACCAGTACTCACCTATGGGGCAGAAAAGTGGAGGATAACGAAAGGAGTCCAGCTTAAATTGGAAAAAAGGCAGCGAGCTATGGAAAGGAAGCTGAAATGTGCAACGTTATGAGACAGTAAGAGGGCCGAGTGGTCCAGGAAATAAATGTGGGTTAATAACATCCTAATAGAAGCGAAGGAGTAGGCTTCGGCAGGACATGTAATGCGAGGAAAGGTAACCGATGGCCGTTCAGGCTGACAGCTCAATTCCATCAGAAGGCAAGCGCAGTAGATGGCGAGAGAAATTTAGGCGGGCGCATGGTATTAACTTTGCGGGGCTAAGGTGGCCGCACCAGGTTTAGTACAGGGTTAGTTGGAGAGATATATAGAGGTGTTTATCCTGAAATGGGTGTGTTCAGGCTGATCGAAATGAGCGCCTGCGCAGTGCTCAACAGCAAGTCGTTCAGTAGTTACGTACTGATGCAAAACGAAGCCTTTGGAAGGCAATTACTACCGATGATCGATGTGCGCAAAACGTTACACAATCCACGTACACGAGAGAAAGACAACGACAGGCGACTGGACAGTTGCGCCTGTCCTTGTGTTTCTCCCGTGTACGTGGATTGTGTAATGTTTTCCGCGAATCGATAATCTGTAGTATTATCATGCACCAACTAGGCCCAACAGAAGTGTATTTGCAAGGCTAATTTAGCATATTTGTTGGCACTCCATAAGACACAAACTTTATTAATGTTAGACGCGGCTCAGTAAGGCAGCTGTAGAATCTACGAACCGTACACGTGGAAAGGTGTAACAGGGGTATAAAATTCGCTGGTAGCAAGGATTTTTCTATCAAGCCAAAATGGAAGCGACCATCGACACGTATACGTGGAAAATCCCCTTCTAAACGAAGCTGTGTTGAAGGCCGAGCCAATGAGTTTACCGTGACATGTATTTGAGCTGTGGCAGTACACTTGCGAAATAGGTAGCGTAGAGAACTGAACTGTCCTGTAATGTAAGCGCATTGTGTGACGCCACAGACGACATCTATTTCCTAACGCCGCGTACTATCTACGATAGCTGCTGGTGACCAGTGGGTTTGCGCAGGAATTTTGTTCGATGGTATGATGTGGTTTGGTACAGTATGGTGTGGTATGGTATGGTATTGTATGACATGATAAACTATGATACGGTATGACATGGTATACTATGGTATGGTGTGGTATGGTATGGTATGGTATGGTATGGTATGGTATGGTATGGTATGGTATGGTATGGTATGGTATGTTATGGTGTGGTATGGTATGGTACTGTGTGTTATGCAACTTATAAGGTCTCGAAGTCGCACGTGGGGTCTCAGCCCGTGGGGTGCTGAGAACTGACACCTGATTTAAACCTCGTAGGTTTCTCTCACGCGTAACGATTGTAGTTGTTGCATACTGTCCTCATTAAACAGCGCAGTTACTCACCCAGCCACTTCTGTAGCGAAGACCTCGTTTGCTGAAGGTAAGCTCAACTTTCTTTTTTCTTTTTGTGACGACATGTCGTGCAGCCGACATCTAATGACGAGACTGTGACGATGGCAATTTCTGAAAGCCAACCTCTAATGAAGATAAAGCTCCCTAAAAGGTGTTCACACAGTGCAATGAACGAGTTCACGCTGCAACCTCGGATGGTGGTAGTGAAAAAGACATTTGGTTTATTGGTTTATTTGGGTTTAACGTCCCGAAGCCACTGAGGCTATGAGGGACGCCGTAGTGAAGGGCTCCGGAAATTTCGACCACCTGGGGTTCTTTAACGTGCACTGACATCGTGCACACGGGCCTCTGTAATTTCGCTTTCATCGAAATTCAGCAGCCGCGGCCGGGATCGAACCCGCGTCTTTTGGGCCAGCAGCCGAGCGCCGTAACCACTGAGCCACCGCGGCGGGGCGAAAAAAAAATAAAAAGACATTTATCAGCTCAAAAGGAGGTCCAGTTGGCAGGGAGATGTTCCAAGGCTCCTTTGGCCTTTGATGTCCGCTGGGCCCGGTACAGCAACAGCCGCTGGACTAAACTGTTCTCGAAACCAGTGGTCTGCTTACGTGGTTTCCACTTGGAGGAAAGAAATATTTCTTCTATTTCTCTCAATGCGGCTAAGATCCGGAAGCTACATTTCAAACAAGAAGGAGCAGACAAAGGACGAAAAATGTGACAGGGTTTTGATGTAGTTGAAAGAAGTACACTTGCGAAAGCGTAAGTTTATCCTGATTGGCTCATGGTTTTGCTTTCTTGGCCGTCGGCACGCCTGGCGACGATATTCCTTCGATAGTAGTGGAGGGTAATTTACTCGGACGTGGGCGGCGCCGGTGAGCGGGGCGATAGGCATGGTAACAAGGAGCAGATGATGATGATGATGATGTCTTCAGGCTTAATGGCACATACCCACGGCGGGGGATTGGCAGTTCTCCAGCAGGAGTGCCATCCGACGTGCCCAAGAGCTTCGTCGTCGTTGGCGTCGGAGCATAATCATTTTCTTCATTCCAGCAGATTTAGGACGTCCAATGCACAGTGAAAGAGTTTGTTGTAGTTTAACACGATGCGCGATCTGCTCCGGCGATAGCATAGTGCTCTCGGGCAGTGGCCAGCAATGCTAACCTGTTCGCGCCTCTTCGGGTTCGAATTCCAGTCGCGGCGGTAGTTATTTAATTTATTTATTCACGATGGGGCCAAAGTAACCTTCGAGGTCAAGCTTCACACAATCTCGGGGAGCCAGTTTAACCTCGTGAATAGTGCTTTCTCACTAAAGAAGAAAGAAACGCGAAAAGAAAGTTTTTTTTTTTAACAATAGTGCAAGCTTTTTACCCGTTGCCGGACGGGAAGGAGGAAGGGAGTGTGGTTTTCATATCTCACGAGGATTAAAATATCAAAATATGCAGAACACTTACCTATAAACAAGAAAATCAAGCAGGAAATCACAAACTCACACTATAAGCAAAACTCCGATGCGACTTATTGATAACTGATCCATTCGCAAGCGCTCTGTGACCTGGGGCCGCTCTCGGTTTCTCGTGCAGAAATTATTTTTAGTCAAAACTGCTTTTTGCTGCAGCATTTATGTAATTTTGTGATCGGCTTAAGTGTACTGTGCAAAGTTACACGGTGCGGGGCCCTTTATGATGCTTCATCACAAGCGTAATTGAAAGTAAGCTCGAAGTACTTCACTACTACGGCGTCGTGGCGCAGTGCTGTGTTGCGTGCTGAAACCACTCATTAAAGTAGGGCGCCCTCAATTTCTTACGTCAGTGACTTATCATTGTCTTCTCTGGCTGACCGTCGTCAAAACCTATGCTTTTATCATTTTTATTGACATTATATTCGCTGATTATAAATTCACGATACCACAGCGTCATCCAAGCTGCCTTTTTGGAGTTGCAGATAATGGCTCACAGAGCTAATCAGTTTCAGCCCATGAGATTTGTACTAAAATCTAGTTCCATTGCCATGCAGAATGTAGATGTGCAGGTGCAGATAAGGTTCAGTCGTGGAAATGTTCTGCGGCCTAGCTATCATTAGCATTAATTTGCTTCACTTCGAGAAAAGGCAGTCAGGAAGAAGAATGCATGTCATTTAGTCACCAGAAAAAAAAACTCCTATATAGCTTACTCTTTTGTACGGCCAATTCAGTTTTGCGTTTGTCCACGCAGACAAGGATAGCCTAGTTACAATGAATGACAAGGTGTAAAAAATAGCAAATAAGTTTCGTAAACGTTTGCAAGAAAAGACAAAAAGTAGAGAAAGCAAGGGCATATCCTTCCTTTCTCTCTTTTTTTACAGCTCTTAAGGGTGTACATTCGGGATCGCTTCTCTACCTTGCACTCAAGGCACAAAAGTTAAAGCGATAAAAGAAAAGAAGAAACGATCAAAGGTTGCATGGCGCGTTCAAGAAAGCTTTGATGCGCATGAAGGCCATAGGCCGTATGTGAAACACTTCGGTTTCAAATACTTTCCCTGTCGAGTATCTTCGAGCGGCATTGATCGGCGGGTCAAGATCTTTAAAAAACTTCGTCGCGAAGAATGGCCACGGTCCGGCCAACTGGCAGCCTCCCGCACAGTCAAGCACTGGATGTCAAAGTGTGTACATAAGCCGGAGAGAAGTGCAGTGCTTTCTTCAAATCCACAGTTGCCACTGACTGATGTCTCCTCCATTTCTATGAACTACAAAGTGGCATTCGTGAAGAAACTTAGTAACTGCCGCCGGGTTTAAATCTTACCCGTATTTTCAAAAAGCCTTCACAAGGTAATTCTGGAGAGCTTTGAGTCCTACTTTACTTTGTAAAACACAACTTCATACACTAGAGCAGACATTTGGGCTAGTTGGTGTGGGTTAATCTTAAGAAACAGCGCAAAGGACGGGACAAGAAAAAAAGCAACATACAACATATCCTGTTGTTTCTTTTTTGTCGTGTACTTTGCGCTGTATCCTAAGATCAAGAACTTCATAACTTACGCAAAATGTGGATTCCCAGAATCACGTTCAACACAACTCGTTCTTCTGGATTGAAAAAACTACATACTAAGGAGTATGGAACTAAATAATTTTGCTTCAGGCATATTTATTGACCTCACCAAAGCTTTTGATTATTTAAACCAAAATATAGTTTTCAATAAATTAACATCTTACGCTGTTCGTATCAAATCATTCGATCTAATCAAGTCAAATCTTTTTTCAGAACGTTTTCAGTATGCTGATGTGAATTGTTTTTCTTCGTATTAAGCACAGATACATCCTGTGATTCCGCAGGGCGGCATTATTGGACCTTTTCTATTCTATATATATTTGAACGATATTGTTACTATTGATAGTGCGGCTAAGTTTTTTATCTACGCCAAATACACGAGTATTTTTTTTGTTTTCCTGATACCGTTGAAGAACTTTTTACTATACACTATTTTCCGAGGCGTGGGCAGGGGAGGGAAAAATACTCTCAAACACATGCGCTGCGCGACACTCCGCAGTTGCCGTCCTCCTCTGGGCTGATAACCTGGCGCGCGTAGCAACGTCCGCGGCTGCTTAGCTACCGGCGAAGCGCGTGTTTACGTCTGTACAACAAAAGCAGCGATGTTGCACGGAACGTCAACGTCCTCTAGGCATCAATGTTTTATTGCCGGTTGCGACATTTCTCGACGAAAGTAGAAAAAAAAAACGCCGCCAATATGAACGCGGACCATGTAATGCGAAGGTCTCAGCGCGTCCGCGATGTCTATTTCTAAATCAAGGCTTCAATTTCGATCACTTTCTTCACCGCTTTCCCGCCGGCCCCAAGTTGCATTGGCAGTGGACGTAGTTGGTGAACAAAAGATATTTGCGCCAACAACACGCATCACCGCACTTTGTGAATGAAATGCATGCAGAAACAAACCCACTGCCTGTGCTTAATATCGGGCGTGGAACGATGCGCAGCGCCTGGATTGCCAGACTATACTCTGTGCATAATTGTAAGAGATGAAGCTTTTGGAAGGCCTTGGCAAAGCTGTTTTATTCAGCCGCACACGATGTAAGGACTTCACAAATTTAGCCGAAACTTTGTTTCGCCATCCCACATGTTCACCAATATCGGGAGCGTATGGGCATCGCCACCTGAAAAACAAAAAACATGCCATTAGTTCAAAAATACTAATTTAATTTCCACAGCATGGCATGAAGGGACGCAGTGACAAGGTCTTTTACCCAACTGCAAAGTGAGCAAAAATGCAGCCACGGCAACGTAAGAACACACGGTATGCACAGGACGGTAAGCTCTGCCATGTATTGTAATAAAATATTCGACTGAAATCGCATCGAATGCACTGTAAAAAAGTCTACTATGCATAACCGTGCCAGAGATACAACAAATGCAACGACTTGAGCAGTGCCCCTGCCCGAGTGAGATTGGAATTCTCAGCACAGGTGCGGCGATTCCGCCTGTCAGTAAGTCTGTAATAGCGTTCCATTAGCGCGCCAACCTATCAGACCGTGTAATTACACATATTCTGCTATTTGTGAACCTGCGAGTTCTGGCGGGAGTGGAGTAAGCGAGAATGCGACTTGCTTTCAGTGAACTGGCTTGTTCGCTCGTAGTACCAACAGCCCTATGCAAGAGGCAGGAGTTGCCGAATTTCAATTTCATCGCGCGTATCTCCGCAAACAAACACTGCTATGATCAGAGATCAGGCGTGGATTCGTTTTGGTCATATACTAGCTGTTGTTTCCAAAGGGTTCAATTTGTGAACGGGGTACTCTGTCGCAAGCTCTACATTTAAATTGCCACACTCGCCATGGCCAAGTAGGCAGCGTGAGCGTTCATGAGAAACTGTGCTCCACGAAAAATCAGACACTCGATTGCTCTCCGCGATGTTGAGATTGAACACACGTTGCTTGCGTTTTTCGAACGTACAGCACCATGCCCTGTTTGCCCTAGAGGCAACCGGCGACAGAAACTACACGCGTCAACTGCGCTCATGGCACTCACCGATGCTGATCGTTCGCTCCTTCGAAGAATGGTCGCCTGTTCCCGCTTGCTTGTTGCAGGCGCTAATAGCATAGCACACACGTGGATGAACACGAGGCGAACCCCCACGCACGATTTATAGACCTGGCAGGAATAAGATGGACGGATGACACTTCCAGAGATCGCACATTACTTCGTCTGCAACCCACCGGCTGCAGATTATCCGCCCACGATAGCTCAGCGGTAGGCGGCGCTCGAGTAAAACAAACATGGCGGCGCCCAGGTATCGAAACTAAAAACGTGTATAGCTAATTCAGTTTGGGTTTATGGGTTTATGGGATTTTAACGTCCCAAAGCGACCCAGGCTATGAAAGACGCCGTAGTGAAGGGCTCCGGAAATTTTGACCACCCGGGGTTCTTTAACGTGCACTGACATCGCACAGTGCACGGGCCTCTAGAATTTTGCCTCCATCGAAATTCGACTGCCGCGGCCGGGATCGAACCCGCGTTTATCGAGTCAGCAGCCGAGCGCCATAACCACTGAGCCACCGTGGCTGTTATGGCTAATTAAGTTTTGTCCAAATTAGAACACTGAATAGCTAATTGAGTGTTGTCGAAATTAGGTGTGTAGGCCGACCAAAACTGTTTATTAATTGACCACACTAAAACAAAAGCGATTGTCTTTCGTTCTAAAGGAAGGCAGGTTGCACCGGCTCTACAACAACATTAAGATAGAAACCGTGCCTGTAAAATCAGAACTTTGGACGCTGTATTTACTGAAAGTATGTCCTGCGACTTGCACATGAATTTCATATCGTCGAAACTTGGGTTAGTGATGGGCATCCTCTAAATAAACACAGATTTTCTATCGCTTCTGTTCAATTCTATCTTCTTACCCCACTAAGTTACTGCGCTTTGGTCTGGGTAACGACTACAACAAACTCCATACAAAACTTCCCATGTTACAGCGCAAGATTATGAGTTATAACATGCTCGCCATATGAGAGCAATACAAATGAACGCTTTCTTAAAGTTAGCAAAACTATGGGTGGAAGACATCTATAGGTATTATTTATGTTCAGCACTGATAAAAGAACTCAAAGCAAACAATAATATGCTAACGAGCCTAGCAGAACTATCTATTAAAGAACACACAAGTCACGAGATACAAAATCCAGAACATTGGAAGATCTATCCTCACCGCACAAATTACGCGACGGACACTACGTTACAACATTCCTCAACTATTAAATACCCGAAATAACAACATTGGTATTTTCGAGCTCAGTATGAAGCAACTTAAGGTTTTATTTTTATACCATACTACAGTTTAATATTATAAAATATTGCTACTCTAATCAATTCAGTTTTCACACACCACTGACTGTATCGGGAGCAGGTGTTTGTTGGGGTAAATGTTCTTTTTTGTTTTATCATCCGACAACCTCCAGACGCTGTTAGATTTTTCTCTCACATGTGTTTCACGTGTCATTATCTTCCTCTAGGTTACTTTTCGTCCATTTCTTTGGTAGCTGCCATTTCTATCTATATATTAGTCGAACACTCCTCTTCTTGACTTCGTTTCTGTGTGGCCTACTTACCGAGTAATTTTGTAAAAATTGAAACAAAAACGTATTGCTCCATTATGTCTGCCTATTTTGCGTTGCTTAAGTTGTGTTTAGGCACTTTGTCGAGTGGCCTCCTGTTCTTTGTAGGGAGTAAGGTCTAGTCGAACTCAGAAATGCTGCTTTTTACATCGTCCCCTCCATATCTCGTGTAAATAAATTAGTTCAATAATTAGCGGCCACAGGCGACGCAGGTGAGTTGTACCGCAGTGGGAGAGGATGTGTGTTCGCAGTAATTATAAGGACCGATGAGAAGAAGACGTACAACACAAAGTAAAGCTCAGGTTACGAGCGAGAATACTTGCACTTACAGCAGTATTAGTTCTTCACAACGCAGTCTCAACAGCGTTTATGTGCAAACCGAACAGCTTCGCCGTTGAGGTCGCCACTACGGATGCAACAATGTGCTTAAAGCAACTGGGAAACAACGCTAGATAGCTCCCTAAGAAACACACGAGCGGACTGAGGATCACTAGATCATGAAAATCTGGGGTACATGCAAGGACTTGGACTCTTCACCGAAAACAGCGCGAGGATAAAGGACCGGGCATGTAGTCAGGACCGGCGTTGACTACATTGCGAACATAAAGTGCCCTAAAACGGAGCAAAACTTTCGCATTGGCTTAGCTCAGCTATACCAGAATATACGTAGCGAGAAGTACGGTATATCTCTGGTTCTGCCCGTCTCCTACGCCGAATAGCGTCGGCCTTGCTCTCCTTCGCCGCCATGACAGCGTGCTCTCGGTCGGAGGCGAGCGGCGCCGCCGGCAGCTGTGACGTCACTCGGCGTCTCCTTTCGGCCGGAGAAGAGCGGCGCACCAGCTCCGCTGCTGTCACGTCAGTCGGCTTCTCGCGCACGCGCACAAGTGGCGCCGAAGGCCCACAGCGAAACGGCTAGACTACGGGTAGTGTAGCTCTCGCTACAAAAAGAAGCAAGCTATCCATCCCCTAGCGTACTCCCTCTTAAAGACAGGGTGCGCTGCTCGATTACCGGGGAAGGTTTCGGTCATAAATTATACGCAATGCTTACTATTGGCTACGGATGCATATTTTCCTCTGAAAGCATAGCAACATGATAGTCTTATCAAAGTCAGGCTTTTGAACGCGGAACCGCAAGTCAGGTTAGCAATTGGAGGGGACTGAAACCTCGGTCACAATCATGGTAACTGCAAGAACTTCGCATGTTTTGAAGAGGGAATCTGTTTGCATTACTTTTCGTAATTTTAGGGATAAAAATCTACCACATACATTACAAAATATACTTTGGCCTGATTAAAGAATGCGCAAGGGAACCGTTCACTTCCTTTTTACTCCCTTACAGGGTAATTCTTGTTTTGAATGTATAGAGCGCCGGCTAAGGTGTTTACTTTTCCTTGCGTTTTTCCTCTGCGCTGTTTTTGATGAATAATCAAGCCCAACTTTTCTTTCCACAACAGAAAAACTTGTACACCGGTCAAAGCTCATCAAAATGGAAAAATAAGCGACAGCAGGAGGTAGAACGCGGAAGTGACTGGACTGATGACAAAAGGCAGCAATGCGAAGAATAGCACGGGTAGAAACCACAGGTACGGTACATACCATAATAGAGGCAAGTTATTAGCCACAACCTTTGCGTTGTAAGGATATCGGAGAATATTTAGCGCGGAATTTCAACAACTAAGCTAACACGGCATGAATAAAAAGATAGCGCAAAAAAAAAGACGACCACAGGAGGCACGGCAGGCGGCCGCTATGAAGACTTGTGCTAAAAGAAATGCAAATACAGGTAGTAACCAAATCGGACATGTGGAAGGCTTCGCAAGCATTGCTTACGAGGGAAGCAGCAGGCAGCGACAGCACGTACAGGGTGTTTCATCTAAGACTTTCTGCAATTTTTAAAAATAAGCTATTTGAATTAGATGCACGCTTTTTCAGGCATAGCATTGTCAGTGGTGTAGTACATCATAATGCAGCTAAGACGTGCAAACTAGCAGGCTGGTTAACCAATATTTAATAGTTAACTTTTAAACTATTACCGTTGGGCTCCTTAATTATTGAGAGGCATGTAGTCCACCGTAAGTAATACCCATATCAGTTTTTAGAATTTCGAAAACGCGGCTACCCTCGGCGCTGTGGCCCAACAAATTTCGCCTACATCGCGCCAAAATACACGCGGTTTGAGAAGCTTGCAGGCAAAGCAACCTCTCCAGTGAACCTAACTCGTCGAGATAGCCAAAATTTGTTGGGCCGCAGCGCCGAGGATAATCGAGTTCTCGAAATTCTAAAAACGGATATCGACATTACTTACGGTGGGCTACATGCCTCTCAATAATTAAGGAGCCCAACGGTAATAGTTTAAAAGTTAACTATTAAATATTGGTTAACAAGCCTGCTAGTTAGCACGTCTTAGCTGCATTATGATGCACTACACCACTGACAATGCTATGCCAGAAAAAGCGCGCATCTAATTCAAATAGCTTATTTTTAAAAATTGCAGAAAGTCTTAGGTGAAACACCCTGTATATCTGCAGTATACGGTGGCGAGAGTGTCCGCAGAAAACAACACTGCATGCGCAAGGGGTAATGTCATCAAGCGCGCCCAGCAAACCCCCGCAAAAACGCTGATGTCGTTCACTTCCATTACTGGCAAGTCCGTTCACCGCTATACTGAAATAGAATAGTTGACGTGAGTCTAATTAGAATGAATAATGATAATCCCAATACGAAATGCAGTGAAAGACTTGAAACGTTATAGCCTCAGTTACGTAGTGCCTGCCTCGTACAAGAACTTAAAGATGAGAGGAAAGAGAATGGCGACCATCCTGGATTGCTTTCAATCCAGTGACAAAACTGGGTTTTGGAAGTAGTACTGAGGAAGCTCACATTGATGCCATCCACTTCGACGCACATTTTTAAAATGAGGTGTGCTTATTCATAACAACCATTTATAATGTCAAAAAAGAATTCGAATTACTGCCGCCGCGGTGGCTAAGTGGTTATGGTGCTCGACTGCTGACCCAAGAGGCACGTGTACTGTGCGATGTCAGTGCACGTTAAAGAACCCCAGGTGGTCGAAAGTTCCGGAGCCCTCCACTACGGCGTCTCTCATAGCCTTAGTCGCTTTGGGACGTTAAACCCCATAAACCAAACCAAACCAATTAGAATTACTCATAATAGCCGCAGTTAGGCAGGCGCAGAGGAAGCATGCGTAAGTGTCTGTTCTGTCTGTTCGTATGTGATTCTATTTGGGGGAAAGCAAACATAACTAAGACAATCCTGTGCAGTCGCGACAGAAGCGTACACACGTGGCAGCCATGATTAATTATCTTTTTCACTCTACCTTTTCCAGAGGAGAAAACTGGTATTTGACGAAAGGAAATGGCGCAGTAATTGTCGCACACCTCTGTGGAAACCCGAACCGCGCCCTAAGGGAAGGAAAGAAGGTGGGAGTAAAAGAAGAAAGAGAGAGAGAAAGGCCGCACTGGAGGACTCGAATAATTTTGGCCACCTGGAGATTAACGTGCACCGACATCGCACAGCAAACGCAAGAGGCGCCGGTGTGCTATGCGATGTCGGTGCTTGTTGAAGATCGCCAGGTGGTCGAAATTATTCCGGAGACCTCCACTACGGCACCCCTCTCTCCCTTTCTTCTTTCAATCCCACATATCCTCCCTTCCCTTACGGCGCGGTTCGGGTGTCCACCAGGATGTGAGACAATTACGGCGCCATTTTCTTCCCTCACAAAGAAGCTCGCACGAATGGTTAGAAAGTTGCTGAATAAATACTGTCATAAAGGTTTTGAGCAAAAGAATGGGCTACTTCTTAATAAGCACAGCATTATGAGGGGGCGGACTTGTAACTGGCGATGCGTAACATTTGCCCAAGCAATTATTCTCATGCAAGCAATCCTGTTATTGGTTGCTACGCCGTCACTTTACTAGCTTATGTTTAACACAACCTATGTGTACTGAAAAATGGCTGCTAAAAATGCCACTGTTTTAAACCATATAAGCTCAAAATGGCGCCGTTGTTTAAAAGGAAAAATTTATTTTTTTAAACAATAGCTGTAAACAATAGCTGTATAGCGAAATTTAACAAATTTATGTATTTTAATTTTAAAAAGCCACCATCGAGATCCCGGTCGTGGCGGCTGAATTTCGATGGAGGCAAAATTCTAAAGGCCCGTGTACTGTGCGCCGTCAGTACATGTTAAAGTGGTGAAGATACCAAATTTTGAGTCTTTAAAAAGCCTGCTATGGGATTCTTCTGTACGCAAGGGCACTCACAGCCGGGTGTTGGACACAACAAACGTTTAAAAAATATTTTAATTCGGTTGCAAAGATTACCTAAATGCTCGCTGTCACGATCTAGACCCATCGCTAGAGCGATCAACACTGACGTCACTACGTTGGTAGAGTAACCAACGTTACTCTTCTAGTTTAAAATTGTTGGTAAATGGGTAGGCTTTGGAGACAGAACAGCCGCAGATCTGCGGCCGAAGGATTGCTTGCTATAAGAGTACATATTTAAAAGGTTAACGGTGCATTCTGTGGATTTCCTGGGGTCACAAGCCACCCCAAGAGCTTGTGACATACCACCGACCTTTTTAAAAGGAAATGGTAGGAGGAAGTATCCGGTGACCAGGCTATGCTGGCGAACAAAGAAAAACGAGTTGCATCGTCGAACCAATTTAAACGCGGTCCTGAAAATAGAGAAGCAAATAAATCACCATATTGGTTTGGTTTGTGGGGTTTAACGTCCCAAAACCACTCAGGCTATGACAGAAGTCGTAGTGAAGGGCTCCGGCAATTTCGACCACCTGGAGTTCTTTAACGTGCACTGACATCGCACAGTTCACGGGCCTCTAGAATTTCGTCTCCATCGAAATTCAACCGCTGCGGGTGGGATCGAACCCACGTCTTTCGCGTCAACAGCCGAGCACCGTAACCACTGAGCCACCGCGGTGGCCTATCACCATATTGGGGACATGAAACCAACCGCTACAGTACTTATTGCTTTTAGGTCATTTGAAATAATTCCTGTTGAGTATATTATGAATTACGTTCAATAAAGATAAAGTACTTTACCTCCACTGCTGTAATTCCGACCAATACCGCCATTTATTGCATGTTTACTGCGTTGAAATATTAATGTACACACATAAAATCAGGATGTGTAGGAAGCCCCGTGTTTCCAGGCAATTTAAAAACATCAAGATTTAGCGCACAACCTCCTATTACCACTTAAAAATTCACGCACACACTAGGTTTAAATCAAAAGCATTTACCTCTCATTTTGTAAAATTGTGATGCACACTATTTTTTTCTTTTTTGAATTGCTGTTCTACCAATTGACCATTTCATTTGGGGGTTTATTTTTTAAGCATGTCTTGCTCAGCGGTGTTTGATTCACATTCTTACTACATCAATCATTTCATGATTTGCATTCTATATGGGCTTGTTATTTAAGATTTCAGTTGGCAAACTATTTGTGGCTTATTTGCTGTAAATATAACTTGTTTTATCCTCCAACTTTCATGTAATGGCCTCTCTGCGGTCTCTCTCAAGCTGCTCATGCAGGTTATAGCTCAGAACACCATCCGGTTAGCTTGTTGAGAAATAAACTCAATTGAATTCAACTGAAACCACGAATAAACATCCTGAAATTCCATGAATGCTAAATAAATCAATGCCTTACTTGCATACGGCTTCTGTGGCGAGAGCACGACACGTGTATCAGGCCGAAATTGATTTCTTATGAGCGCTGTGCGAAAGATTGCGAAATACAAATTTTGTACCAGGAAAGTGAAGGTGCAGCAACTGTTGCCCTCTCGACGGTGATCTGAACCGTGAGGGAAAGAATGCGGGAGAGAGTGAAAGGAGGCAATGGGAGAGAGCAACCAATGTTGCGCGCTCCAGATTAACTTCAAGCACGCGAGGCCCTTTAATTCCTGGTATCGCAAAGCATGCGGATGTCATTGCGTTCTGTCTCCATTTAAACGCAGCTGCTAGGCCGTGATGGGATAGCGCCGAACGTCAGAAACGCAACCGCCCAAGGTTGGGCACGTGGCGGTGTTTTAGAATTCGATGAGCTTAACGGGGTCTAATGTGTGGGCCTTTCAGGCGAAGTACACGAAGTCGGTTTGTGCTAGCATTTATAATGGTCACGTACTGACCGATTAAGGCCGCATTGGCGTTCAGGGCTCATTCAAGTGCGCATCTCCCGGTGTGGGTAAAAGGGGGAGGGGGGTGCACTGTGACGTTATCTTAAAGTGGTGTCACATTTCTAACGCAGGAAAGCATACTCGAAAGGAAGAAACAAACGCAATGCACTGTAAACCCAACGGAGCGTTGCTTGACGGCATTCAACGAGGTACGACAGTGCGTAAGTGAAGGTAGCGTAAAACTGAAATTGTACTCTGATGGCATCACCAGAAGACTTGTGCGCCGAAAGAACGCTGCGACGAAAAGCCTGCACATCGCTATCGACTTATACGGTGATTACGTAGCCGTTTTATTTGCGAGCGCTAAAAAATTTGGCCTGGTTTACATAAAAGCTCGATGAAGTGGAAACCTTGAATCTCGCCGGTTTTTCGAGGAAACGCTTCAGCATCCGTTTATTGAATTTACAACGTCGTGGACTCTCCGACTGTAGAAGAACGCCGCTGCGATAACAACAGAAAGGCAGTTGTGTGGCCGGACGAAGCCGAAGAAAGTGGAGGCGTTACAACAGCTGAGGGAAGCGCCAGTGGAGAAAAAGCTACGTTCGGCCACGCACTGGGCATAGAATTGGAGCGGTGCCTCTTGCAAAAGAAGTTACAATGCATCGCTGTCTGCCAGGTGTGGATGTGGATCGAAGCCGGACTCCGAGAACAAAGTTAAGCAGCGCACCAACACCTCGTCAGCCTGACACTCTGAGCATATTGTCGTCTTGAGCTTGTAAATGAACGATAACTTAGTTTCTGTGCACTTTTTGTAGTATGTGTGAAACATCAACCTTTGACCTCGGATCTTGACCTTTGATCTTGACCTTTCACTTTGATCTTGCATGCGGTTGTTTTTGCGGCGTTGTTGCCTCAAGTGCTTTCGCACGTCCTACTCGGTTAAGCTAGGTTAAAACCCTACTTTTTTTTTCTACATCCACATGTAGAAAAGCCCACATTAAACGCTCATTATACCACCAACAATGGCTACGGCACTAGAAAACGCTTGAAGAAAATCGGTTCCCGGGCATACTTAAACTATTGCTCTTTATGGCTTACAGTTCTCTTGCCCTCATCGTGATTAATTTTCTGCTCTTGCAACTGATTTTCAGTTTATTCCTGTGAACGTTCCCTTTGCTTTATTTCTTATTAATTTTTTTATTTTAAGGAACTTTCCTCTCTCTTACCGGTTGCTCAAAGATTCGTTGGGTAACCATTTTGTTTTCATTTTTCTCTGGCCGAAGGCGTGAAACAAAGTTAGGTGCCGAACAAAGATGACGCCCAACGACTCCTAACTCTTCAGTAGGCATCTGTTCACAAGTCCGAAGCGCTATTTTTGATAGCGGATGCCCCAAGGGAGAAAACCTTGGCGGCTGCTCCTCTCTCCTTCAGCCATCAGATGTCCTCTGGATGAATCCAGAATGAGCGAGAACCACATTCTGCTTCCAGATTGATAAAACCTTTCGAGGTCGCCTTTAGGAATACCTCCTCCTCCTAGAAATAATTGGCTGACTGTCAAGAAAATCTGAAGACGCCGCGGGGTCTGCAAGTGGTCAATTTTGTCTCCGAGGCTTGGGTATCTGTGTCCGAGAACATGGTGCTGTTGTCCTTGAAGCACTGTGGCATTTCACTAAGCCGTGATATCGAAGATAAGAACTACTTCTTTTACGTCCGAACCCGAAACTTCACCCGAACTTTCTGTTCGTTTGTTAAGCTGAATCCCTTGTATGGCCAATTAGTAACGAAACCTGGAGAAGTCAGTAGCATACCGGAAAAGGGTCCAGAAAACCCCCCTGACTTAGCTAGGCAAGAAAAAAAAATGCTTCAGAAGGTGGGCGGAATTGACCCAAGATTCTTCAGATTACGAGGCGAGTACACAACCCATAGGCCGCAAATCTTTTTTTTTTTCTTTATTACCCGGTCTTAGCATAGTCAATTTCACAAAAACAATAAAAATACATCGCAACAAGGAAAAACCAAAAGATCACGCCGAACACAATGTATATGTACACAAAGTGCATCTTTCTTTTAGTGCTAATGCACTGTTCCCCAAGGTCTAACCAGGACATCGAATTTTTGTGAAGTTTGACCTTGAGAGTAACCTTGCCAAACAATAAATAAATGAAAGAAATGTTGCCGCGACGTGTTCAACTGCCACCCACTCTCGCGCTGTGCTTTGTACATCACCGTCTCCATCAACTAATGATATGTCAAACTAATATTGTCGCCAGCGTGCCGACGACCCAACAAAGCAAAAAAGTTCATCGACTAATAATGCTATCAAACTAATATTGTCGCCAGGTGTACCGACGTCCAAAAAAAAGCCAAAAAACCCCGAGACAACCTAGCTGAACTCATGCTTTCGTGCGACTACTCGATTTAGCTGGGCTTAAACCTACCACATTCTACTGCTTTTTTATTTCTTCGTCCCTGTTACGCGAACCAGCATGTATATCGACGAACGAGGCGAAACGCAAAAGGCGCCCGTGTGCTGTGCTCTGTCAGTGCAGGTTAAAGATTCCTAGGTGGTCCAAATTATTCCGGAGCACTGCACTACGGCACCTGCTCCTTTCCTCTTTCCCTTCCGCCTTCCTACATCTATCTCACGGCGTGGTCTAAGTGGCCACCGAAAATTGAGACAGTTACTGTGCCTTTCCTTCCCTAAAAATCCAATTATGCGGACAACGCTCCAAAACAACGAAAGCAGATTCAGACTTCTTCAACTCCTACCTTCCGCCACTTATCCACCCAGCGGTCTATTCTTCCTCTGGTTGTAATTTCTGTCCGGCCAGAGCCAACTCGACCACATCATGTGGGGCTGTGTTCATCACCCCCCCCCCCTCCCGCCAAAATTCCTGAATATTAATTGCCCTACGGAGCCCAGCGCCTGGTCTCCAGGACAAGATACTAGATTGGGCTCAGAGGGTAACGGAGGCTAAAAAGCCCAGGACCCCTCTCTCCTCTGCTGCCCCCTTCCCTTTTGGGATAAATGAAGTTGTCAATCAACCTCAGAGCGAATGTTGAAGCTCCCCACAACCGAAAACACCTAAGCGGAACTATTGCAACTTTAGTATACAAGAGTACAAACTAAGGAAGACGAAACCCTACGTAAGATTCGAAAACAAGATTCAAGCCTTAATTCTTCCTAGCGATTGTTACCTTTGCGTTGTAAATTGAAGCCCGCTGTTTTTAGTGCCTCATTAAGGTGGTTATCAGCAGAACCCGCTCCTTATCTGTACCGCCATCGTCTTCTGCATAAGCTACTTGTGACCTTTATGGTTTTTCTTCATACTCTCTTTGCCGAATCTGCGAAGCATCTCACGGCACCGTTTTTAGCACTGCGCCAATCAGTTAACTTCATCTTCTATTTCCTCATTAATTACTTTACCACAAAGAGCCAGCTTCAAAAATATCCGATAAAAAGCTCCAAAATATCCACTCTTCCCGTTTCATCTATCTTCGCAAAAATCGTAGTGCGTACAAGGGCCAGCGTCACGCCACAAACGGCACTGATAAGACGATCGTTCGCAGATAAACAGTTCAGGCGACAGATGATATTGACCGCTGCAGGTCTTGATTTCTAACAGTGGAAAACAAGTCCTCAACCTCAGACGTGCTACGGAAAAACATTATTGGGACTCAGTAGCTGTGCCTTACAGGAAGAGCGTTGCCCTTTACTCTTCAAAACATCTACAAATGCTTCTGCCGCCGCGGTGGCTCAGTGGCTATGGTGCTCGGCTGATGACCCAAAAGACGCGGGTTCGATCCCGGCCGCGGCGGCTAGAATTTCTTTGGAGGAGAAATTCTAGAGGCCCGTGTACTGTGCGATGTCAGTGCACGTTAAAGAACCCCAGGTGGTCGAAATTTCCGGAGCCCTTCACTACGGCGTCTCTCATAGCCTTAGTCGCTTTGGGACGTTAAAAAACCCCATAAACCATAAACAAATGCTTCTTTTTCCAAGAGTAGGCTGAAAAATATTGTGTACGTCAGCGTCTTTTCGTGCTGACGGTCCAGGACCGAAAACTTGGTGTGTGCATATAGCGGCAACGCATTTTTATCCCCAGCGACCTTTAAAGAACTGACTTCCTGAGCGGCGCTTATCTCTTCCTCGTAACATTTCCGGTAGGCAAAAATTGGCAGCGTTTTAACGCACTTAAACCGAGTAGGACGTGCGAAAGCATTTGTGCACAGATGGAAGTTGATGTAAAGCACGAAAGTGTGTTGCAGTTTAACACGGTGATCGGCTGCGGCGATAGCAGAGTGCTCTCGTGCACTGGCAAGCGAAGCTGATCTGTTCACTCCGCCGCTGGCTTGAAACCCAGTCGTGGTAATGTTTATTTATTTCTGCAGGTTGTCCAAGGACAACTTCAAGGTAATGCAAGCCACACGATTCTTTGTTGGGTTTGTCCGAGTTATGTATTGCATTCGCACTAAAATGGTTGCGTTCCTCGTCGAGCTCTGGCGGACGGAGTTAACCCACTGCGTGTAACAGGCAGGGGGCGGGGCACCTCAACTGACAACAACCAAACCGGCTGAAGAGAAGGAGCATGGGATCGGCCTGGTGATAACCCCGTAGCACTTGCGGCATGAAGTTGCCACAAGATCGAAGCCTTAATTTCCCGCTCGGTAATTTGGGCTAGGAACATCTCTGCCGTCTTTCACTTTCTGGCGGGGGCAAGGGTGAACAGAAGACTAAAGAGAAACAAGTCCTAACAGCGTATTTTTTTTCTTTCCGTAGCGCTTTAGCAAGCGAAAACGCACTTGTGAAGACACAAGGACACAGCGCTTACGTTGAACTAACGACTTTATTTGAACCCATCTTGCGGAGATTGTACCGCACTATCTGTTAAATCAAAGATTCCCGGGGAAAACGAGTCCGCCGTCACTATCGTCGTAGCAGTAGTAATAGTTTAAGAGCGTCAGAGCAGCGAACCATGACCGAGAAAGGGTAAAGGGGGAGGGGGCATGGAGGCACGCCGCGCACATAGCCTCTACCTTGTTTCTCGCGTTAACTTTCTCAAAAGAAAAAAAAAAGCGGGAGGAAGGTTCCCCGTCGGAGGCACGCTTGTATTGCTAGTCATTCACGTTCCTGCAGCCGAGCCTGACAGGGGGTGGGTCAGGAGGAGGGCCCACCGCACTGGTGCATCTTTCTGTGCGCGATCATTATGCAATGCCAGCTAGCGTTGATTATTAGCATTGCCAGTTGCATTGGCGCCGTCCACTTTTGATGCGATATCATTACTGTTGTTGTCAGACCAAAACGCCGCCGAAGTCTGGTTTCACGAAATTCGCTGACTGGTCGAGAACGGTCGCTTTGCCTGGTGACGTCATCACAACCTGCCAAAGAAGAAAGAAGAGAAAAGAAAAGCAAGGAAAGAAGACGGAATGAGCGCGACAGAGAACAAAGAGAAGCGAGAAAAAAAGGCGGGACAATTTGGTTAGGATCAGTTCTTGGTTTCAGCTACACCAAAGTAGCAACAATGGGGATCGTTGATGCTATCCCATTCCACTTTTAAAGCGTGTTAAGAGTGGCCCAAATTTTTTATTCCTTTTGAGTTTTTTTTTTTGTTTTCTTTTCGCTAAGTACAAAGTGCCGTCCGGCGATACATTTACCTAGCGTTAAAGACAAAATGACGAAACTCCTTCCAATTAACATTCATAATAAATATATAATGTTTGCCATTTTGTGGCTATCTTTATGTTTGTCGGGAAGCAAAAGCCGCATTTAGTGGTGAAATGACTGAGTTTAAAGAAACAACTGTTCTTTTCGCGCCAACTAGATTCAACCTCCTGGCATCAAGAGCAAGAAACACTTCTTGATCACATTTGGATGCGAATGGAGCTTTAACCTAGCTTTAGAGATCTGCGTTAAAAAAAAAAGTCAGCATCGACATAAACATTATCGCCTGTGGCGGCATGTAAATGTAATTTTTAATTTCTACCCTATAAAAACTTTGTTTACACTAAAAGTTACCTCTTTTTCATTATAACGCGGTGGTCGGCCGAGACAGGCCAATTTTATTTCATGCTCACAGTTCCCATCAGTTTCTGTCCGGCAGCACCCCAAACGCAGCTCCCGTGCGCCGTTTAACAGATTTGGGTCCTGTAGCCGACTGTGTTCATACATTAACGCATATGTTTCGTCCTATCTTGCCTGCGGCTGCATGCTATAGCTATGAACACAAATACTTTGTCTTTGTGGGAAATTGAAGCCCTAGCAAACAACGGCTTAAAGCGTGGGACACAGCGCTGGGCTTCAAATTTGCGCATGAAGTTGCAAACGAAGGCGAATTAGTTTCTCGATGTATGGTTCATAAGGAACCTGGTCCGTCTTTGTTTTGTTTACCGTCCAGAATCAGCAAAAGGGTTATTAAATTTTGCGCCAGCGCCCTCGAATGTCTTCAAGGATTTCCACAGTGAACGATTACCAACTCGCTCAATTTTCTGCCCTGCTGCAATACATTTGCTCGCAGATTGGTAGCATGGTCTGAAGCAGATGCGTGTTCTTTGGATAAAAATGGAAACCAAGAACGGTGTGGTATCACGTTAGTGCAGCAGCCCAGGCTCTGCAATAGAAGTGGGCTCAAGCTTAATTACTGTTTTAAACAATACTTTAAAAGCTGTCACTCATGTTTCATAAATTTGAAAGAGGTGCATTCAATATCGTCGCCGATCAGACAGCGTCATTTCGTCTTAAGCCAGGATTTATTTTCCTAAATAGCAAGAAATTATCTTGGTCTTCTGTGTCGCCAAGTTTTCTCCGCCAGCCGTCTCAATCTGCAAAGTAAAATAAAGTAAAGAAAAGTAAAGTAACGCTTCGTAAAGCAACGCATACCAAAAGGTGCAAAAACAAGTCGAGCGCCAAAAGCTACATAGAGCTGGACAGGCCCTTCGCCCATTTGGCTCTGATATCAGCATGCAGGGTTTCTGCACAGCGATGGCTCTTTATGACCGAAGTTCACCAAATGAAAAAAAAAATTCACATTTTCATACGAAAACAATATTTCATGCGTTGTATTATAACAATACTTTCACGCATTACACTACAACTCAAAAAACCCCGCATTCAGGTCACACGCAATGCAAAAAGCTCCGGTATAGTTATCACACTTGAATCAGTGTTATTGCCAACTTATTATATAGTATGCCGAGTAATATTGGAGGCTGATAACAGAGCATACGTTTCCCACATTTACTTGATAGAGTTTCTATATGCAATCGGAAACTGTTGGGTGTGGTACGTCTCGTTGTTTTTAATTAATGAGATTAGTTAGCAATTCTTTAACGCCGGAGTTAAAGTCCCCTGCCACTAAACACATTGCAAGCCCCCCGCAGCGGGGGCTCAGTGCTTACGGCACTCGGCTGCTGACCCGAAAGACGCGGGTTCGATCCCGGCCGCGGAGGCTGAATTTCGATGAAGGCGAAATTCTAGAGGCCCGTGTGCTGTACGATGTCAGTGCACGTTAAAGAACCCCAGGTGGTCGAAATTTCCGGAGCAATTCACTACGGCGTCCCTCATAGCCTGAGTTGCTTTGGGACGTTAAACCCCGATAAACCAAACCAAACCAAACATTGCAAGCCATTAACTTAAAGATAAACTGCGTGTGCCTTACCTCGTGATTGCCTTTCCAAATCACTAGGTAAGCTTATGAGCGAATGACTTACCAGGAAACCGGACGGAGACGCTAACGTCTTCATTCTCTGTTTTTTAGCCGTTACAGGGGAAGACATTTGAGAACGCTTTTGTTTGCGTATTGTCATTTCGTGCGTCACAACACCTCGCCGCGCATCACATAATCGCCTGACTGTAAACAGGGTGCGCACGACGCGGTGGTGGAACAACTGAGAGGTTAGACAGCAGAACGATGTCCACGCTTGACGAGCCTTTGTCGTGCGAGTCTTGCAGTCCATTAGTACTACCCCCACGTAAGCGGAATTTCCCCACGCACTAAAAGAAGGCATAGACTGCGAGAAACGGTGACGTACAGAAAATCAAGCTGCGGAGACTAATTCACTGCGAGAGAATCAAGAGAAGAAAAGAACCAAGAGCGCAGGACTTCTTTATTAGCTCCTGCGTGCACTTCCTCGAACTCCAGGAAACCTGTTAGGCTGCGTTTAGCAATGCCGACGGCACTACCTCGGTACAGACGAGTGTGTGCGCTTTTTTGTGCCATTTAACGGAGAGTAAAGCCCCTATTGCGTTACCAGCCACGACGCTCACGCACTAAGTAGCGTATACTATTACGTAGCCACCTAAGGGCTACTGCTGCAGATTGCTATTCCCTACCGTGGAGTGCAGCAGTCGCACACATTTTACTTTATTTTATGCACTCAGGCTTAGGTTTCCAGGAAGCACGCTATGGACGATTATTCTTGCTATCACTGTCGGTTTACCAAGTTGCATGCGCAGTCGCAGAGAAACAGGAAACTCGGCAAACACGGCCGCACTCGCTTAAATCATCTGCTGGAAAGCGTACACTTATGCGGAAGCTTATGTTTGACCGTGATTCGCAGTCTCGGTGAGGCACTGCCACAGGCTGTGAGCGAGAGCTTCCTATGATGGGCACGCACATGTTTAAGCAGCTGACGTTCTTTTTCTTCAGCCTGCGCAAATAGCCCATCGCCACCGCGCATGAGTGAAGTGATTACATAGACGTACAACTGCTATCCTTTTGTGGCCTTTTTAAGAAGTTTCTTAATTATTCATGCTCGCAATAGACGACGGGTACGGAGCACGCCCACTGCGTCTACGCATGCTTCATCACAGGTCAGTTTATAGGTTTGCAACACTTTCCCTTTCCACTTAGGCGATTTTCCGGTCACACGTCCTTCTATACCTCGCGCTATTGTTCACATTGCTAGGCGCGACGTTATTTCCCATCTGTTTTCACTTTGCTCCTCCTTAGGGGATAAAAACCTTAACGCCGTCTTCGCTGCGACGCCAGTGGAGAAGAAAGCGCGCTGGCAGTGGAGCGTCCATGTTCTCGCGCTTGGTTTCTAGCAGGCATTGCTGTCTAGGCCACATACATGCAACCCGCTGTGCACTTTACTGACGACCACGAAACAAATGACTGGACACTGTCATGTGTTTCGTAGTCGTCAGTTAAGTGTATGTATAGTGTACTACGCATATGTACTAAAAACTGCGTTGCAACGCCATCTACAGGCAGCACCTGGGATCGAGACAGCCAATGCGTGACCATTATTATCAGCAGGCATGTCGCTTGGCTCGTTTCAATGTTTCGTGCTTTATCTCACCAAAATGCCGCAGTTTTCCGTTGCTCCGGTTCCCGCCGCGTGGAGTATACCACTTTTGTCCCCGATAGTGCATGTGCATATATCATGCACAACTAACTAGCCCTTTCGCGCACTTTTATTTGTCTAGGCAGCTCGAGTTAAAGTCCATTTTCTATCTGCGGTAATCATGTTCAGCCTTTGGCCACCGTCTCGTGGCCTGTCTTCAAAATCTTGGTGCTGAAACCCTGGAGCTAAAGCCCGGACCTTCAGAAGGCTACAAGTGCGATGGTCTACCGTAGAACCACTAAGCCTTTAACCTAGGTCAGGCCAAGCTACCAAACACGCGTTGTTCCGAAGTTCAAACTAATGCAGACAAGGAAAGGAATGCATCCTAAAAATACAGACCGAGGTAGCAATGAGATAACCGCGGCTCGCCCCTGTGCTAAACTCTCTAATTGGGAGCTCTTTCCATTGTGGAAGCACAAGACAAATTAATTCGTCTTCTTTTGTTGTGCCTTCGGTTTTCCTTCCACTTCCCGTCGCGGTGGCTCAATGCCTTCGGCGTTCGCCTGTTGATTCTAAGTTCGCTAATTCAATCCCGGTTGCATTGGCCGTATTTCGATGGCGACGAAATACAAAAACGGCGCGTTATGTGCTATGTCAGGACCCGGTATATGACCACAATAGGTCGAAAGTCACCTGGTGCAATTTACTATGGCGTCCCTCATAGCCCATATGTCAGCTCGGGGTGCTGAACCACATAATTTACACTTTCTTTGCCTTTTACTTAGACCCACCGCCTCTTTCACGTTATGCTAGAGAATCAGCAGGATACGCACGGTCTATAAGTGCGCGCTAGCAACATTCGCCCTGAATACTACCCATTACTCCAAAGAAAACGGTGAAAGGTAGGCGCTTTGCGTGATTTGAAAAAAGAACAGTACGACACAGCTTGCAGGCTCATTATTTTTCTTAAGCACTTTTCGATCTCTCGTGCTGTTCTATTGCTGGTCTCTGTTGTTGCGAAATACCAAAACAGGCCCACTGTAACACTTCCAGCCCTCGAAGCCTTGGCATAGTGTAATATGCTTCTGTAATATGGCTGCTAACGCGCAATTACTCCATTAATACAGATCTGCTCCACCTTGTTGGATTCCCCTAAACATTGGACTCAAAATGTTTGCATTGCTGTAGTGTAACTACAGGCAAGCACTGACTCTCCTCTCGTATTGCTTAAGTCAAGTTACTGATTGCTTTAACATGCGTGTTAGAGGGCAGTCTGAGGCAATTTCTTTTTGCATTTCCTTCGCAGCCCTAGGGGAAAAATGACTGACATCTTCCCAGTGTTTTTTATGTACTTTTTCTAAATACAGTTATTTGTGAGCAGGTGCTGGCATATTTAGTTAGCGCCGCCTATTCTTTTCTTCTATTACGTAACAACGAGCTCGTCATCTGCTTGCACGACAAATACGCAACTAAGGAGAGCGCACCAACACTTCGCTGTCCCACATTGGGGGTTCGAAAGGCTGCCAAAGGCTGCCAAATTCAGCGCCCTTTCCTACTAACTTGTTGCCGATGTTTGACTTCCTCGTATGGCTCGTTTCTTGAGCACACTTCATTGCCCATACAAATCGTCTACTCGCGTACTTTGGCCGTGCTCACGGTGCATGGTGTTAATAAAGCGGGCAACTCTTGGTGCTATTAACCTGTATTATGTTATACTACCATCGTGCACTATGTAGATCATATTTCGTTACGTATGTACAATGGATTACATTGCATGTTGCCAATTTTTGTTTGGTGAAACATTTTTATTTACTGATGAACTTAATGCAGTAGGTGAGACATATTCAAATAAGTTATTTTCCTTTTCCTTCTACGGAGAGATTAGAGTGTAACCTACGACGCTGTGTATCTTACTGTATATGTACTGATGTGTTATATATGGGTCTGCGTGTGATGTATAATCATATCTACACATGTGCAGCCTATGCTCTCAGGGTGCATAGCCTAGTCAGGTCCCATCCGGGCCTTTTGCTATTGCCTCCTGAGCCATTTTGTATTAAATTGTCTCCAGTAAAAAAGAAAGAAGCTAAGAAGAAAGGAAAGAAAGAGACAAAGAAAGGAAGAAAGAAGGATATAAAGAAAGAGAGGAAGAAAGAATGAAAGAAAGAGAGAGAGAAAGAAAAAAGAAGGAAAGAAGGAAAGAAAGGAAGAAAGAAAGAAAGAAAGAAAGAAAGAAAGAAAGAAAGAAAGAAAGAAAGAAAGAAAGAAAGAAGCAAAGACGGAAGGAAAGAGACAAAGAAAGGAAGAAAGAAGGAAGGAAGGAAAGAAAGAGAGAGAGGAATAAAGAACGAGAAAGAAAAAAAGAAAGGAAGGAAGAAAGAAAGAAAGAAAGAAGGAAAGAAGGAAAGAAAGAAAGAAAGAAAGAAAGAAAGAAAGAAAGAAGGAAGGAAGGAAGGAAGGAAGGAAGGAAGGAAAGATAGAAAGAAGGAAAGAAGGAAAGAAAGAAAGAAAGGAAGAAAGAAAGGAAGAAATAAAGAAAGAAAGAAAGAAAGAGAGAGAGAGAGAAAGAAAGAAAGAAAGAAAGAAAGAAAGAAAGAAAGAAAGAAAGAAAGAAAGAAAGAGAGAAAGAAAGAAAGAAAGAAAGAAAGAAAGAAAGAAAGAAAGAAAGAAAGAAAGAAAGAAAGAAAGAAAGAAAGAAAGAAAGAAAGAAAGAAAGAAAGAAAGAAAGAAAGAAAGAAAGAAAGAAAGAAAGAAAGAAAGAAAGAAAGAAAGAAAGAAATGCAATAGGATTCGCAGCGTCCAGCCTCCGTCTAATGGCAAGCCACACGCGGAGGCTGAGAAGATGGGGTCGCTTATAGTTCATGATACTCTGTGGCAGCGTGCCGGCCTCCAAACTTCTCACGGCTGTCTGCGCTCATGGCGTGGTCTACTGTAGTCTCAGTGAGGGTCGGATATACTGGAGCCGTTTGGAAAAAAAAATCTGCAAGGGACAGCGCACGAGTCGCGCCCAAGGCTAACGAACCAAGGTGCTTTGGCCGAAGTGTTAAATAGAAATACGGAAGAGTTGCTTTTGGTACTCGAAAGGAAAACTAAAGCGCGGGAAAGTGCGTACAGTTGGTGTGGTCAAGATTTAATTTTTTCATTTCAGTTATATTTCATGCCTGTGTAGTTTCCTTTTAAATCTGAGGCCGTTGGAACAGGATAAACCAGTGGTACGAACTTCACGTGCATTCAGTTTGACTGTGACTTGGCTTCTCTGAAGCTCTCGTTTGCTTCGCTAAAGATGGATGCCGATAGGTGGGCGTCATGATTAGGGCTTTCCTGTTTACTGTAAACTGCCTTAGTAGTATGGGCTGTGCAAAAAATAAATAGTGAGATAGAGAGTGGAAAACGTTCGATGTCCCAATTTCTCAGCAAGGCATGAAATCGTGTAAGCAGAAATTCGCAGAGTAGTATGACACCCGTTATTGCCGCGCAGCGCTGTGTAAATCAAGAAAGGTTGTGCCGTCCTATAAAAACGCCGCGCACTAGCGAGGATAAACATCTCCAGGACATGCCAAAAAATATCCAGTGGTATAGTTGCTATGATTCCTAACGATGACGCCGTTTGACTGCCCCGAAATAGAGACAGAAAATCTCATGTTCACATCCACTAATGCGGTCACGAGTCAGCGGCTAATACGAAAGTGGTCCGCTTCAATTCTCACTCACGCGTCCTAGAGATTTTCATCCCCGATGCTGTACACTACAGACGCTTCTCGCACGTGATCTGTTCGGTGTGTGCCTTGCGCAAGAAGCGTCTGGTAATGGACACAAAAAAGGCGCCTCTACCTGTCGGAAAGATCACGCTGCCCTTATGCGTCAGATCGTCTCCAACGCAACGCACGAGTTTAATTTCTAATTTAGCTGTGATCTGTTCAACCGTCATCGCGTGTTTATTTGAAGAAATAGTTGTACAGGACCTCTTCTGCTTTAATTCGCGCCCTCTGCCTCCTCACTGCCTTCTCTCTCTTTCCCTCGTCGCCTCGCCCGCTTTCCTCACTGTGAACGTCATGCAAGACGCCCAGCTTATATGCGTGGATAAGCTACTATGTGTGACCATGCGCGGCTTACAGTCGCACGCATGACGCACCCCTAGTAACGCCCATACCCCCCTCCACCCCCCACCTCCTACGAGTCAACGAACCCCCCCCCCCCCCCCCATGGCTTATCCGTGCCATTTATATGCGAGCGCAAAGACATAAACGCTACACATGTAGCACAACCCTACCCAGAGCTCAACACCCCGAACGGCGTCGGCAATTCACGCCACCGCAGCAGTCTGATATCCCCAACACCACAACAGTACAAGGGCGGTCGGTCTTCCGCCTTTGCTTGCTCTCTTAAACGTGCCAGTATTTTGTGATCATTCATATCATTGCCCCGCACTGGCGCTCATTCGGGAACTGTTCTTGTCGGTTTACTACGCTAGGCTTTTCTTCTTTCTTTTCAGACGTTGATTCATGGTCGTTGCACCGAGCCTGAAGGTCAAAAAGGAAACTAAAAACAAACCGCGGATACGGTTATTTTCCTGCCGGCCTATAGACACTTCGGCTGAGGTAAGTCGACCCTGGCGCCGCTGTACTCCCAGAGGACGAACGTGTCGATACTCCGGGACTTCCCCGGGAAGTAGACCCAACTCTGCCTTGAAACGAACCGGCCTCTTTCTTCAGAGTTAGGAGGAGGGAGGAGAAGGGAAAAACTTTATTTGGGCCTTCACTGAGGCCCAGAGAAGAAAAGAGCTTGCACCGCCAAAGCCCGCTGATGGCCTGCCGAGGCCGGGTGAAGCCAAGCACTCTAGGAAGTAGCGGGAGAGTAAGGGAAGAAAGGAGAGTTAATGGCAGTGTTACATGAGTGTTACGTGATGATTCGAGTTTTCTAGTTTGTGTTAACATTAGATACGGGGCGCTGTACAGAACTCTGTTATGCACGAGTGCAGTGACGAGATGCGTTGCTTGTTCGAAGCCAATGTTTTTTTGCTAAGGACCCCTGGGATTAGGTGTGTGAGATTTCGGCAGTCTCTTTGAATTCGTACAACGTTAGAGTTTGCACTGTTGGGTATTATGAGTCCGAGTATTCCGCACGACGTCACCTTTGGTGCCTGTTTGCAGAGTAGGGTTAGTTATGACAGGGCGTTGGTTTTTTTTTTTTTGCATATTGTGTTCGATTCAGCAGGTGGAGTTCCGACTTCCTTGCTGAACGTTATAGTCAGACTTTGTGTGCACCTTGCCTTAAAGCGTGCTTTAGCACTTTTGCTCCGGCCCAAAACTTATTAGCACTGGACGTGACGCTGCAGGCGATGCCAGAAATCAGGAGCCCCGGTATGAGCATCTGAGAGAAGTCACGACATTTTAATAGCCGAATACGTGTGACAATGCAGTAGAATCGCTTTGTGTCTACCAACTAGCTTGCGATACGGAGCCGTTCCGCTCCTATAGACACAGTAGAATTTCTTGGTGGAGGGGTCTACTCCTAAGTGACGGCTGACTCAAGTTACGACTTGCAATCCTGTGCTGCGTCTCACGCAAATCTGAACGCAACCAGCCCCGCACTTGTGCGGCAATTTGGGGAGCCATAACCTTTGGCACGAAACCGCATCACTTCTGGGGTGTGTGCGTGTATATATATATATATATATGCACACACACACACACACACACACACACACACACACACACACACACACACACACACACACACACACACACTCCGCCCATGTGCACAAGAATCGTCCTCTAAACCGGGGAAGCATGCACGCAAGAGGCGCCCAGTAATACGGTAAACGTCTACGCAAGTACGTCTCCGCTTTGATAAATCTCCCTATTAACATATCCTGTTTTCTCTCCTTCAATGACTCACTCCATTTCGACCAACCGCGAGTTTTGTAACGCCACTTTTTGCGCGACGCGTGTCGTCGTATCGATGAGCAATCTACTGTTTTGCATTACGCCCATGCGATAAATACATGGCGGCTCATGGGGCTCACTCAGAGCCCCCTCTCAGATGTACCACCACCACCCCTAACCAGTTTCTGTTTTTGTTTTCCTCTCCGCCTTCCACAGGGCAGAACAGCAGGCCAGAGAACCATCCCCTCTCCGACATTCTTTATGAATATGTATCTCTTATGTCTACGCGTATTTAAATACACGGTGGCGTCATTTAAAAAAAGCACAGGCATCATAATGTAGGTGCTGTTACGCCGAGAACAAGTGCTCAGACAAGTTAGAATGCTGCGCAGCGCACGAAATGAGGGTGAAGAAAGTTCACAAAACTAGTCTAAAAACTAGATTAGACTAGACTAGACTGGACTAGACTTGATCTTTTCTCCCCCTGCCATGTGTCGCGCTGAATTTCAAGACGTTAACGAATCTTAATGTCCACCCATTGCTTTTAAAGCCGAGTGGCACAGTCCTAGAAAATTACTTGCTAAGGAGCTATTTTCAGGTGCCCCAGTTTGCAGATCAATGGATTCTGACAATATTGTGCTGGTGAGGTTTTCTGCATATGAACGAAGGAAGCAGTAATGCAAAATTTTAATAAAAGTCGTAATTCATCCGCTTGAAACAACGTAGCACACAACTTGACCGATGAATAGAGATGCACAAGCACTTTGCAGAATTACACGACGAGATAAGGGTAAACATCTGCACGAGCACACGTAGATAAGTAGACAAGCTAGCTGGATAAGCCAGTGGCCCAGAATGCGTCGGAGGTATAAGGCTGCGGCAAATAGCGCAGTGAATTCTTATTGCAATCAGGACAGCCTTTTCGAAGACTTGTGAGACAAAGTTTCTTGAAGATGATTTAAAGCTGCGCAGACGAAACGGAACATCTGACCAAGCCCCAATGCAACGAGGAACCAATATATAGAAAAATAGGCAAATGCGACTATGGGTCATCATGTATTTACCCTGTCAGTTTCGGGTATTCTACCACTTCAAAAAATATGTATATATACATACTTTACCGAAGTATTAAACCCAAGTCCCAAGGTGTCCACCACAAGACACCAATGTATAATTATTTATAGGCAGGCAAAAAATTTCTGAGAAACTTAAAACGAGTCGCGTGCTTTAACATTAAAGCACCAGAATCTAAGAGGGAAATACGGCAGGGATCTTAAAGTCATTCCCAGTTTTTAAAGTATGCATGAAGAAAAAAATTCAGAAAAAAAATCGCCATCAGTACCCGTAATAAAACCTGTAAGCAAGAAAATGACGAAGGACGTGGTACCACGTTCAGTTTTCTGAAGTTATCTGTCTGGAAGATGAAGGGTGCTAAATTCCCTGAGCGCTAAGAGCCCAGAGAGCGCTGAGCAGAAAGAATCCGAGAAAAGCCTAAGTTCACAAAATACACAACTGTGTACAAAAAGCTTTAAAGGTTTGGCATGAAACGCTCAAATGAGTATTTTCTATAACAGTACCCCAGAACAAAGCTTTGAAGTAACAAATATATCTCAATGATTAGTGGTGTGTGCCTAATCCACTAAAAGGATTTGTGTACGTTCCAAAAGCGGGATCTGTGAAAAGGAAGCGGAACGCGGCGCATGACCTTCCAAAATATCTTCTTTAGCCAAGGACAATAACGATGGATTGCAAGGGGTGTATCATTTTAGTGAAATATAAACGAAACAACCGATAGTGTGGAAAATTTTTCATTCACGGCTTTTAGAGGCCGTAGAGAAGCAGTGTAAAAGAAAAAGGCAGCGTTCACTTCGTGTTTAGAAGAGGTGGGGTTATAGACGTGTCTGCTGACCAAAGCATTCGCCAACATTTACATGCAGCGTGTACGTAAAATGTGTGCTCTCAACATCACCGATAGGCGACACAAAGCAAGCAAGATATGAGCGTCAAATCCTAGGACTTAAAGCAGTGCCTGATTTACATCGATCACGACAACTCCCTTTTCATAAACTTCCCTTTCAACACAAACATTTATTTCATTTAACCCAGCATCGCCAATGGCACGTATGCGCATTAAGTCTAAAATTACCAGATTATATGTTGCGCTTTTTTGGTCAAACCACTAAGCAATCATGCTAAACTAACATCCCACATCTTGCACATAGGCTTTCTAAGCTTCTTTGAATTGCAAGACACCTAGTGGCAACGGCTTAAAAGTATTCAGTACCAAGAAGGATAAACAGCTGGGCGAGTTTGTAATAATTCATCGGCGGGGGGGGGGGGGGGGGGGGTACAGCGCGAACAAGACGAAGGACGCAGCAAGAAGACTATAAACAGCGCTCGTCTGTGCAGCCTTCTTGCTTCGTCCTACGTCTTGTTCGCGCTGTACCCTCCACGATGACTTAGTACCAAGCAGACAGTATTACCGTACCGTACTCTTCGTACAAAACCACTTGATGTGGTTCACGGGCATCATGACCAGAACCTGCGAGAGGAACTGTGGCCACTGCAGTGAACAAGCACGCACACATAATCGGCAAAAGCAGATCACAAAAATAAAGGCCACCGACCGAAAGGCCACTACAACGCCAAACACCTTCCCCCAACGATGTGTATAGAAGTTCGCCAATTAAGGCCGACCGCTAGTCTTGTAAGCCCCGTTGGTTTGAAATAAGTCACAATTTTTGGGATAAAAAGCATAATATATTCTATAAACCTTTTGCAACTGAACATATATAAACAGCAGTATCATGCATAAACATTTACCCTATAAATAATTATATGTGCTTCGAAGAATTCATTTCATCACTTTTGTCAGCAGAGTTCACAGTAACGCTACATTAGCACAGCCACCAGACTGACGTCGGTGGCAGCTCCCTCCGTACCGCATCCGGGTCTCGGTTTTCGCGACGACTTAAACTTAATGTTACCTGACTAGCTTGCGCACGCAAATAGGGTGGTACGCAGAAAGGGTGCCGAGAGTATCAATACGTAAGGTATATTGCCACCCGATAGCCCCGATCGCACACTCTTCAGAAGCGAGAGCAGCTCATTATGAATTCTCCCTTATGCAATGACGTCAGCTGTGGATTGGGACCCATAGCCTCGAGAGGAGGCGCGAAACGCCCGAGTTGCACGTGCTGTGCTGCCGTGCCAAGATTGCGCCAGGCTCTCTGTAATGACCCGACTCTTCAAGTGCCCAGCACCACTTCTTGGAACAATCGTGCCGCTCCTTCTTCACTGTCGCAGATGAAAATGGGCATGCTCCAGGCTGCATACTCTTCGACCGCGCTTCCCTATTGATATGCGCGCAACAATGACGTCAATGCGGATCACATTTTCGCGTGCAGTCTTAACACCCGCGTCCGTTAATGCGCCTACGAGCCGGGATTAAGAATTGCTTTTTGAGGAAAAAGGAGGCGCAGTAAAGTCTTACCATAGAACGAGGCAGCGACAGGAATAGGGGCCCGCTTCTGCTCCCCCCCCCCTCAATCGCGCTTCTGTTCTTGTCTACCGGAGTTATTGCGCAAGCACCGAGTACCATGCGACGGGTGTCGCGTGTCGCCTGTAGTATGACGCAAATGCCAAGTGGAAAGGGAGACCTCAAGCGGTATCTGTCTGCGCCGCGCGCAGAAGCGGTGAGGCTGGGGCTTAAGACGGGGAGGGGGGGGGGGGGGTGGATAGCGAGTGATAGTAATAGGGGATGCATTGACGTGATATTTTAAGCACACCGCATCACAGCGCAAGTAGAAGACATCGCTAGTTCCGCATGCTTACTGTCCGCTGCAGTCTTTTACGCCGAACGCATTAAGCATGCAATTACCTCGTGAGCTCCGATCCATGTAAGTATGTAGGCTACGCACCAGTTCGAAATAATACTGAGAAAAAAAATTTGGCCCCGATTTACCCGGTTAAGCTAAATGCGACTTCGGCGCACTAGCACATTTGTACCTGTTTAGCTTTCTTTATCTCTATTTCGATTTTTTTTAGCTCGAAAATTCGAGTTGTAACAAAATGTTCTTCGTAGTCATTTGCCCTGTGGATGTAAAGCAATCGTTTCGCTACATGGCATATAATTACATAATGCACTTTTATCTTTGTTTCTTTAATTATTTCGCCTGCCACTCAGAGAAAGAAGAAGCGATAGGCAGTAAGGTTAACCAGACAAGCTTATCTCGTGAAGATCCCAGCGAAGCTTCCTTGAGCTTCGGGTTTTATTAGCTTGCTTTCTAGCTTTAAGCTTTGCTGTTGCAGATCTACGGAGGCGATACAGATGGGCCCAGGGGGTGGGGGGTGGAAAAAAGGGGGGGGAGGGTTGTGAGGGGAAAGGATAGGCATAAGTGTCATTTCAATGCACAACCTCTCCTGTTTCAAGCATGGCGCCTGTTCCTCGGGGAGGGTGCCAATAAATTGTCAGTAAGGACCTGCCGCGGTGGCTCAGTGGTTAGCGCGCTCGGCTACTGAGCCGCTGTACCCGGGTTCGAACCCTACCGCGGCGGCAGCGTTTCGATGGAGGCGAAACGCAAAAGGCGCCCGTGGGCTGTTCGATATCGGTGCACAGTAATGATCCCCAGGTGGTCGAAATTATTCGGGAGCCCTCCACTACGGCACGTGTTTTTTTTTCCCGCTCTTTCACTCCTCCCTTAATTCCTTCCTGACGGCGCGGATCAGGTGTCCACCGAGATGCAGGAGACAGTTATTGCGCCATTTCCTTTCCTGGAACCATTTTTCAGTTTGCATTGTCAATAAGGGAGTGGCAATAAATTGTCTCGACAACACGAAATACCTCGGTCTAACTGCGCACCAGAATGCAGGAAAGGTTAAGTGAAGAGGAAGGAGTGCCAGTGTGTTTTCCAGGGAGCTCTGCCTTACAGTTCTGTGATGTTAACAAATACTTGCCTGAAGTGGATTTCTCGGAAACAACATTCAAAACTCTGCTTTAACATAAGCGTTTTTCACACTGTCTTCAACCCACTAAGAAAGAAAGTGTGGAGCGAACATTTGCCAAGCGAGACACATATGCACTACTTGACCGGAAAATAGGTTCTTACGCCGACCTCGGGAGCTCGTCTGTTGCTGGTATCGAGGCGTCTTTGTCAGCATCGATGGTGGCAGTAGTGAAGGAAGCACTTTCGGTTGCGGTGAGATCATGCTTAACATCTCTTCCGAGGTGTTAGTGTTTTTTCCCAATATCGACAACGAAATTTCATGCCCTCTACAAAAGCTTCAAGCTTCGTCCCGGGCCTCAAAGTCTGTCCTTAAGCACGTGAAGGCGAAAATGGTCCCGCAAAATTCTGCAATGTGCTGCGAGAGGCTGTTGCAGCGTCTATATTAGAACTTTGATCATGGTGCTTTTAAAGGTATTAAAGCAGAAATGCCGCTTCACAGTACTGTCTTCCAGATTTAAAACACTATATTAAGGATAAAACACAGCCCTTAAGAATGCAAAAGATAACTTTTTAAAAAACACATTGCCATCTATGCTATCTACTGACACGAAAAAGTTTTGGCGCACCATTAACCCGAAGCATGACGATATAATAACCCTTGTTGATGACGCTGAAAACGTCATCCCCCCTACCAATTCTGCATCAATTTTTAATGAGGTTTTCACGCGCAACTTTCAGAAACACACCTATGCCACTCATCCAACTACACATTTTTACGACTTTACTGTAATGGACCCTTTATCTATTGAACCAGTCGGCGTAGAAAAAGTAATCACATCACTGAAACTTCCGTCTGCTCCTGGCTGCGACCTAATTAATCCAAAGTTTCTGAAAAATACTAACTCATATTGTTCCGTCATACTTTCAAAGATTTTTCAGCAAGCACTTGGCAAAGGTTCACTGCCTGCTGAATGGAAAGTTGGGAAGGTGATTCCACTCCACAAATCAGGTACGAAACATTGCCCACTTAACTATCGGCCCATTTCCTTAACCAGTATATCATGCAAAATTTTTGAACATATCCTCTTTTCTCAGACTGCCAACTTTTTAGAAGCGAACTCATTTTTTTCACAATTTCAGCACGGCTTTCGCAAAAAATACTCATGTGAAACCCAACTAGTATCGTTCACTCATGAACTGCACGTAATACTTGATCACTCTTCAGTAGCTGACTTAATATTTTTAGATTTTGCAAAAACATTCAATAAGGTGTGTCATAGTTTATTAATCTACAAACTGCATCAACTAAACCTTGATACCAAAATTCTGTACTGGCTTGAGGTTTTCCTGACTAACCTCTCACAGTTTGCCTCAGTTAGTGACGTAACCTCGAAGCAATGTCCAGTTGACTCGGGTGTACCGCAAGGCTCTGTGCTTGGGCCCCTTTTATTTCTCATTTATATTAACGACTTACCTTCCTGTAAGACATGATGTTGGGCTAGTCGGTTCATGGTTAGAGCGAAACAAAACTGCGCGAAGCCGACGGGACAAAACAAAGGCACGAATACACACACACAAAGCGCAGTTTTGTTTCGTTCTTCCTGCGTCTCCTCCCACATTCACTTATTTGCTGATGACTGTGTAATTTTCACCGAAATAACTTGTGATGAAGACGTAACCAGGCTCCAATCAGACCTTAACGCTGTTTATGCACGGTGTAAGTTATGGTTAATGGAACTAAATGTTAGCAAGTGTAAATATATGCTTGTGTCAAGAAATGCTAACGAACTTCCTGTTTATTTTCTTAACGCACCGCTGGATCCGGTAACTACTTACAAATATCTTCACCTTCACATCAGCTCTGATCTAACTTGGAACGTTCACATCGCGCATATAATATCCAATGCTAACTGAATGCTTGGGTACGCCATCTACAGGCGGCATCTGGGATCGAGACAGCCAATGCGTGGCCTTTATTATCAGCAGGCATGTCGCTTGGCTCGTTTCAGTGTTTCGTGCTTTAGCTCGTCAAAACGCCGCAGTTTTCCGTTGCTCCGGCTCCGGTCGCGTGCAGTATACCACTTTTGTCCCCGATAGCACATCTCGCTAATGTATCGCTCCGATCCAATACCACAGGCGAAATCTGTGACATTTTGGTGTCCTATTCGAATCTATTTTGGACTGAGACTCACCTTAGGAGTAATGTGAACGTGCTCTTGATAGGCTGACACTAATAGGCAATAAAAAATTTTTGTACACGTCAAAACACGCCACTGCTTCTTTATAGCCTGTTAGTCCAACCTGAATTCGTTGTACCTTACAGTCCCTGGTTGCCCAAATTTCTATTAGAAAGGTGCGCCCTGCGTGTCTGCCTCGGGCTCCCAAAATCGGTTTTCATCGGTGTGCTTTACCTGGAAGCTCGTATACCCGAAACAAACTCCCGCTTCCTGCATCTCGCGTCCCCGACCTTCCTCCGGGTGTGGCCATCATGATTTTTGTTTTATAACTAGACCTTTTCTTCACTAACCATTGGGCAAGGTTTCGGCTTCACCATGTTGTATTTATGCAGAGCTCAAAACTTGATTTAAACCTAATAGTAATATTAATTTATTTACATCATTTTGCATGATGCAGTAAAACTGCTGAAAAAACTGCGGAAAAGATAGCTTGACAGGGCCGCAGGCCCCCTCCTCCTGGCAGTTCGCATAAAGTCAGCAAAAAAATAGCATGAAATAGGATGAACAGCATTTCTGTCACGGCAAATTAAAAACAAAAGCATGAAAGCGCAGTGCAGTCATTCGCTCACGTCTTTACAACTCGTTGCTTGCTCAAAGGCTGATATGGATCTCTTTCACCGCCATAACTTTCAATCTAATGCGACGCGCTTGCCTGCTGATATCCTGAATGGTCTTCCCGTTGAACACCCAGAAAAAATACCCCCTTAATACTGTTATCACTACTGATGCCTCTTGCAGCAGCCGGAATGAGGTGATCGAGGTCAATTCACACAGGCTGCTCATCGGAGTTATTCCGTTTGCGCCTTTAATTACATACGAACATTCTTTGCTGAATTTTTGGTACTTGGACTGCTTCTTCGAGGAGTGCTCTGGATTGTGTCACAGGTTATCATTTTCGCAGATTGCCTCTCTGTTTTAGTTCCGCTCGAAACAAGAGGGAATGCTCTTTTGGACTTCTCTTTTCGTTTTTTTTTTGTTCCCCTCTATGTGAAAGAAGTGCGTTTTCACTGGATCCCAGGACATTGCGGTTTTTTTTTACTAAGTGAGGTAGACGACTTCTTGGCTGAATGGGGCTCTCCGTGCATCTGTTGTATACAGCGTCCGTTGCCTCAATTTTTTTAGCAATGGGCCGTTTTAGACGCCACCAGCGTATTGCCACCCGAAGCAGTGGTACGTTGTTTACTAGAGTGGATTACCAGCACTAAATGTATCCTTGGAATTTCCGTTCATGAATATCTGGGAAATGCGAGCTCTCGGTGAATCTCTTACGATGCAGAATCCCCTATTTAATTTGGTATCCATGCAGAAGTGAGTTCACAACGAAAAGCCTTTGTGAATTCTGCGGGAAGTTTTATCTTTTTAGCATTGCATGCTTTCTCGCTGGCTGTTCGCAAATCGGAGGAGTCTTATCTTCCTTATCTCCCCTCACAATGTTGCGGCTTAATCTTTCGCTTCCCCTTCTGTTTTCTTTGGATGCGAGCGCCAGGGGTTGTGCGTTTTATTATTTTTTATTGTTTCAATTATGATTTGCAGTGTATATGCAAACTAAGGAGGTGCAGGCCAAATGCGTGACAACCATCGAATTTGATTTGTGAATATTTTTACTACTTCATTATTACAACCGGTGGGTTTCTTTTTACCTGCACCCAAAACTGTTCCCGAATTCTGTCTACAACGTTTTCAGATATTATTGTCATCCCCAGACAGTTTTGGATACATTCTGTTTTCTTCAGTTGTGTTTTGTTACATTAGTCACGATACTAGAGGCTACGGCCTTCTTGTTCCTTTAAAAAACATGAGCAGCTTTTATTTGGCTTTCATAACAAACCTAGGGTCAACCCCCTCCCCTTGTGGTTATGGACCATGTCTGAAGGTGCAAGCAACCAAAATAAGGTTACACAAGGTATGAGGTAAAATGGATCTACCTCTCCCTTGAAAATCTTCCACAGAATATCTCAAGACAATGTATCATCTTTACAACACAAAAAGTAGACATCGATTATTTCAAAGACCACAGTTGTGGGCTGAAACAAAAAATGGCTGTGGCTTAGCTTGGTTAAGCCCGGTAATTGCGAAAGCAATATCCGTAGCTACGCCACGGTTCAGCTGGTAGTGTAGCTGGTGGTGGTGCTTGTGGTTAGACTTGTGGTGATGAATCGGTTATACAATCCAATCCAATCCAATCCAATATGCTAATATGGTAGCTACCGGCCTCGCTACGCGACGGGCTGAAAGTGCAACTAGTATTGCTTTCGCAATAAAAGAGCCCTTTCCTGAAGCCGCGTTTTCATGGCACAGGTTGTGGTGTACAGCTTATACAAAGTATACGAACACAGTAGGCCTGGTATTGTCATTTAGTATGCGCAGTTGCTGACGATATCGCGCTCCATCTCTCTCCAAGACGCCGACGCGACGCGGTGGCTCAGTGGTGCTCGGCTGCTGACTGGAAAGACACTTGTTCGATCTCAGCCGTGGTAGCCGCATTTCGATGGAGGCGAAATGCTAGATGCCCGTGTACTGTGCGAATACAGTGAATGGTACGGTACCCAGGTGGTTGATATTATCCGGCGCCCTTCACTACGGTGTTCTTCATAGCCCGAGTCACTTTAGGACGTTATACCCCATAAAGGCAGACCCCTCATCTTCCGAGACATTTCACACTCGCTAACTGGCGCGTTCTTGCAAGTTGGCATGAGTGAATAAGTGCTAATCAAGGTTCGCTATGCGCTTTTCCGGCCATGATTGTTTCGTTTGCCTTTAGTGACAGCAAGACTTTAGTTTGAGCTAGTTGGCCAACAGACATCGTAAGAGGAATACAATGGCGCAAGAAAACGAAGATCAGAACACGCAAAAGACAGGACAAGCGCCTGTACTTCCTCACAGGAGCCTGACAAGCGCTTGTACTGCCTATCTTTTGAGTGTCCTGGTTCTCGTTTTCTTGCGCCATTGTGCTCCTTTCGTGACCATCTTTATTTAGTGGAGCCTATTCACGAAATGCATTTTTGCGTCCCGTTTTCTTAAGGTTAGCTTCTGAACACGATTTTCTCTCCAGAGACGAGGCGACGGCTGCGGAATGACTTAATATCTGCGGCCATCTCTTCGCCCATCTACCGCTCAAATTATTTACCTTGATGAGACGGTGTGTCCTTCAAGTGCAATCGATTACTGCGCCCCTTCTGTAGGAATAGAAATCAATTCCAATTGGCCAATAACCCTTAAGAGAAAAGTATACAACAGCTGTATCTTACCGGTTCTCACCTATGTGGCAGAAGTGTGGAGGCTAACAAAGAGGGTTACGCTTAAGTTAAGGACAACGCAACGAGATATGGAAAGAAAGATGGCAGGTGTAACGTTAACAGATCGGAAGAGGGGCGGAGTGGGTGAGAGAACAAACGCAGGTTAATGCGATCCTAGTCGAAATAAATAACCATTGGGCTTGGTCAGGGCATATTGTGCGAAGGTAAGATAACCGCTGGTCCTTATGAGTAACGGAGTGGATTCCTAGATGAGGCAAGTGTAGCAGGGGGAGGCAGAAAGTTAAATGGGCGTATGAGATTAAGAAGTTTGCGGTGGTACGGTGGCCGAAGCTGGCACAGGAGAGGGTTAACTGGAGAGGCATGGGCAAGGCCTTTGCCCTGCAGTGGGCGCAGTCAGGCTGATTATGATGATGAAGATGATAATGATAAATGAATTGTCATGTGTCCTTTAGCGTACGAGATGGCACGCAGAGGCCGTGTCACAGTCTCTCATGCGGGCGGACCGATTCGACGAGCAGAAGTTGAGTCTGGCATACCAGTGGAAATTGATGATAATTAATGTGGTTGCTAAAGTTTTGTTAATTTAAGTAGCTTCCGACGACGTCAAAATGATCGTTGATCTGACGAGCGAGGAGCAAGAATAATATCTATGAGCGTATCGTTACCTTCGCCTTCATTGCGAAATCTTGGTGGAAACTGAACGAGGTCCCTCATCATGGTACGTTTGACGTCACGTGCAAGTCAGTTAACTTCTGAGTTTCAGGTTAGGCTGTAAGTATTTTTATGCCGATACGCCGAAGAAATGTACACGAGGGCACTAATTGCAATGTCGAAGCATGCTACGTGAGAGCACAGATTAGCATTATGTAAAGTTCTGTGATCAGATTGTCTCGCTTGCTGTAGGCGCTTTTCTCTTGTCTCTCTTTTTCTTCTTTGTCTTCCTACTTATGTCCTTGCGGTAGGACGTGCACAAAACCAGTTTTACACACATGCTGGAACGCATACAATTTTGTTTTTTTAGTTATATGTACTAGAGAGCAGAGGCTATATTTCGGCACAGTTCTTGTCGGCACTCGGTTTGACCGCAAGGTCAGCTCGTATTCGTCTTGTCATTGACGTCAATAGAACAGGCTGGACGGGAACGCATGCCACGTTTCCGGACGCTCCTGCATAATGCGCAAGTTATGCAGTTGGCGAGATGAGTCTCTCAAGTTACGCCAATCGCACCGAAGCCACTTCGCCTCAGGCGACATTTTCTTCGAGTTGCATACGCAAAATATAGCGACCACGCCGGTCTTACGACACAGTATTCTTGTTCCCGTCACAGGCCCCTTTTCGCGCCTGCACTTAGGATAATGATAGTTCAACGTCAGACCAATCATAAGACCAATCATGAGACGCCGCGTATGTTGTAATCTCGATTTGCCTTTCACGAATTTTTTTAAACACATTGCCTCAGCAGCATTTTCTGCTATTTATTGCAAATAAGTACTCAGTATGCTCCAATGTAATTAACTTTTGAAGAAAATTTTTCACAACAAGGACACACTGAGCAGCCTTTCATGTTGGTTGCTTGATCTAAATCAAAGTTCTGCGCCCTGCGGCGAGGTAGATCCCAAGTTGTTCGTGCTTAACCACATGAGAGAATTTGTAATTCTGGTTTAAATACCGATTCTGTTTTGCATGTATTCAACTAAGTGTACAGTCGGGCACAAATGTCTCTGGACCACGTGTACCACAAACGAAACCAATAGCTCTACTATTATCTGTGGCGGCTCTAGACCACGCTTGTGGATGGGAAAGTCAAAATTTTGTTCTTTCAACTCCGGAAGTGTTATCTCCAGCCGGAAGTTTAATAACAAAGCTATGGGCTTTGGTTACAGAACGTGCGGTCCAGAGACCTTTGTCCCCGACTGTACGTCGCCATAAGACGATAATTCGTTGCGTTTTTGTGTAGGCACGCAGGTCCGTAGCAGAGGGAATGGTGAAAACTCAGAGGCAGAACTGTTGATCTTGCGGCTGCTTCTTTTTTAGGTAGAGACACGGAAATTGCCACTTTTGAGAAACGTACTTGCACTAACGCTGGTAAGCCAGCCATTTCCAAGGCTCTCACGGGGACGAAGCCAAGCGCTGAGCGACCCAATCAATATTAGCGATTTTTCATCCATTCATTAATGTGTGTGTGCGCGTGCGTGCCAGCTATACCTGGTATATGAGCAGGTAGGCAGCGTTGTGCTGGGCTATGTACCCTCGAGCAATGGACCACACCGATTTACCGCGCGAGACGCTTATCACCAGCATCAACCAGCTTTCAGCCAAATTCCGGGAGCTCGAAGTGTCGATCGGAAACGATTCGTTACCGATCGTTGACTACGAAGTCTAAGAAAAGCCAGACACCGCTGCCTAAGCAGGGACTATAACCTCGTCGGCTTGTTGGCAAATATACAAGACCGCTGTTATGCACCAGTCGAGTCATTCGGCCACCAAAACGATGCGCCCACTGATAATATGATAGATTTTATGGATACGAGGCCGAAACAGATAGCACATCTCATAGCAAGCGCACAATCCATAGAGCACTAGGCGCTTTCGATCCACGTTTGACCTAGTTTCATTTTGGGAAAGATGGAGTGACGACCCAAAGCTATAGCACTATAGGTATAATGGCGGCGTAAACGAAAGCTCTAGCCGCTTGTTTCTCTGCATGAATTTGCCGTAGCTCGCGCTCTACAAACTAACGAATGGCTGGAGAAGATCCTAGAACATTTGGAGTTGGTAACCGCGTCATATTTTTAGAGCGACTTTCTTGATTACAGCAAAATATTTTTCGCAATAGCAAGTAAAAAAACTTTTATAAATTAAAACAACCTTAACCCAAAACTAAGGTCCGAATCGGGTTAGCAGTTGCTTCGAGTGGTATTTTGGGATAAATTCGCCAACGTTGCCAGAAAAACTCTCTCGCTCCCGGTGAGTAATTCTTCCATCCACAGGAAAGAATGTGCCTGTTCATCATCATCACCAGCGTAGCGTCAGCTCGTACACTTATTCACGGTATAAAACCGCCTCTTTGACTGTGGTGTTGTAATTTGAAATCTTGAGCGTGTTGGAAGCGCAGACGAATCCGCAGACGAACGCGACGAGGTAGCGTGCCTTTTATTTATTTATTTTCTTCTTTACAATCGCAGGACGTCGGCCGGCTTCACAGGCTGTCGCTGGAGGTTGTGAGTACGTACCCTTGCTATTGAGAGCTCCCAACCCCTTTCGCACACTCAAGTGGGCTTCGGAAATCTCAATTTCAGTAGCCGCTGGATGTAGTCACCAGGTTTCGTAATCCCTGAGGTTCGAGTTCATCGGACATCCCTAGCAAAGGGCTTGCAGCGGTTCTTTCCTTGTTTTTTCGACCACACGGAAGCGGATAAACGTGCTCACTTTAAAAAAAACAGCCAAGGAAAAAGCCTTAGCCGCATTCGAGCGAGAGAGACACTGCAACGTTGTCTTGCTAAAAGTGGAAAAGCTTATTGCGCCACTTCGTTTTTCTAATGCTGTTGCGCCACACGTAGTGCGGACTAATAAGCGTCAGAGGAAAGCTAAAGACGCACTTCTCGAAACCAGAAATTGATTGCCCTGGTCACGAAAGAAACTCTAAAGGCGTATTTTCGATGCTGTTGCTTGCTACCGCTCTAGTTGCGTCATAACGCGTCGCCCTGCACGCTGGCACATTTCCAAACTCGGCGTAGGATGTAGGTGGCGATCGTCGTGAAGTGTGCAGCGCGCATTGTTTCGCTGCTGCCTTAGCCATAGAGTTTCTTACTATTACCTAGAGGGAAAGCTGGCGGCGCTGCACTTCAGCCACCATGGACGCTCAAAGCATCATGGGGCGGTGAGCTACTTTGTGCGGCACTGTCGTAATTTTTCGGGAACACGGAGTGGCACTACTGAGACGTTTGTTTGTTTGATCATTTTATTTTGACAGAACTGGTTACAATACAAGACCGAATAACACACATTGGCATAAAGCACTGCCAAGGTAGACGAGGCAAAAGGCGTTTAATGCACGCCTGACGAGGCCTCGTCTCCGGAATATTGCATCAGGATATATACAAGTGGCCGGTCGCGCCAAGAACAAGAAAGAATGAGGAGGCAGCAAAACTGTGCAGTTACAAAACAATCAGAAAGATGCTGTACAAGACGCCATTATTAGAAACATCAATCACTGAGCAGGCAGAATACAATGCAAAAGGCACAACTCAAGATACAATAGAATAACATACATACATACATACATACATACATACATACATACATACATACATACATACATACATACATACATACATACATACATACGTACATACGTACATACGTACATACGTACATACATACATACATACATACATACATACATACATACATACATACATACATACATACATACATACACATACACACACACATGCATGCATACATACATACATACATACATACATACATACATACATACATACATACATACATACATACATACATACATACATACATACATACATACATACATACATACATACATACATACATACATACATACATACATACATACATACATACACAAACATACATACATACATAGAATAACATACATACATTCCGAAAACGCTTGTTCGTGTGTGCGCAGACGACTTTCGCGCGAACGCAGTGTGCAAAACCCATAGTAGTGAAAACGCAACGACACACGACTCCAATAAAAGGTTTCACTGTTCTGAAATGCTACTAAAAACCTCTTATAGTGTTTAAGCAACAACATTTTTTTTAAAACATATTTACTTTTAAAAGTGCGCCTGTTAATTACGAAATATTAGTTTTTGTAGTGTTCATTACTTGGCCAATAGGAGAGCTAGCCATCCCTTATTTTGGGCTAACTTTGCACTTAAATGCTTTTCTGCTCGTTTGTTGCAATTTACAGACAGGATATTGAATGTTAGGACATTCTTGATTATCGAATAGCATTTATTTTTCCATTATTTTTTGTCCAAAAGTTGAAGTTCTGCAGTCGGTAGCTCACCGCCCCATGATGCTTTGAGCGCCCATGGTGGCTGAAGTGGTCTCGAGGGATCTCCACGCAAACTCCCATAGACGGGCTGCCAGCTTTCCCTCTAGGTAATAGTAAGAAACTCTATGGCCTTAGCTATGAGGGGACTACTACGAGCAAAGCATTTTGAAACGCATTTTATGTTTTTGTTTTCAAGCAACATACGGAATGCAATTTGCAGTTCCTGTTTTCTCCTCTTCCATTTCATGAAAGACCTGACTTCCTCGTAGTCAGGGAACCAACGGTGCAGCGGCTTCTTTAGCCGTCGTCAGACCTGGCATGTGGAGGGACGCTTGGAGCAAGTAAAATTCGTTTTGAGACTTCGCAACATGCTATCGCTTTTAACAGGGGTTGTGTTGACGCGTATTTAGAGCATATTGAAGACAACTAATGTCGGCTTGGAAGGTAGATGTCTTGCTGCAAAAGGTCTACTCCATGTTACCCTTATCATTTTCGTCATCCGAAGCCTTCAGTGAGCGCGGACAAGCATTTCAACAGTCCTCGATTTCACGTGCTAACTCTGGCCCTAATTTACCAGTTGCTGGTGAAAGTGTGTTGATCAGACGTCATGTGGATTGTCTCTTTCAAACTTATCGCGCAAAATTACCAAGTAGTCACGTAATGAAAACATTTCGCGTTCAAAATTCCTTTTGCGGTCATGCTCTTTTCTTCTGGATTCAAATACTTGCTTCTTTTCAAAAGCGGGCTATAATTGCTAAGCCGGATGTTTACTAATTTTACATGAATTTTAAAAAAAGTCCTTTCAAAAGACGATAAAGCAAAGGACGATGGCGGGGCTTCTACCTCGTTTCCTTTTAATATCTGCGATATACTGCAGCCCACTTTGTTATGGCAGCACATATTTTGTGCATTTAGAGTAACAGTATACTAAGTGCAATCCCACTGGCAGTTCTTATGCATCCCGCGCTGTAATCTCAGAGCACGGCTGGACATAGGATTCTTGAAGGGCTCAGTAATATCTCATCTTTATTTCGTGCCCGCCACTTACACAAATCCGCCACTTATGGGAAACGCGTCCCGCCCAAAGCGTTCGCCGTTTATCAGCGTAATGGGGTGCTAACGGCACGCCTAAGCCACAGATTTGAGCTGCGTCCTGGAAAGTGCCCTAGTTACCACACTTATCAAGGGAAGACTCTGTAGGACGAGATTTTTCACAAAGATTCTACTCTTTCATTACGCGAAAAAACCTCCAATATTTTGCGAATAGCACTTCGAGATAAGTAACTGAATTTATATCGAGGAATATTGGACAGTCGCCTGCATTGCTGAGCTTTAGAGCACGGTGTGTGGCATACGGAGTTCGTAGGCTCAGATCCAATGGGCGACATGCGGTTGTTTTTGTTACGGTCTCCAATCAGTTATATTTAAGGTAAAAAATTATTACAATACTAATGTCCCATTCATGAACACTACTAAATTTTGAAAAAAACATTCCTCTATCCTTCATCGCCCCGCCGCGGTAACTCAGTGGTTACGGCGCTCGGCTGCTGACCCGAAAGACGCGGGTTCGATCCCGGCCTCGGCGGCCGAATTTCGATGGAGGCGAAATTCTAGAGGCCCGTGTGCTGTGCGATGTCAGTGCACGTTAAAGAACCCCAGGGGGTCGAAATTTCTGGATCCCTTGACTACGGCGTCCCTCATAGCCTGAGTCGCTTTGGGACGTTAAAGAAGGGAATTGCGCTAAAAAGACACTAACGAGAAAGGACATTTGCGCCCGTCCATGTCCTTTCTCGTCCGTGTCTTTTTAGCGCAATTCTCCTCTTTAAGTATGTACGACGGACTCGCCCAACAACGTGCTCTCTTGAATTGGGACGTTAAACCCCAATAAACCAAACCTATGCTTCATCGCTGGTGTTCATCGCTGGCTTTCTTCATATCTTCATATTAAACCTTTTTCTCTGATGCATTCAAGGTAGATAAAAATAAGTATCATTTTCTAACTAGGTAAACTTGGCAGCATATCTTACAAAGTGCCTTAGATAGTACAGATTTCATAGTCACACATTCAGATTTTCGTTCTTTCAGCAAGCCAGCCGAGATTGGAGTACGTTGCCGAATGATGTTGTCACCTGTATTTCTTTAGACGTTTTTTTGGAAGGATTGTCAAATCTAGAATGGGAATAAGTGCACTGTTTTGGAATTGTCTCTTTTTATTTTGTTTTCTGTATGTGCGATTTATCGCATTGCATTGCCTTTTTCTTTTCGCAAATTAGTTCGCAACCAAGATTTCAAAATTTTTCTCTTTTTTATCCTTCCTGGAGTAACCTGACTAAGTAGCACGTGACACTTTTAGCTTGGCCTATTCTCCACAATACCTTCGAGTGAGAGCGCGGCCCAGACGTAATATGTGCGTAGCCTGAATGTGCGATCTCTTATCACTCACAAGATAAAAGTTGGTTCCCCATTACTGTGTTCTGATTTCTGACCCTCCTCGTGTATAACTTTTGTCTGCTGCATCTAGCGCATTTACTGTATTAAGACGATAGTTAGCGGTGTGCGAAGATTCAAAATTCTCTGATAGGAAGTGATAATTACACACGAATATTCATATTAGATTTGTAAGGTCAATCTACCCTGTGCCTTGAATATTCGAATTCAAAACGATATAAATAATAGAGACAGTATAATAATAGAGACAAGTGTATTTTTGCCTTAGCTGACAATGTATACACATGATTAATCTTTTATGTACCCGTTTCCTTTTCTCCATTGTTCGCTCCATATTTTCTGCCCACTCCCCTCTGCAATGCCTCCAAGGCCCTGAGGGCAAAATAAATAAAATAAATAAATATCCCTGAGTGCGTTCACAAGAAGTGGATCATTTTTTTAACAAGTAAGGCTTTCCCATCTCCGCACGATGTGAAAGGAGGTCTCCTCAGGAAAATGAACTCACAAAATGGCTGCTCTAATATTGCTTGATATTCAAGCTTACAGCGTTGTCGAGTGCCGCAATTCCACGAACTGGTGACCGGAGTTGTTCCAATCACCTGTCATCCAAATCTAAACTCCCGCATGTGCTTGTGTTGCCCATACGTAGAGACAGGCGAATGTGGTCACATGACAGCGGAGATAGGCTAGGGCTCTGAAGGTTACTCCAGAAGTATGTAAATATCGCATGCTAAGGTAGCTAAGAATCATATTCACCTAGCTATTTCTCACTCGAGACTTACGAAACTCCGCACGCGGAACTTTTTTCAACACTGTCTCTACCTGTGATCTTACTGACTGAAATCGTGCCATTAGCATTAAGGCTTACTGGACCATTGTGCAAGAGATTTTGATGTTGCAGCATGTCAAAATGAATAGCTGCTGTTAATTACTGTATCAGCGCTTCATTATTCAGCATTAGAATCGGTATGTGCAGCTGCACGTATTGAAGTCGTATTCGAAATTTTGATTTTCACACACCCCTACTTCTAGTGCATTGACAGCCATCAAATTAACTGACCCACTACCTCTTCTTTTTTTTCTACAGAAGCCGAAGCACAAAACCGATGTCAAGAGCCCTGCATTGTGCTGACTTTGCTGTGGACAGCCATCATATCGAATGGGGGCCAAGATTTCTTGGCCACAGTTACCAGACAAGTAGGAGTGTAAAGTGCACTGAAGTGCCCAGACTGATTGAAGGTGATGGGCATGGTGCCAATGTTATGAAGTGATTTTATATTAGTGGCGTAAGGGAAGCTTGGCCAAAAAGAGCCACCACGTGCTTTGCTCTACTCAACGTCAGGTAAAAAATTCATTTCCTTAAGCATTTCAGCGCAAAAAAGGCCATCACCAAACCAGAGAAAGCTTGTACTCATTGTAAAGCCGATGGGTATCCGGCGGCACTGGGGACCGAACCACCTCCCACATAGAGGTAAGTATTCAAACCACGTGCCCCCCGCAGCGGGATTGATTGATTCATTGATTAATTGATTGATTGATTGATTGATTGATTGATTGATTGATTGATTGATTGATTGATTGATTGATTGATTGATTGATTGATTGATTGATTGATTGATTGATTGATTGATTGATTGATTGATTGATTGATTGATTGATTGATTCCAAATACGCCGCTTTCGGCGACCCTAATATTAATTGTCCTGAGGGGGGGGGGGGGGGGCGGGTAGGGGGACTGTTGACGCGTTCAATATTATGTTCGCATACACTGTTTGGGTGATCTCGGGATTAGAAACAGGAAGAGAAGAGAGACAGTTTCTGAACGCAGTGCGTGATGGAAATTTTTACAGTTTGCGTGCCGCGTAAAATCGCCCTCTCTTCGCACTTGATGGTAAAGCTTTTATCTTATACGTCAGAGAATAGCTGTCCTTGTTATGTACTTGGTTGCGATGTTGTCGTGCATTCGAAGGTGCAGGCCAAATGATCAGAGACGGGAGTGAGATACGTTAATGTGGGATTAACTGCAGCGCGGGTTACCGTCAGCGCCTTTGAACTTCCTCCCGTACCCTGATATCCCTATGTCCCCTGGGTGCGTGTAAGTTGTGGTGGGTAGGTACATAATGTTTCGAAAGTGAGTGTACATGCACCGTGCTTTACCGGTAAAATGTACATCTATCGTAGAATGACGACAAACACCAAATTGGTCCATTCGGTGGAGCCTCGATCTTTCCGAAAGCGGGTCTCTCTTTGAGAGCTGTAGCTGGAGCATTGCGGCAAAGACGTAGGGTGCACTTGGCTGGCCCCAGGCGATGGCAGGTATAAATGGAAACTCGCTGCTGTGGAAACAAAGGTATGTCTTCTAGAAGAGTGCCGCTGGGTCACACAAGGAACAGCGCACGGTCACGGGCTCTCACTATGACCACCTGCATTATATAAACAGTGAGCAGGTCCAGCAACAATAAACGCTTTCACCGCCAACAATGTGATCGCACAGGTCTGCCAGCGAGCCTCGGGAGTGGCTTTCTGATTTCTCTTTCCTCTTATTCGCGCAGCGTAACACATACGGCGACCGATATCCAGCTGACTCAGGTAAGTGCCTCTTCAATTTGGTGTCAATATACATCTACATGAACTGGGGTTGACTGAATCCCGGACATACGCTGAACGCGTTCGTGCCGCTCTCTTGAAGCACCAGCGCGGTTTTTATACACAGGCAGCAACTTCTCATGATTTCATCACCATACACATATTGAATCACGTGTCTGGCTCACGGCTAGCAGCTGTCCAATTTTTCCCAAACAAAGAATGAAATTCCCTTCCTGTTCCCTTTTTGCAGGTAGTACTTCATAAACCCAGACACAATTCTACTGTTCTGCTTCCGTTACCTCTGCAATCTACCGTCCGTAACCCTTAGTCTATAGATTGAGTCTATCCTGAATCAGCTTGTGGAGCTGCACTGCTCCACGGCCAGTTCTCGAAGTTCCCAAGGCCATTCGTTAATTATGGCGCAAAAACAACGCGGGAAACACACTTAAGATAGACCGTGGAAGCGCTAAAAAAAAGGGGGCTGCAAGAAAGCTAAGACATGACATTCGGTGCGCGGGGGTTAAAGCGGACCGATTGTGCTGAGCACCGTACGTGAGTGCTTCTCCATATCTTCCCGATCAAGTCGGTCATTCACGGAGCCTTTGGTTCTTCATTTATCTTTAACGGCGGAGTAATAAAGCACGTGGTAGCCTGAAAGCGTACTAATCAGCCTGTCAGGTTTTCTTAGCCACAGCCGCGGTAAGACGGCGTAGTGCGAAAGCCTTTCAAAGTAGCTTTAAGCACGCAAGCGCCGCGATTTGTCTTGGTCGGTCACACAAGGCTACGGTGATAATACGACGACCAACGCACATCAAAATAACGAGAGGTCTTCAATACAATGCGCGACCTTCTTCGCTCTTGCCAGTTTGAAATTCAATGACACAGAACCTTAAGACCTAATTTCACACAGAACCTAAAGGAATACAGACACTAAATCTTCTTTCTATGTTTACTTCTTTGTAATGATGTGCAAGACTGAGTATACACGGATCACGAAGTGGCATCGTCAATGGCAGTAGGTAATTTGCGACTCAATATATTTCTTTCATCCCGTTTCGTTCTCGGCTTCAACATCGAAACCTTGCCTGGGGGGGGTCTGCATTTGTACAAGGCACGTGAGGCATGAAAACCTGAGACACATATGCTGCTTACTCATTTGTTGTCATTCCGGCTTTTCAGGTAGGCTGGCTTAAGCGTTGCCATGAATTAAAACGACGAATTAACAATTATAGCGCAGTTTTCAAGCCTCACTTAAACTACAGACCCTATTCATGTCACGTCAACTGTATGGCGCAACTGCGCAGGCAACCATGGCACGCAGCAACATGGCAGTCACACTGAGTAGCGTCCACCTGAGAGCGTAAATTGTTTGGCGGGGATACCCGATAAAGACCCCCGCCCTAGGTGAATGAAGCGGCGGGGGAAAGGGGGGGGGGGTTCAAATTTTTCCAGCGCCCTGCAATGCATGTCCTCTGGGAACCTGAACAGTGTATGGGATTAGACCTGAACTCCGCCTCCTCCCCATGTTTACGTGACCGCTCTCATGAGCCGAAGAATGCTACAAGAGTCGCTTCCCACAGCGACCCTCATCAACGTGGAAAAGGCAAAGCTCCCGTCCTTAATGGGACATGCCCCGGATTCTTCACGCTCTCTATACAGGCGACGTTACGATCTCGGTCACGGAAGATAGCAGCACGCAAGTCGCGCGCCCAAAAGTCGTCGACACAGTAAAAGCATACACCACCGCCGGTGGTCTAGCCTGCGTAGCGGAGAAGCCCAAACTGCTGGTAGTAACCAAGAAAGGACACTGAAGAGGAGAGCAGCTTCCAGAAATTGACCTTCGCTTGAAAGGTACGGTAGGTTCGACAGTTGGAACCGAAACCGAAACAGCTTGAGATAAATTCAATTGTAAGCTATTCAGCGATCGCAACCGAATAACTCGTGGTGGTCCATCTATACCTTCTTACACATGATTACAAAGCAGAAAACGAGGAAACAAAATTTGCTTTCCCTACTCCATTATATCCGACTCCGAAGGTGACCCTACCGTACATTTGTAATGTAATCTCGGCTGCTTTTCATGCAGAAGGCGAGGCGTTTCGGTGGTGCATATTACCGTAATCCATGCCGTAATCAGTAGCGAGCAGACTCGAAGCGGGGGCTAGTTGCGTAGTGTGCTGTGAATAAAGAGATTATGTAAGTGGTTGTGTTTGGCTCTATTTCGAGACGTTGGGCAGAAATCTGCAATCCTTAAGTGAACCGGTTCTTTCTTTGCCCCTTTTTTTTCGCCATGCCATACAAATTTCGTTGCCGATTCTTCTTTATATATTTGCTTTTAGAATTCAGAGTGAGCACTGGCTGCCCTCTTTTGAGGGATGCCGGCACAGCAGCTCGGCGACCATGAGGTTTGCAGTCTTACGCGGATCAGAATGCGTATACCAGCTGCGACTCGTGAGCAGCATACGGCTCCTAGCTGGTCGAAGTGCGGCTCGCGACTCTTTAACCTCTGTCCCCCACCCCCCCCCCACCCCCCCTCCATTTCTCTTTTTGAAGACAGCTTCCCTTAAGTTCCAGAAGAGAGGCGCACGCAGGCAGCTATTGGCAGTTGGCGCCACCCTTCGGAGAACCTGCGAAATGGTGCTTGTTGTAGGAAAGTTTGAAGAAATTGCCATGCTCTCTTCTATATTGCGACTCTTCACTAAAAAAGCTTATTTTTTATGCTTCTTTGCATATGCCTTCCGGTACAGCCGCGGTGTACTCTGCGCTTTCGTGTTGCCTCTCATGTGCCCCACCGGTTCTGGAAGTTCGTTGAATATAAATCTGCTGCTGGTGCACCAGGAAAGACGTCAGTCGTCTCTTTCTCGCAGACTTTGTCCACGAAGTACGAGTATCGAGGGAGCTAGTGTATGCGTGCCTCGGAAGGAATTGGGCATAAGCCTCCCTGAACTGGATTTGACACAGTGCGCTTAATTTTACCGAAAGTATGGAAGAGCTTTCAGCTACTGCTCACAGACCACAGCTTGTCACAGTCAGAAAACTTCCAAAGCAGTTCGTCTGCGTATAATAAAACAACTAGCGAAGGAACCGAGAAAACAAAATTAGGCAGCGTTATTTCGTGGCAAGTGCATCGTTTTCCTCAACTTAAATGGTCGCTAGCTAGACTATACTTGGCATACTTAGCTAGCTAGTTGATGCCTCGCGAATTTGCCTCAAATGCGCAAGCAGGAGCGAAACGCAGTTATTGAGGCCGGTTTAGTGAGACACAGGGTTTCAATAAGACAGTGTTGTAAGCGGGTGACATGCTTGCTGAAGGTGTCGTACATCCGGCAAGATATTCGATGAGCGTGACATCTTGTGATGTACAACCGACATATAGCCCAGACTTTGCTCGCCAAATTTCTCTTGGTCAGTTTCTTGGCGTCTAACCGCAGCGTTTTCCTCGACCAAGCTTAAGCGCCAAACTAGGGACGCCGCAAAAATTTGATAGTTTAAGATTTAGAAGAAACCCAGAGCATCGGATTTCTCTTATCGGTATAGGAGGTATCCTGCGCTGATTATTGCGAACCGCGGAGCTCGTATTTCCAGTTTACGTAGTAATGTTGGCGGAAATAAACCACAACTCCAGCATTATGATATGAACCCCATGCATACAAGCTGGACGATGTGAAGCGAGTGGGAGATGCTAAGAGGTCACCTGTTGCAAACGCTTTCTCTTGCTCCGCGAATAAACTGGGCACTGTGCATCTCTGGCAAGAACGAAATGAAACTGAGCATGCTTCTCAGACTCTCAAGTATTACTTACATCGGACTAAAAAACAAACTGATGCGCCAAGCTATTTCGGTCGCTTCGACTCTACTAGCCGGCTTCTCTGAGATTAAATGCACAGTCATCCGAAATATTTTACGTGTAACAATTTTTTTTATAACTTTTTCATTACAACGCTAGTTATACCATTCCATGTCCCCTCTAGTACAATGCCAGCAGGTGAACATTTGCAGGTCGCCATCACCGGAACGCAGCCGCTCAAGTCTGGAAACAGACCTACGGCACACGTTCTAACAACACACGTGTGTCAATGGCAGATTTTCTACGCTCCTTTTACTCGCGCTGTTAGCGTCACTGGTGCCACACGCGTCAGTTCGTACGTCAGCTTGTCCTTCTCATGGCGCCTATATGGCTGAGGTAATCGAAACGTGCCGACAAAAAAACAGGAAGATATCGTTTACGGATATCACCGTCCTTGTCTCTAATTTTCTCGTTCGCCTTGCGAGGCACGCAAACACATTCCACACGGGCGAGATAAGCCACGATATGTAAAGTCATCAAAATCCTTTTATGTGCACTAAAACAGTAAAAACCACTAAGCTTTGCAAGTGAAGGACAACAACAGAAAGCAAGGCATCATTTTCCCACGAACACGTGTTCCATGACGCATATGAGTCCCAAACAAAACAAGGTCTACTCAGAAAAAAAAAAAGTTAAAAAGAAAACGCGATGGCAGGAACACACGTGCTCTACATGCGTCAGCGAAATCCCTGATGTACTTGTGAGATCAACGAACGTCTGGAAAAAAAAAGAAAAAAAAACATAATCGGACCTTCCTCGCGTGCATGCAGTATCCTTTTCCTCTCGAAACGGCGTCGAACGGGGCACCGATCTCGGTGCGGTGGGCACGTGCATCGAAAGTTCCACGGCCATGCGTTACGTGAACGCGCGCAGATTGCTTCGATGCGCACGCACGAGCATCCACACGGACGCAGTATCCCGGCTGTAAGTGCGTGTCAAAGCGTCAAAACAAAAGACGCGGGATCGATTTTGTACGAGACCCGCCGCATACTAACGCTGCGCTAACGACCACAGCCACTCAGGGGCACGCATATTGTGTAATAGCCGTGCACGCCCGTTGGACGCATAAGGAAAAAGAAAATCATTGTTGCACACACCACTGACGTATAAGATGGTTTCGCGTGCGCCGGGACGCCTGTATCGCTAGCTGCGGGCACTGGGAAGGTCCAAGGGCGATGCTATCGAAATGTCGTGTCAGCGAGTATAGCTGGTTAGATTAGATCTGTATCGAACGCTCGTTGAAATATAGGTCAGATTCGGATGAGTTTGACTGGTTTAAGATTACGACACGACGATTACAATTATGATCGAAATGGAATACCTCACTGCGGGCAGATAAGCAGCGACTTTGACCTGCGTCGATACTGTGGCGCCTATAAGGCGTGCCAAAACAGGAAGTAAATGCGCTGCTCCCATTTTTTGTTATTGTTATTTACATGCAATGTCAAGGAAGATTTGCGAGCTGTGCCGGCTACCGCTTATCGCAAGCGGAAGAAATCGCACAAAAATGGCAATCTAGAGCGCAACGAAACACGACATACACAATGCGCAATACAAAACTTAGAGAACACAATGCGCAGGCCAGGAATGTTAACAGTAAATGGGAAACAACTAATATGCAGTGAGCTGTCATAACTACAGTAAATGGACAATAAACGATAAACAAAATAACAAATCTTAGTTTACCATTGGTAGATCGTTCGAATGCGCTAGTATTTTTCTGTTTCTGCTGATTCTCTTGTAGTTCTGCTTTAAGGGCATGACGAGAAAGGGTTAACGGGTTAATGGTCATGTATGCGAAGTTGTCCATTCTCTGCTTCGCATTCATCGACCGCTGGGAGTCCTCGCGCCACTCCTGGCGCTGTGCTGCAATGGTTAAACTATGTGCCACTGCCCCGTGACGCCATGTCCTGCCCTGTGGGGCTTGTGAGAAACAGGTTGTTATTCCCGATCGACCTCTAGCGACCAACCATTAATTTAACTGCCAACTGCCACGATGACTAGGTTGTGATGACGTCACAAGGTTCGCACCGCGTCACGCGTCATCTGCGATTGCCCATCGTGCAGGTGGCAGTAAAAACAATGAATACTCCCGAGAGGTTGCTAGGGAAGAGTAAACCTGGGTCTAACATTCGTTATATCAGAGGTGGCCATGCATGACGGCAATGAGGTTACGTTCGGACACCTACGGTAATCTTGGCAAGGTTACCTTAGGGTGTAGTTGCGTGCTTTCAGTTTATTGAATGACATCACATTACGGACGAGTCGTCATTGTGCGACGCTAAATTGAGAAAATTGGGTACATTAAATTGCTTGCACTGCAAGAATAGATGACGTTCTTTTATTAGTCGCAATCTACTGACAAGAAAAAAGGCGGCGTCATCTGCCTGAATGCTGTGGTCTAACATCCTTGCCAGACATGTAAAGGCATGTACTTACCGCGAGAGGAAGATATGGTAACATATATTGCGGTAACGTGTGGTATGGCATGGTATGGTATGGTATGGTATGGTATGGTATGGTACGGTATGGTACGGTACGGTACGGTACGGTACGGTATGGTATGGTATGGTATGGTATGGTATGGTATGGTATGGTATGGTATGGTATGGTATGGTACGAAATGGTATGGTATGGTATGGTATGGTATGGTATGGTATGGTATGGTATGGTATGGTATGGTATGGTGTACGACGGTACTGCATGGCAAGTGGCCTTTCTTGTCCCGAAGTTGTACGTGGACCCTGAGAGACGGTGTGGCGGGGGCTCGAAATCCAAATTATTTCGGGCACCCTGGAGTTCTGTAACGAGCATGCGGGCATGCACGTTAAAAGCACTCGGGCGCGTTCAGATTTCGTCTTCATAGAAACGTGGTCGCCGCAGCAGGGATCCATACACGCAACCTTTGGCTCAGCTGCCGAGCGTCGTAACAACGCAGTCACCGCGGCGTGTCATGTGCCGTTAATCTACCATTAGGAGTGCTCTAAAAGCCTTGCCAATTCATGCACGCTGCGCTTGAAATAAAAAAAAAACGTTTAAAGAAAGTTCAGTACAAGTTTTGTGTCAGTAATCTAACGGGAAATTATATTTGCACAATGGGAATGAACAAATGTACACAAGAGCCGATAACGACAGGCAAATGGCGTCTAATAAGACCACTGCCCTTCGTTCTCTTAGTAGTCTAAGACTAAGGCCGTGGCAAAACCCTCGGCCCAAAAAGCCCCGGACGGGTGCTAAGTAAAGACCGCAGTATGTGTGTTGCATGATTTGAGCCTAGCAACGTCAACGACAGAGGTCATACGGCGGGTGGACGACGACGAAAATAGAGAGGGCTATGTTCATGTCGTGTCGCCAGGCACGTAGGCAGGGTTTTTCGATAGTGACCTGAGGTGAACTCTACTAACGGGGGAGGATGAAGGGGCTTGACACGACCCCCCTTCGAAGCCGGATTTTCGGCCGGTGCACCCGCCTAACGCTGTCGCTGAACTCCATATGTAGTGCGCAGCATTGTTGGGTGAGAACTTATATGTCTGTAAGATCCAGCGGTAAGTGCAGTGAAACTTGCTCGCACGCATGGCAGGTATCTAACCAAGAGGTGCGGGTAGCGAATAAAGAGGACGGGAATTCCCCCACCCCGTAATTTCATGATAGCGCTCGGCCAAGCAACCGCTCCTCCTTAGTCGTTTTGCAAGATAGCCTGGCTTTCACCGAAAACAAAAAGGAAATTACGGAGGTCCATATGCACTGATGCGGTGAAGATGCAATAGCAGGGTGCTTTTTGCCTTTCGCTTCACAATGGTCGACTCCTCATTACGTCTTTGAATTTGATTTCAGGGTTACCTTTCCGTGCCGCTGCTGCGCCGACCTCTGAAGGGTGAAAGTGGGTGACGCCAAGGGGGGCGGGAGGTGATGAGGCTAGGCAAATTCGTGTATCGGGTGCTCTTTGCTCATGTACAGAGCCGGTAAAAAGTTCCCAGGCCACAGGCTCTGCTTTTGAGCAGTATAGTCAAGCAGTTACGACATCCCTGAAGCTCAAAATATGTGTAGAGGATGGAAGAAGTATCATTGTAACCTCTGAGTACCTTGATAGCTTTATCGGGATCTGAAGTGCCAGGATATAATGATGAAAAGCCTGGGAACTGGAAGCCTGGAAGCCGATGATGGTGGCCTGGGAACTTTTGACCAATCCGGTACCTGCATGTCAGACACCTGGAGGAGAATGCGATGAGGGCCGGTCTACAGAGGCGGAAGCTTTTCAGAGTCTGATGCGGCGAGAGTGCCACCACAGGAGAGTAGGACGAGGGACGCTGTGGAGAATTTGGGCGCCCCGTTGTCGGTGGTCGTAATCGGACTTCTTGGTTCTTGATGCAGAGAGGTGGACGTGGAAACGTGGCACGCAATGACGGCTCATCTGATTGCATCCTGTGCTTACTCTGTTATTGAGGTGGCAGCGGGAGGTAACAGTATCTTAATATAGAGTGCTGCGGCCGTCTATTAAGTAACGACTCGACGCAGCAAGCCAGCCCATCGTGAACTAATCATAATTAGTATACTACGCGAACAGATGCCAGCAGCTCTCTGTCTATGGTGGCTGACTGCTCTGCTCTCTACCAGCTGAGCGAGACGAAACACCGTATTCTTCTTGGAACTTTCTCTTCCACAATACTTATCCCAACGAAGCCTCCCCCCCCCCCCCCAAAGTTTTCCGACGAAAATGACCTGGTCCACCACCACCGAGGCCTGGTCAAACACACCTTGATTCACCTTTGATTATGACCGGCAAAGGCGACGAGTAAGCGTTTTATAGCAGTTATAAAACAAGCAGTAGTCTTATTCTGAATGTCAACCACTGAGTGCAAAGATTCCTTATTACAATTATTACCTGCAGTTAGATCGGACGAATCGTAAAGGCCCTGGCACTGCAATGTGCACACCTTTTTTACATTTCTCGTCGTCTGCTATAAATGTCAATTATTCATTACATTTTTGCGGCACTTTGTGAACCGCTGCTACTGATATCCTTTTTTTTCTACGTTTATTTTAACGCGATAGCGTTAAGGCTCTCCTTCTGCAACGAATCCGGAGTTGTCGGCGTGGGCGTCGTCAGCGTCGGCGTCGTCGGAGTGATCACCTTGGCAGTTAAATTAAGGATTGGTTGCTCGGGAACAGCAACCTGCGTCGCTCAAGCCGCATCAGTGGCAGCACCTGTCATCGCAGGACAGTGGCTCATCGCTTAACCGCTGCACCACTGCGCCAGGAATGGCATCAGTAAAATTAAGGATCTGTGATTGTACAGAAAAGAGTGCAAATCCTCATTTATGAGCATTAACACATTAACGCTATCACTTCATACCCTTAAAGCAAAGCTCAAGTGTCTGCTCCAATTGTGACTGTCATTTTGTTTCCAATACGCATAAACTGTTCTCCCAATAAAGTAGAAACAAACGTCACCCAGCCACTTTTTTTATTAGGCTGCTTTGAATGTTGCACAATTTAATCAATTATTTATGCCTATCCAGGGGCAAGAAGCATTCCTTCTTCTGTGAGTATTTACAAATTTTATTAATTTGGTTCAAAATCCCTGGACCCTGATCTGAACCTCCTGCTTCTATCCGGCCTACCACGAAGTGAAACAACTCTGCTGTGTCGCCTGTGGTTCGGTGTAGCTTTCGCCAACCATTACTCGTTGGTAATCGGTATGGCTAATAGCTCTGCATGGCCTGTTTTCGAGTGCGACGAGGCGTCTAGATCCACGCCCACTGACGGCAATGAAGATTCTCGGCCACTGGCCGCGGCGATCGTCGGCCGTGAAGGCCTCCAAGGCACTGCTCCGCTTCATGAGGACATCTGGCCTGCACGATTGGTTGTGACTTTACCAAACGCTTGCTGACTTTGCATGCTGACTTTATTTTCTTTCTACTGCCTAGTTTCCTTCATCGTTATATCCCCTCATCTCTTTCCCGCAGTGCAAGGTAGCAAACCGGTTTATTCTCCTCCTTTCATTCTCCTCCTCCTCCTTATTAATTTGAGACCATTAGTCTTATTTCGTTCTTAGGAGAGTGGAAGCAACAACACAAGAGCAAATTTTTGAACTTGATAGCAGATCCTCTAAGCATATGCTCCAGTCAAAATTGGGAGGATGATTCACTGCAGGGATTGTTATTCGTGGAAAGATCCGCTATTACATGAATAGTGAATCATTATCCGTTATTTCGTGGAATCCAATTCGTGGATAACTGTCGCATCAGCCTCGCTGATGATTACTTTTGAGCGCTCTCGCTATTTGCAGTATCTTGCGCAATCCAATAATGCGCCTCTGATGAGCGAAAGTAACCTGAAGCTGTGCAGGAAAACTTGGGCCATTAATATAGAGTAATATTCGTTCAAAATCAGGAATTACAACAATGTCACGTGGTGTCTTAAATAGTGGGTTAATTCGGGGGCTAATTTTGTCACGTTCCATGATTTTACGTAGACCCCTAGCTCACAGTCTCTGCAGGCGTTCCTCCGAGGTTCGCGCTAGACTGTGAAGAATAGGCGAAGAGTACGCAATTTTTTTATATATGAATGCAGTGTGAACTGTAAGCAGAGATGACGAAGAACAGCCACAAGACGTACCTGCAATCCTGCGAAGCATGTTCACAACACTGTTGACAAGGTCTTCAATAGATTTCTATGAGGAGCCCAAGAAAGTTGTCTCTCAAGAACTACACCAAGAAAACGGTGCTACTTAACAGACACTAAAGGTTGACCGCTGAGGCAGAGTCGGAAATCTTTCAGTCTTTCGAGTAAAAGGCAGAACGGCTGTTTTTGCGTGAGACAGCATCATCCCTGGTTCTTTTAAAAAGCAATCAATGGTATCTAAGCCTTCTTGCAAGGTAGACTGATGAGGCCTGCAGTTTTGCCACAAACCCTAATTCCGCCATCGGCGGTGTATATCGAACAGTGTAAACCAGAAGGGAGCTTTCAGGACGCATCCATCATCACGCAGTTAAAAAGAAAAGGGCTTAGCACGCTGTCCTGCGGCACCGCATGCATTAGGCTATGTTCCGCGCTTTTTTGGGCACTCCTCTGCATGAATACTTTCCGGCCATCTAAAAAGTGGGAAATCCAACGTAGCGGTCTTCAACTCAAACCGTGGTCTAGCAAACGTGAGAGGATATTAATATGACTTACAGTATAGAATGCAAGCTTGATATCCAAAATACTTCGATAGTGATATTGCCTTTGCTACGCTCATGGTCCACACATGTTACTAGTTCATAATTGCATCCATAATGCATCTACGTCTATGAAATCCAGTCATGAACTCAGAAAACACTTCTGTTTCATCACACCTCCACTAAAGCCTCGCGTCAATCATCTTCGTCATGAATTGGCATAAGCACCTAGTCAGGCTCACTCGGCAAAAGGGATTGAAAATCAAAGGGGGCTTACAGGGCTTTAAAACAGGAATGACATGCGCAATCTTCCATGTCTGGGAACAAACTCACTGAGCCACACATTGTTACATATCCCCAAAATAACTGCAATGCCCTTGGGCCCAAGATTTTGAAGCATTCCATAAAAAATTGCGTCAGGCCCAGCAGCAGTCTTCAGGCGGCACAACGCAAGAGCACTTTAAAGTTCACCGATTGTGAATAAAGAATCCAAATAGGCACGTTGCCAATTGAAGCAAGCACTAACTTTTTGCTGCGCATATATAGCTGAGTTCCTAAATACCTCGCAGTCTAATGAAACGCCGGGACGATGAATAAGCTGACAAAACTCATTAACCAGTTCCGTTTCTACAGTTTCCTCTGCCATTTCAAGGGCTCTGAAAGGGTTATTCTGAGTAACAGGCCTGCTATAAGGAGCAAACCATCATCCATATCCTAGGTACTACAGAAGTCACGCAATTTTTTCCTTCCTAATTGCTGCTGATGTTTAGGCATTGACGAATGAATCTTTGGGCCTCAGGATACAATTCTAAAGACCCGGATAGACGGTAAGCCCTTTCCAGATTTCTTGGAAGTGCCGTCAGTCGCTCATCCTTTCGATCAATACTTGTGAACTCATCAGGTATGGGGACTTCCTTGGCGCAACGACTCAGGATATCTGGCACCAGCAAAGTGAAGTCGTCAATACTAATGTCCACGGAAAAGTGTTGAGTTACCTTGTGACGAAAAGCTTTCCAACTGGTAAGTATGGATTTTCGTCGGCCACGCTAACCACGTAAGTTCGGATAATTTACAAGGAGAGGATAGTAATCACTTCCATATGTCTTAATGTATGTGTCCCACTCCACGTCAGACACCAGATCTTGAGTGTACAAGTCCGATCTATACAGCTCGAATAAGTAAAACCGCGTAGAAAGGTCGGAGAACCGCCGTTCAGAACACGTTACATTTCTCTGCGGGGCACTCAACAACCCTTCCACGGGCGTCAGAGTGGTCACTGTCCCAAGTAGTATTATAAGCGTTAAAATTACCGCAAAAGAGTAAATGAGAACCCGCTATTTTAAAGATATTCAATAGAGCGGCAATCGAGACGCGACAAGATGCTTGCAAGTAAATGCTTATAACAGTAACGCAGACGTTATCAAAGGACAATTTGCAGGCCAAGAACTCCGGGACATCATAATCACTGGACTGGATCAGGTAAGAGGGTAGGACCTTCCTCACACACATCGCTCTACTCAGACCAGATGGACGCGATGATTTGTATGACACATAGTTCGGGAGACGTAAAACGTCTCCCACACAGGCTTCCTGTATGCACAACACAGGAAAATTCTTCTGCTCAAGAAGTATGCGAAAGTCTGCACTTTCTTGCTCTTAAGCTGTTTGCATTCCACTGAAAAACGGCGACATTTTGGTAACGGTTATAAAAAGTATGCCCAATAGTGGACCTAGGAAGCTGAGCAAGTAGAGGCTCCACCGACAGCAAAGCCTTCACTTCTGGAAGAGTAGATCGAAATGCAGAAAACAGCATAGGTAGAATGAGCTGCACCACTGAGATTAAAGAGTTGACTCCAAAAACTGGGGCTGGTTCAGGTACCACTTGCGCTGGCCACGCAGAAGAACGCTGAATTGAGGCAATTGGGGGTTCCGAAATAGTACCTTGCACTTGGCTGCCAGAAGGCTCCCCAGTAGGCCTCTTAATCGCGGAAGCGGGCGGCACGGTTGAAGAATTGGAGGTAGAATTCTGCACTTGAATGCTTGAATTTTGTCGAGCACACTACTTCAGCGCGGACGCATACGTTGTGGATTTCGAAGTTTTGTGTTTGTCATGCTGCACTTGATTCTGGCGCGTTGAATTGACTGCTTTTGGGTTTGGAGGAGGAGCGTTTTTGCGAGGCGACCTGCCATGAAGTATTTTGTGGCGCCAGAGGTTTCAAGCAGCTAAGTTTGGGGACAACCCGAGAAAGACGCGGCATGATTACCACCACAGTTCGCGCACTTCGGTTGCAGGAGCTATTTGCACTGGGTGTGCTGATGGCTCTCCGAACAAATCTTGCATCGGCGCGAAGCGCGGCAGTTCTTTGCCATGTGGCCTAATCGCTTACAGTTGAAGCAGCGTAGTGCTGGTCTAAGGTGTTCTTGCACAAGATGTCTAGTGAAGCCTAAGAACGGACCTCCCTGAATGTGAGAATCGCTGAGTATAGGGGACGGGATTCTACCGCTCCATCCTCTTGACGCCGGTACATAGTCTGTTGGTTGGTAGGCCGAGATCATTCCGGCTTTCCTCAGAAATTCTAGAAGTTGCTCATTGCTCTACTGGAGAGGAACGTGGTGGATTTTACCAACTTTTCTTGTGTAGGCTTCGGGAATGGAAGGTATCACATCTAATCCAGCCACTTAGCTGATGCTAAAAAAGTAACAGAGAAGCTGTAATTTGTATTTACCCTGAATGACGTAACTTTCCCCTTTCTGACAAACAATTTATGACGAACCTCTGTTTGGGTTCACTTGTCAAAAGCTTCGGTCCTCTTGAGACTGACGGATCACTACCGAAATAACTTCCGGTCGCTTTTTCTTGTAGGAGACGAACGTAAACGGGACTTCATCACACTCTATAACCTCCGGCTCGCTCTGCACATCCTGTAACGTGCTTGAAATACAATTGGCACTTTCCTGGAGGCGTGGTTTTCTGTTCTCCACTTCCTCTTCTTCATCCTCTGCTGGAGTATGCCTTATCATAGCTCCCGCTCCGCCAAGCACCAGTAATGGCGGATCGAGGATGTTGTTCACCGCATGATGGCCACCCGGCACTTGACTGAACCCAAGAATCGCATTCATTATGCCCAGGATACCTCTTCAAACATGAGAATGTGGATACTGGGGGGTTGGTACCCAAACACCGCGATGGCTGCGGATGCGCGAAATCAAAAAGAGTGCACTCCGTACCTTCCACTCGGCGTATCGAAATCCTGCTGGAACTCTTCTCGGCCACTCGAAGATTAGTGGGCTCACGAAACGACTGAGAGACAGAAAATTAAAAAAAAACGACGGAGCGCAGCAGAAGCGCGACCGAACTTCTTCTTCTTCTTCTTCACCTCTTTATAATGGCACATACCCACGTGGGGGGATTGGCCAAGATATAGTGGTATACATAAGAAAATTTTCATAGGATTACGACAAAATATCGGAGCCAAACGTGAATTTTTAAAAATGTATTCATGAAAAACGATAGAAGCATAGTTGAAGTGAAATAACAAAGAACATTTTGGCGAGAATAATAATAATAATAAAAAAACTCCGAGACTTTTAAAGGAGTTAGCAAATCAACCTACCAGTTGCAATTATGTAATCATGGGGATTTCCAGAAATTGAACACAATGCAAATCCTTTGGCGCTCGCTCCGAACGATAACAACACTGGCAGAGACAACGGGAGCCCTAACCTGGAGAGAGGGGCCTCCAGGTAAATCTTTCTCTGAAGTGCGAACTTTGGACAGTAGAGCAGGAAATGGTCCACAGATTCAACGTCCCCGCATGAGTCACATAGGTATGTCGGAGACCACCCACATCTGCATGGGTATAAATTTAAACTGGGAATCCTGCACCGCGGTTGCGTCATTGATACCTCATACTGCCTGGTTTTACACGAACGGACGTTCCATTTATACGGTAAGTGCTGATAATCAGTAGTATTTAGTAAGGGATCGCGTAACCAGGCTGATATGTGTTGGAACCGCTGAAACCTGGAGATCGCCAGCAGGCTGAAATTCGGGACGGGGTGCGTTACTGGCCCGTCAAGAGCTGACCTTGCTAAATAATCAGCCACCTCGTTGGAATGAATGCCTGCATGACCAGGAACCCAGACAAAACGGACCTCCTTTAAAGTGGACGGGGCAAAAAATCGCAGGAAGCGGCACAAAAAATCTTTTTGGAAAGTTTCAAGGGAGACTGAAACTGACAAACAATCAGCCAGGATGATAACGTGAGATACATGGCACGGAATTTTGTGCAGGGCCATTCCAAGAGCCAAACATTCCGCAAAGAATATGGGGATATAATCTGGGATGCGGACAGAATAGCTCCATGCCAAATCCTGCGAAAAGATGCCAACTGCAGCTTTTTGGCAGCTGACGGAGGCATCAGTAGAAAGCACCACATGATGGGGGACTTCCGCTATATGACCAGAAAGAATGCCGCTTAAAATATTTGTGGGCATGTGTTTCGCATGAGATGGGAAGATGTGGTCAAAATGGAATTCCACTGCTGCCGGCGTGTCGTCAGCCCACTGCAAAAAACTGAGATCAACACCAATCGGTGTTAAAAGTTTCTGCGTTAAGGTAATTTGTGGCATTTGATATCGTGGCCAATGATGGTAAAAAATAAGGCCTGCTGAGACACAAAAATAGGAGTACTGACATTAGTCATCGGGTCCAACGACCTGAGGAAAGTTCGCACCGTGAGTATTTGAAAGCGGGAAATTAAATCGCGCATACTGGCTTCGAGATAAAGCAGGGAGTTTGAAACTGATTTTGTGAGACCAAGGCAGAGACGTAGAGCACGCCTTTCCAGTAAGATTAAGGGTTGAACCTTGTAGTTTGCGCTACCCGAGAGCAAAATGCAACCAAATTGAAGTATAGGTCTTACATAAGCTTTGTATAGTAACAATAATGTCTCGCGGCGCATCCCAAATCTTTTATTGGCGATTCTTGTCAGCCGGCCTAGAGCGCGTTCTCCTTTACGCACGTTGTTCTTGATATGAAGGCTCCAATCTAAGGTTGGATGGTAAGTAACACCTAGATATGTAACAGATTCCACTTGTGGAATCAGATTAGAGTTATGGGCTAATGAAATGTACAAAGGCGTGTCTGGAGGAAATACCAGTGTGCCACATTTGTTAACATTCAGGGATAAATTAATACGGTGCAACCAAACTCCAAGAGCATCCAAATATCCCTGCAGAATCTGGTAAAGGGAATGGATATCCATGGCCGAGGCGAAAAAAGCTATGTCATCTGCATACACAATAACTTTTACATCAGGACGTATGGGGATGTCACTGACCAAAATATTAAAAAGCAGCGGTGATAGTACCGAACCTTGCGGCACTCCTCTTGATTGATGGTAAGTATTAGAACATAGGGTACCCAACTGCGCAGTAAAAGTATCTGTCCTTTAGAAATTCAGATATCCATGCATAAATGTAGGTTGGAGGATGTAACTGCGCAAGTCTTTCAAGTAAAATAGTATGTTCTACACTATCATAGGCCTTTGCTACATCAAGAGTCACCAAAGCTGAAACTTCTCTTCTGCGTATCGAGAGCCGGATTCTACTCTCTAGATCCACATGCGCGGTCCATATAGAGCATCCGCGACGAAAGCCAATCTGTGCTGGGCTAAGGCCATTAACATCCTGAACATGTTTTGTTAGACGACTGTGCACTACCCTTTCAATTAATTTGACTAAATTTGAAGTTAGCGCAATTGGCCGAATATTATCTAAAACGTACCCTTTACCTGCATCTTTCCTCAATAAAATAATTTTCGCTATCTTCCAAATGGTTGGAATCCATGGATTGTTCAATGAAGTATTGACAATATCTAAGAGGTTTCTTGTGAAATCCTGGGCTAAAATTTTAATCATACCAACAGTGACACCATCTTGTCCGGGAGCTGCAGGGTGCATCATTGCCAGGACTGAAAGGAGCTCTGACGCATCAACCTTGGTATAATCTGAAGTGGGTGTGATTGCGCGCAGAGGGACATTTCTTTGAGTCTGGAAACGTACCGCTAGTCCCTGAGCAATACTATCCAGGGTTTCCTGAGCCTGTTGGGGTGATAACACTGTTGAAGAAGTAAGGTGAGGGACTGGAGAACTCGTGTTACCGTTCCATAAATCTATACAGGGCCTTTGGATTACGAGGATTTGAAAGATAAGTGTTCAAATTTAGGTTACAGTCCTTTTGGCTTTTGCAATTGTTCTTTTGAAAGATGCAGAGAAAAATTTGTAATTTAACCAATTTGCTGGACTCTGGTTGCAGGATAGCCTCTTCCAGGCCGCTTTTCTGCAACGATAGGCCTTCTCACATTCTTGTGTCCACCAGGGAGACGGCTGTTTATTAGAGACTGCTGCGGGCACAGTGAATATTGCATGGTCTACTGCACTTTGCAAAAATGAAACCGCCTGCTGAGCTCTGTCATCCCGGCTAGTACTGACTATAGAGGCAATTGAGGCGGACATCAAACTTTTATAAATATTGTGGTTGACAAATTTATGGTTTACACAACTATTTTTGTGTGGAGATAACCGGATAGTGAAAGTTATAGGAAAGTGGTCACTAGATGTACCCCAATCTTCTGTCAACCAATCAGTCACCTCTAGCCTACCTGCTGATAATGTTAAGTCAATGGCTGAGCGAGCACCACCTCGCATATATGTTATATCTCTTTAATTACAGCAGCGTACAGCATTTGCAGACAGCCACGACCAGATAAGCTGGCCGCAGGAATCAGTGCGACTTCCCCATTCACTGTGATGGGAATTAAAATCTCCCGCAATAACTACACTACTTGCGCCAGCCACCAAGCCGTCTAAACAGTCTGTCCTCTGTACACCTAAAGGAAAGTAGGTATTAGCAATTGTAATATCAGCACACTGCGGAAATGAAATTTTGAGCGCTAAAAGCTCACAGTGAGGGAGAAGAATTTTCTTAGATGCCTGATGATATATGTGTTTAGAAAGCATGATTACCAATCCGCCTCCCCTACCAGCATTTCGATCTAATCTGAAAATTCGAAAGTTTTTCATTGAAAATGATTTATAAGGTGATAACCACGTTTCTTGTAAAAGCAGGATATCAGGGTTGTGTTTCCGAATAAGTAGTTCTTCTTTTTCTTCTCTTTCGTCCTCCCTTCTAATAAAGACGCCAGATCATAAACGAAAACGCCTTGCCTTTGTTAACTTGAAATTCGTGAAGTACGTTTATAAAAAGTGAATAGTAAAATTAACTTGTTATCTAAACGCATGGCACGCTTTTCTGTCCCGGTAGCAACGTACACTAAATTCGTCTTTTTCTTCATAACCTTTACGGCGCTCACTGTAAGGTGCTTAGTTTCTAGCTTAAATTGGTAAAAAAAAGCCGCCTTTTTCTTTAAAACACACAATGCATTTATGTGCAGCATTTTGCACTGCTTCAGTTGCGTACGCGCATGTTTCATGTAATTTTTTAAGCTAAAAGATATTGCACGCTACAACTAAATACTGCTCTACGAAACCCTCAAACTATTGAATCTAATGACAGGACTGCCCCGTATAATTCGGTGTAACTGATACTGGGTAAGATATATTGTTTCTGAAATAGTATCTGGCACTATATCTTTCACCGGACGTACATTGAGTGCATTTAATCCTACATGAAGGCGCAGCGGCTGTGGCGTTCGGCTGCTCAGGCGAAAGACTCTGGACCCAATACCGGAAGCGGTGGCATCATTTCGATGGTGATGAAACGAAAAAACTATTGCGTGATGCGCAATATGAACGCACGCTAACGAACCCTATATCCAGATTCCTCGACAACGGCGTCCCTCATAGCCCAAGTGCCGCGTAGAGATGCTATAGGCCCACATAGGACGTACCAGATTAGTGTGCGGGACACTGCATTCCTAATCTCCTTCAGTGTTAGCAATTCCCCTGCAGCAACGATATTCCTTGATAAAAACACACATTAGAAAAGCGACACAACAGACCCCGATGACCTGACGTCTCAAATGCCATTAGTTCACGATGAGAAGCGGCCTCTTATGAGGTTGGAAGGGCTCCGCGCAAGGAGGACGGTAAACGAACCTGTCAGACGAACACGGAGTGCTAATGAAGAAGCCGTTTTAGTGGCATGCTTTTCTGTTCTTTAATGTTTGCTTGTTTCTACAGCAGCCACTTGTGAAGAGCGGCACGGGTCACTTCAACATCTGAAGGACCAATTACTTGTAAGAGGCGCGGGAAAAAATAAATAATCATTTCCATTCCCATCCGTCCGAGTCAGATCGTTACAGAAGGAGTGACTTTGGCGCGTGAAGCAGAAATGACTCACGAATGAGAAGGCAAACTGAACATATGTTGGATGTGATAGCATTAAAAGGGACAGTTCATGTTAGGGATTCTCTTAACTATCAGTCGGGCTGCAACCGGTGCGCGTACAAGCGTAACTTTGGTCGATGTCAACACGAGAGATATAGCAGAGAATTTAAACTTGCAGGAACTATTTCAAAAACAAAAATGTTTGGTTTCGTTTATTGGAGTTTAACGTCCCAAAGCGACTAAGGCCATGAGGGACGCCGTAGCGAAGGGCTCCGGAAATTTCGACCACCTGGGGTTCTTTAACGTGCACTGACATCGCACAGTACACAGACCTCTAGAATTTCGCATCCATCGAAATTCAGCCGCCGCGGCCGGGATCGAACCCACGTCTTTCGGACCAGCAGCCTAGCGCCGTAACCACTGAGCCACCGCGGCGGGGGAAAACAAGGTTTCAACTCTAGTTTCAACCTTTGTTTCTTTGGAAAGTCGAGACAATTCTTTTCTGCGAACTGTTTTCTTCAGGCTCAATTTTTTTTTCTTCAAAAAAGGAGAAATGGCAAAGGACAACTAAGTCACAGGAACTGACCGCCGAAGTTCACGGCGGCGGAGTAGATTTTCTCGCACTTTCGCGTAGAGCTAGCACCAATGGTAGAGTTTCGCAAAGTTTTCGGTGGGCGTCTTCCGGTTCTCACGCCATTGAAAGCACATGTATAACAAGCACGCAGCGCACTTTTGCTAGGCATCTGCCACTTGATATGCAGCAAGCAGGAATCGATCCGCCAACGATACGGATCAATCACAGTTCTTCCCTTCGTTACAGGGTACACCCATGCTGATTTCGATTCCAAAGGATATATATATATCCGAGCACGCAGAGGCCAGTTTGTAAGGGAGTACGTGACTACAAGCCAGCTTCGATGGTCCTTCTTCGACCTCCCCTTGCCCTTCCCCATCTTCCCCTGGTCTCATTTACCACATTACTAAGACCAGGTACGCTCTTTTTTTTCGTGCACACGGGGTAGATAAGAAGAAATGGGTTCCGGTCTCCCCGCATCTTCACGGGCTTCCCCGTGTGTTGAAGTACGTCACTCGGCAACGCGTTATAACACCCGCTCACCTCCGTCGCGCGTGCCGCCGAAGCCTCCGTGGAATACCAATGAATCCGCGTTGTGAAACCCAAGGACGCATGCGACACCACTTATCGCGCCGGCCAACGCCGCCGATCGTGAATCTGGCCCATTGACCGGCGCCAGCGATGAGCGAGTGTGCTTCGTGGCTTCAGGCGTTCTGCCGCCGGCTGCTAGCGCGTATGCGGGCATCTCAAAGTGCGTACGCAGATTGACATCACGATGAACCACGTAGTCTGCGCTAACTGCTTTGGTCGCCACTATTTGAGGACGTCATTAGAGCGGAGCACGGTCTGGATTCTTCCACATCTTGCAATAAACCACCCGACGCAGGCTCCCTCCTCGAGGGCCCCCTGAGAAAGATATTCAAGACGCTCGCGACACGAGGCTCACTTGGGCGTCCTTGCAGGCGATGGCCTTGTAGTGCGAGAAATGTGCTCTCGTGCGCTGATGCGACGTCAGCAGTGAGGTGTCCCTCGATTTGCAAGAAGGTGTTTGACCGGGAAGGCGTACTGTGTGACCTTTTTTTACTTTTTACGCGAAAAATATGTCAGGAATCAATTCCATCTCTCCTTTAAACGGAGTTGGCTTGGGCATAGCATACTCCCACCTAAAGCTCTGGGATTCATCCGATGCCCAGAGAGCGTGCTTGTCTAGTAGACATCGGCCAGAGGAGGCACTTCGGTCGATAAGTTGGCGCTCTGGATAACGTGCTGTAGCTGTAATGAACTCCGGTTGGGGCGCACTCATTGAGGGAGCGGACGGATTGCGGCAACCTTTTCGACCACGGCCGACAACTCCTCCAGTTTTTCTTTTTAGGGAGCGGTAATCTTAATTTCCGTTCGGAATTTACTGTAGCATGTCTCTGAGCTCCCCTTAATTCGCAGGCTTGCCGGACCAAAGTTTGCCGCTTGACTATCCCACAAAATTGAATTGATGTGATTTCCATGGAGCTCGTTTATAGTCGCGTTGAAACGATCAAAACAAAAGCCCCAAAACAATCAAAGAGCAATTCAGAAATTTTACCAAGCGCTATGCTCAGATCTCTGAGGCGCGCCTGTACGGGAGGCGATGGGTCGTTTTCAAGTCCTCAAGCAGAGGGTGTGGGTCTGACTTGCTACAATGGAAAACATTCTCATCAGCTGGCTATGACCTTCCTTTCGGAACTGCTATCATTCATGAGGGGCATACTTTGTGGAGTATATCTTACCGGTACTCACTTAGTGAGCAGAAAGGATGAAGCTAACGAAAAGGGTTCAGCTTAAGTTAAGTAAGGACTACACAGTGAGATGTAACATTACGAAACTGAAAGCAGGCAGAGTTGGTGAGGGAGCAAACACGGGTTAATGACATCCTGGTCGAAATCAAGAGGAAGAAATGGGCTTGGACAGGGCATGTAATGCGAAGGCAAGATATCCGCTGGTCCTTAAGGGGAACGGAGTAGATTCCAGGAGATGGCAAGCGTAGCAGGGGGCGGCACAAACTTAGGTGGGCGGATGAGATAAGAAGTTTGCGGGGATACAGTGGCCGCAGCTAGGAAATGACAGGGTTAGTTGGAAAGCCATGGGAAAGGCCTTTACCCTGCAGTGGACGCAGTCAGGCTGATGGTGATGATGTGGCGTGGCCTCATCATTTTCTCAAGGATTGTTGGAGTGACTTCAAAATGCAGAGGTTGCGGTAACTTTAATCCAGCCTTGCAGTAAGAAGATAGAGTGAATTTTATGCAGTGACAGTCAGTAATAATTTTTGCTGGGTCCTCCTGCCCTCCAGAGCTCAACTTTGGCCTATTATATGCCGGTTTGGCCCTCTGCATCCTCTCCTCCGAGGTGCACGAACAGCTGGCGATTAGGACATAGCAGCGGAGCGTGGAAGGTGGCAACACGCTGCCTTGTTGCGGCAACGACCAGTCTGCTGACAGCTGCGCCCCAGGTACTCACAGCTGTTTCCTTTGCAGCAACGACCACTCAGCAGCGATGTCAATTGCTTAGAATGTTCTGATGAGAAATGTTTAGTAAACATCATTCCATACAACCGATGCTTCAGAGCAGGCCATAAACACTGCTTCGCCGAAAAAAAAAGAAAACATTCTTACCCCGGCCTCGTGCGTTCATCTGTTGTTGATATCGAGGCCACTTTGTCATCTTCAACAGTGACCACAGTAGAAAAAGCGCTTTCAGTAGGGGATGAGCGCATGCTAAGCAGCTTTTCGCAGGCAAGTCAACTTGCTGCGGGACAATTGGTCCCTCATCGTCTAGTAACGCTACATTGCGCGCTACATTGCCAACATGTGTTCCTAGTTCCACGCTGTCCTGTTCTGCTCACGTCCCGTATCAGGTGTCGTCTACCGGCGTGGTTCCTGACAGCGTCTCTCGCGGCGATGTTTTCAAGAACAGATGTCTAAATCGCTTGCCTTACACAGAAGCAAACAGCTACTTCGTCCTCAAAGTCCGTCCTTCCGCAGGACAAGACCGAAGAAGACACCCCCAAGGATGTTTTCCTAGTCTGATGAGCTGTAATAGGCTGAAGCAGCCTCGATATTAGGACGTTATTATGGCGAATTAAAAATTTTCACGATAAAATAGCCGCTACCTTTTACCTTCCCATCCGTATTGAGCACAACCTCTTTCTACACATAACCTAGACATGAGCCTTGAACCATCAGGCTTTTTGCTATAAATATGTTCGTGTTTTAAAAGGTGATAGTAACTACAATAGGAAGGGGGAGGGGGGGGGGGGGGTTAGTGACCATGACTTTTTCAAGAACACCTCAACAAACAACTATCGTCCGGAAAGTTTATGCTTGCGGACGGTCAGCTCTTAGCTTTCGAAGTCACCTTATTGCAGTGCGCAGATATTACATTGGCTAGAATGGGCAACAGGAAGGAAATAAAAACAACAGAGCCCTGCCTCCACCGCGTGAGCACAACGGACATAATTCCATTCTAAAAGATCAGACCCGAAGGCATTTAGTCTGTGAGACACCCGAAGGTGACAAGAATTCAATAGGGAAAAGCTACTATTGCGACCCACAGCCAGAAGAGCGGCCCCGGGGCCACTCCCCTGGTCTCCCCTAGGAAGTATCGGATAGGTATGGGCTGTAAGGGTAGGTAAATTAGTTGTAAGGTTATGGGCTCTAAGAGTTTGGGTGGGAAAGGGGACAGCGAGTTTTTTCTCTGATCCTTCGATTGTCTTGAATCCACTACTGACCTGTCAAGCCAGGACGGGGAGCGCGTCAAGATTATCCAGTGGTGCGGCCTCCACTCACGGGATACCCGATCACCGACCAAACACAATGGGCTCTGGCCGTCGGAGACAGGAGAACCTACCACGGGGATAGCTGCCTTGGGCCCCTTCACGACACCTAGCTCCGCAGCCCGTTCCAACCGCAGACCAGGTCGCCAGTTCATCTTACTCGCAAGGGTGTTTCCGTCCACACTAGGTACTAGCCGTCGAATGATTTTTGTGGTTCTTCAGACAACAGAAGTATGTGTGATGTTACTTTTCAAGCGAAAGTTTAAATCTGCAGATTATTGGCCCACCGGCCCTCGGCACCATGATCTAACGCCTCCAGGAGGCCCACACATGCTGCCGACCAACCAACCAAGCATTTCTTCCCCTTGCTTCCTCCACTCCTACGAAGGAAGAAGCGTTCAAGGCAAGGCTGACCAGGGCACATACCAAGAACCTAGCATAGGGGGAGAAGAAGCGGGCCTACTTCACCGGTACCCCACAACATCGACGGTTTTTGCGTTCGCTCTTACTCTGACCCCCCTCTTCAGCGTCCCGCAACGACCTTTACGGCCATGCGGCTGGCCTAAGGCCGCTTCCCCAAGATGTCGGTTTAGAGTATGGCTACTAAAAACACCCCCGCGTGGAGCTCGTTTCTCCGTTAACAGAAACCGGCGCGCTGGTAGCCGGACGTGCGTGCCCCCGCGTGCATGAGGAAAGTAGCATGTATGCCTTTCCTGCCGGCCTCCGTGGGTAACCCAGGCCTGCCTCCACCCATACATCGGACCTGAAGGGCGCAACTGGCCCGCGCATTTGCGTGGGAGTCGCTGCCACTCGCAGGGGTTTCGCTTCCCCAGAGGATGGGTCCCGGCCATACCCATCCACACCGCTGGCGCTGCACCAGAACTGAGCCTAGTAGCTTAAATTACACCGGCGGGAAACCTATTTCCTACTCCCCTCCCCACAGATTTTACAGTCGGAAACGTCTACTTCCCAACAAGTCTACACCGATTAGAATGTTGTGTGTTTACTGAGCAGGACCAACAAATCAGTCCTCGCAGGAGACTTCGGTTAGCATTACACTATCTGGGATTACCGCTCAGTCTCATGTGGGTAGCTTTTGTAGCCATGTATGTCTGTGAATGACATGCGTTGATGCATTTCCCGGGTCATAACCTTGATGTCAAGAGATTCCTCAATCAGTATTTAATGCAACTTTGCCAGCAGGTGCGCTAGGGTGCGGTAGGGGGACCGTTTCACGTACGGTGACCACTCTTGATAACATTCGCTATCTTGTCCGGTTCCCTCACGAACAGTGATAGAGCCCAGAAATTCGCAAACCGTTATTTACAAAAACCTGGCGCGTTCCTCTCTTGTCTTTACAGATAGCCCGTTTAAATCCGATAAGGCTCAGGAGGTGTTTTTGCCTTATTAGCTGCTGCTGAGCGATCTGTGATCAGTGTGCGTTCCGCTGTCACCAACCAAGCGCCGTAACCGTGGCGGAATGATGCTTGAGAGAAAGTTCTTGCCGTTGAAAAGCTGCATGGAACAGTATTTCTCATAACTGGAGCTCAGCGAATTGAATAAAACAGGAAATTCTTCGCAGCGTGGTTAAGGGAACTATCGCAAAAGCTATACGGAGAAGTGCAGCTAAAATTTGATTATGTATCTGTCCAACCTAAGCAACGGTACACCTTAGTATAGGTTCATGGAGGGCAGTATTAATTCTCCCATCTTCCACATAACATTAGTCAAAGATAAACTGGAACGCATTGCGCGGTGACTTACACGTTTCTGAAAGTAGCGAGCAGACCCTTTAATTGCACCCCCCCCCCCCCCCCCCCCCCCCCGTGCTCAGAGTATACCGAGATTGACCAATCTGAAATGTTAATTATAGTTCCTTACATGCATTTTGCACCTTCTAATTGTTATGGTATCACAGTTGGGATGCTAAAGAATTTAGCGCAGGATTCCACGAAGGGCAGTCTGGATATATTCAACACGTCGCTGTGAAAACATGGTTTTCATGGAACTGAAATGTGGCGGAAATCATCTTACTTTTCAATGACTGAGGTAAAGTCTTAAGCCTCAAAATCTGCGATATTAATAGAACCAATAGTACAAATTCGCCTCATTAAACACGCGTTATAGGCTAATGCCTTCAGAACCTCTAAGAATTGGCTCCGTCGCGGCGGTGTCGAATGGTCTTCCCATGTATATTTAGACACAAGAACGCACTTTGTATGCGAAATAAGGTATTTTCAGCTTTGGTAACAATCTACAGAGTCGAACCCGCCGTCCTTTTAACGAACTTACCCAACTACGCTTGCCATTTTACATTTATGCCTGGATACATGAAATTTTAAAAGGGGTACTTTCATTCTGTGCTGACGGCGTCTTCGTTGGACACCTACGCTCTGGGCATAGCCATGCCGCAATGGTCGACTCTTTCGCCACTGCTTTTTTTCGTTCGTGATATACACATTCACCAGGATATTAAACTTCTTGTGTACGCAGATGATAGCTTTATTTTTTCGCTTCAGCTCATAATATTCAACCTCGCTACCAGACATTGCTGACTACACGTTCTACAGGTCTGGCTGAAGAAAATTAACTTAGTGCTAAATGAGCACAAAATTAGCGTGCTTGTGTTTGCAACAGACGCCCCATTATAGCTGTCGCTAACGTATCGCGCTGACACAATTCCACAAGTGCAGCCTGTAAGACATCTGGATATCGCATACGACCGTATAGCTTTGACTGCCAGCCTCAGATTAGGAATAATGCCGTAAAATGTGAACGTGCACTTGGCCGGCTGACAAGAATGCGTAATCTAAATTTGGTATTCATCGAAACACGCTAGCGTTTCTATGTTCGCATATCAGAGATCTATGCTTGAATTTTGTTGTATCTTATGGTCTCTGGTTGGCCACATGACAACACCAACCCTTATTGCTATTGCTTTGCATATCCTGTGCTTTACCTGGAAGCCTGCATATACGACATGAACTCCCCTTTCCAGCTTTAATCATCAAAATATATCGCTCTCTCTACTTCCAGCTTCTCACAGCCCAAATTTTCCTATGGTCTTTTGTGCCTGACCCCGGTGTTGCTGCCACCATTTTTGTTTCACAACCGGCTATGTTTTTGCGCTATTCATTGGCCAAGGTTTCTGTTTCCCAAGTTGTGTTTGCAGAGAACTCTTTATCAGAGCCAGCTGTTAATCCCTCCCGGGAAATTCCCTCATTACACTGTTGTCTCTATAGGTGCCTCTGAGTGCAGTGGAGTGGCGGCGATCGGAATCTATTGGCAGGCTCTTCGAGTTATTCCGTTTGCGTTTCCGATTACATGCAGATATTCTTTGCTGTATTTTTGGTACTTGGATTGTTTTTTCAAGAAATTATCTGGAATGTTTCTCAGGTTATCTTCCCGGCGAATGCCTCTCTGTTTTAGTATTTCTCGAAACCACAGGGAATGCTTTTTTGAGCGTTTTTTTCTCTTCCTTTGTTCCCCGCTATGCGAAATAACTGCGTTGTAATGGGGTCCTAAAGTACTGCAGTGGATTTTTTTTAGGAATACTATGTCGTTTTAGCTAAATCGGGCTCTCAGTTCACATGTCACATATAGCACCCGTAGCTTCATATGTTTGGCAATGTGCAGTTTTCAACGTCACCAGCTTAGGTCCGCCTGATGAAGTGATTAAAAGCTCACTGCTGCGGATTACCAGCATTTTATGTGTACTTGCAATTTAAGTTAGATCACAGCAATGAGATGTCATAGATCACAGCAATGAGGTGTCAATGATTCTATTACGATGCAGAATCCCCCATCTAAAATTTTGTTCGTGTAAAAGTGCGCTCAAACCGACAAAATTTCGTGAATTATGCGGAGAAGTTCAGTCCGTGCAGCATTCCAAACTTTCTTGGCGGCTGTTCGCACTTCGGAGGAGGTCTTATCTGGAGACCCCCTCACGAGGTTAGATCTTACTCTGCCACTTCCGGTTCTTTTTTCCTTCGGTGCGAATGCCAGGGTTACGTATCGAATTTGAATCGTGAATATCTCCACAGTATAATTGTTTCGACCGGCAGATCCACTTGCTAACTGTACGCAAACTGTTCCTCACATTGCTTTGTTAGTGCTCATTGTTCCCAAGTAATACTTGACCTTTTCTTCTTTCCTCAGTTCTTTTTTTTTATTTTTCATTTCATTCTTCTTCATATCAGGTTAAACCTGTTTTGCCTTGAAATCAATTCAGTCGTTTTCTCTGAAATTCATCACTACTAGTAGTAGTAATAAAAGACCTTTATTCGGCCATAATTTGCATGCCAAGCGTGTCGACCGCCTGGGCGACCAGAAGTCGCTGTTCTTCCTCCCCTTCAGCGCCAAGCCAGTCGAGCCAGGTGGTGATGGATAGAGAGAGTGGGGGGTAGGAATCCGACTGCTGAGCAGCGGGCAATAGAAGAGGCAATGGGCCAGGTCCGAATAGATACAGGGGTAGTTGGGACAGGAGGGGTCCGATAGATAGCGATAGAGAAAGAGGCGGGACGGGGTGATGACTGCATTGATTTGGATGTGCCGAAGAAGGCGAGCCTCTAGCACCGTGAGTGATGGATGAGGTGGAGGGTAAAGGTGTTTTCGAAGCGGAGTTCGAGGTAGACCTCTTTTAGGGTGCGGCGAAGGTGAGTCTCCCACTGTCCTACGAGGGCTTGTGCCAGGGGATCAACGGTACCCGGAAAAGTGTGTCGTGGGCGAGCTGATGGGCCAGCTGATTGCCGTCAATCCCTGAATGCCCGTGGACCCAGCTGAGGAAAACGATGGAAGGCTGCAGTGCGGAGACCGCTCGTTCGACCTCCTGTTGCAGAGAAGGGGTTAGTGTGCGTTTCTGTGTGTGGTGTATAGCGGCTTGTGAGTCTGGATAGACTGTGAACTCTTGGAGAGAGGGAAGGAGGGCAAATGACTGGAGGGCATGCGCAATGGCGAAGACCTCGAGGGACAATGCGTCTGGAGGGTGTAGATACGGCCCGCTGATGTGGTTTCAGAAGCGCGGAGGTGTGGATGGTACAGGGCGTAACCGCAGGAATCTCGAGGCCCTGGGTATCAAAGAGAGGGGAATGGTGCTGCGCGGCCGCATGACGACGGCCGGCGTGCACGACGGGGGACATGTTGGTCGGGAGGGGAAGGTTACGAAGATTGGCAGCGGGGGTGGGAATAGGAGAGGTGAACGGGGAGATTGGAATGGGCGAGATACCCGCTTGAGTCAATAACCACTGACCCTGAAGGGTAAGGGAAAGCCGGGCAAGCTGCGAGTGACGATGGACACATAAGAGAATGGGGAGGATGGAAGAGGCCTGTGGCAAAGAGCTTGGCGGCAGAGGTAGTGATAAGGGGTTGAAAGCTGCCTTGTAGAGGCCCACAAGGGCAGTCTTGAGAGCGTTGAGTCTGAGTGAAGGAAGCGTGGGGTGCAAAGTACAAGACCTTGTTGAGGGCCAGCGCGTGGGCAACTCGGCACGCGTGAGCCTCGTGGAGACCTGAGCGTCGAGAGACCACGCGCCGCAGAAGCTGAGTTATCGAGTGGCAGGTGGTGCAGCGTGGTGAAGGGCTTGTACATTCATGGCCGCATGCAAAGGGAAGCCAAGAACTTTGCACTGTGTGACGACAGGAATGGGAGACCCATAAAGGTGGAGAGAGACGAAGTGGTTGTGTGAGCGCTGGTATGAGGAATGGTTGAGGAGAAGCTCGGATTTCTCAGGAGCAGGAGAGAGGCCAGCGGTGGTGAGAAAGGAGTCGATTAGATCTAGGCCACGTTGCAGGTTGTCCTGTACGTGACCGGGAGAGCCAGATGAGCACCAGAGAGTGATGTCATCGGCGTAAAATATATGATGCAGGTTGGGAATTTCAGCTAGCTGGGAGGCGAGAGGGGCCATAGCGAGATTTAAAAGGGTAGGAGAGAGAACAGCACCTTGAGGAGTGCCACGGGTGAGGTGGTGTGGGTCGGACAGATGGGTGTCTATTCGAAAGCGAGTCACACGTTTAGAGAGGAATGAGCCCATATAAGAGTACATGCGGGAGCCACAGTCCAAGGAGGCGAGCTGAGAAAGGATGTGATCGTGGCAAACATGTCGAAGGCCTTGCGAACATCTACGGTCACAAGTGCGTGAATTTGAGTGAGGGTAGGTGACAGGAAGGTGTGCTGGAGAATCAGAAACATGTCCTGTGCACAGACGTGGTGTCGGAAGCCATTGAGAGGATGGCGGAAGAACTCCCGTGTCTCAAGAAAATTAGAGAGGCGAGTCGCAGCCATTCGCTCAAGGGTCTTGCCAACGCACGACGTCAGGGAGGTTGGGCGGAGGTTAGAGAGAGAGGGAGGTTTGCCCGGCTTTGGAATCATAGGAATGAGGGAGGATGTCCAGGAGCTCGGCAAGCAGCCGCTCTCCCAGGCCTCATTGTAGGTTTGAAGGAGGAATTATTTGGCGCAGTCAGGGAGGTTACGAAGTGTGGTGTATGTAATGGCATCCTCACCGGGAGCCGAGCGTGTAGCATTAGCAGCCAGAGCAGATTCGAGCTCCCGGAGAGTGAAGGAATGGTCCAGATCGGGGTTAGGTCCACCTGAGTACACCGGGTGGGAGGGTGCCAGAGGTGGCGGGAGGTAGATAGAGGCGAGCTGATCAAAAACGTCGGAGGGAGTCCCCTGAGTGAGGGCTTTAGCTAGAGTGGGAGCAAGGGCAGGCTTGGTGCCAAGGAGGAATTTAAAGACAGACCATGCGGATCGCGCGTGCAATGCAGAGTCCAGGCCATTGCAAAGAGCACTCCAACGAGAGTGCTCGAGGGAGGCGCAGTGGGCGACGACCTCGGCCCTCAGAGCAGTGATCCGGGAGGAAAGTTGAGCAGTGTGGGGTTGGGAGCGAAAGGACCGTTGAAGACGTTTATGGCGACGCCATAAACTGAGAAGGTGAGGATCTGGGTCCGGGATTGGGTGGCGAGAGCGAACGCGACGGCTACTGGACGTGAGCGCTGCAGAGATGCAGAGGATTCAAAGGAGTCGGAGGCGAGATTAGTGCGAAAGGCATGCCGGTCAGTGTGAATAACCAGATGAAAGCGAGGGATGTGGGAAAGAGAGGTGGTAATATGGATGAGAAAAAGGTCACTGAGAAGAGTTTCGGCTGTCACCTGCCAGTGAAAGGAAAGTGAACACTAAACGCTGGTCAGTCACCTGGGGTGTTATGAGACTTGTTTGAAGAGGACAACAACAAGATGAAGATCATGAGGAAGAACGATAAATCGGGATGATTGCTCGATGCAGCGAAGAAAATAGGAGACAAGGTCTTCGGCATTGCGGGCTGCAGACAGCACTATAATAAATTTACGCCCTGTACACGCTCAGAGAGGTTGTCTTGTGTATGTTAATGACCGCTCTATAGCTGCACCCACAAGTTTTGCTCATGGAGGTCCCACACAGAAGCTCACCATCGGGCCATCTTGGGCATGCAAAACAACAGCGGTTTTTTCTTCTTTCTTTTTGCAGAAGCTTCCACGTAGAGCGTTAGCTTTATCCACTGCGTCCTTGCAAATGTTTTCTGCAGCAAAAGAGGGCGTAGTGTATTGTCGGCTATATGCTTCATTTCGCGAGCTTACCGTCCGTGTATAAAGTGGCCACGCATGGCTATCTCGAATAACTATTAACTACACGCCACTCTAGCTAGATGGTTGTCTCAACAACTGCTGGGTCAAGATTATTTTCCCCCTGCTCTCGCGGCCTAGAGGAGCGACAAGTTCACACATTCTTCCACGAAGGTAGCTGCACGATCACGCACGTTGTTGACCATCTCAGCTCAGCTCGACTCTCAATAACCAATCATGCGGTGCTTAACAAAGCAGAGGTGGTATCTTGATATTCCCGCGAATCTTCGTAGCGTTTCTTTGTTGTATTTATTTCTTCATGCTTCAAGGCTGCCGGCACGCCGCTTTATCGCTTCGTTTGTTAAGCAAGACGCGCCTAGAATTATCTCGATTGATCTCATCCAGGCAGAACCAGAATGTGCCAGAATGTTCTAGTAACTTCCCAAGCTTTATCTCGAAGGTTCGCTATTAGCTTTAAAAAGAGCGCGGCCGAAAGCGGCGGGCATTCTGTTCGACGACCGCCGAGCACGCTTGTTGCTACGCCGCCGCCGAGTGATTCGGTTCTTAGCGGGCGCAAGTCAGCCCGAATAAAGAGTTTCGTTTCGAAGACATTCTCGCTGTGTTCCTGTTCGCCGGACTGCAGTCACCACTACGTGACAATATTGTATTTCCCTCCTCCTAACATGTTCGGCGCACTGCAATTTTTCGTGCGGGTCCCACTCGCCTTATCCTGTCTTTGCTTATTTCTTTAATTTGTAATTGTATCTTTTTACTTCTATCTGCTTACTTCTGAACTCTCTGAAGGTGAAACAGCAGGGAAGACAACTCACTCTTGAAAAAGATCGGTCCATTAGTCGAAACGCGCGTGTGTGTGTGTGTGTGTGTGTGTGTGTGTGTGTGTGTGTGTGTGTGTGTGTGTGTGTGTGTGTGTGTGTGTGTGTGTGCGCGTGTGTGTGTGTCCACACCTACCTGCCATACAAGATTGGTTCGATTCCTTTTAACGCTCTAGTTCTTGTATTAGTGCACGTTTGTGTGTGTGTGTGTGTGTGTGTGTGTGTGTGTGTGTGTGTGTGTGTGTGTGTGTGTGTGTGTGTGTGTGTGTGTGTGTGTGTGTGTGTGTGTGTGTGTGTGTGTGTGTGTGTGTGTGTGTGTGTGTGTGTGTGTGTGTGTGTGTGTGTGTGTACACACACACACACCTGTCCTTTGCCAGTTGTGGCCACCATATTCCCGCAAACTTCTTAATCTCATCCGCCCACCTAACTTTCTGCCGTCCCCTGCTACGTTTGCCTTCTCTTGGAATCCACTCTGTTACCCTTAAGGACCAGCGGTTATCTTGCCTTCGCATGACATACCCTGCCCATTTCTTCCTCTGGATTTCAACTAGGATGTCATCAACCCGCGTTTGTTCCCTCACCCACTCCGCCCTCTTCCGATCTCTTAACGTTACACCTATCTTTTTTCTCTCCATAGATAGCTGCGTTGTGCGTAAGTTAAGATGAACCCTCTTTGTTAGCGTCCACGTTTCTGCCACATAGGTGAGTACCGGTAAGATACAGCTTTTGTACATACATACATACATACATACATACATACATACATACATTCACAAATACATACATACATACACACCTACATACATACATACATACGCAAATACATACATACATACACACACACACATACATACATACATACATACATACATACATACATACACACATACATACATACATACATACATGCATACATACATACATACATACATACATACATACATACATACATACATACATACATACATACAAACATACATACATACATAAATACATACATACATACATACATACATACATACATACATACATACATACGTACGTACGTACGTACATACATACATACATACATACATACATACATACATACATACATACATACACACATACATACATACATACATACTGCCCACAGTGACAGGTCCATTAATGAGCGGTCGCGAGATGTTTGTTACTCGCGAACAGCAACCTAAGTCTATTTCTTCATGTCCCGTTCGTTGCGCAGTAGACATGGAATACCGAAAGCAGCACCTGCCATCGCAGGGCGTTGCACGTCGCTTAAACACTGCACCTCTGCGCCAGTAGTGGTATGAGGACTTCCAGGTATCTATGAATTCAAAGTTGAGATTGATCAGTTCCGCGTATATGCGTATACACCCATCATGGCTATGTAAACAAGTTCCAACCGTGAACAATTTATCCGAACACCGGAACCGAAAGAAGACCGAAGTGATAGTGCACTTAAATCGCATTTCACCTAACTACACAAATTGACTGCCAGTTTTTTTAACCACTATGTCAATAAGCTTATTATGTCTTTTTTGTTAAATTTGCTACGTCAATGTGCAACAGGATGTTTTAGCGCAGTTGGTAACATATTCTGAGATCTCTAACATATTAACATTTTCTGAAAAGCTAACGCTCCAAGGTGATTGATAGCGGACCGGACATATTGCAGTGACTCGTTAAAGTTGTCCTATATTGAGAAGGATATCTAGACTTCCTTGAATAGCTTTATTATACAAGTATAGCTGTGCTTATTTGTTCGAGTTCTGGACTCAAATAATTCCGCGCTTTCTGAAGAGAGGTATAGTGTGTATCAGATAGAAAGTCTTCGATACTATGCGAACCGCCTTTTTTTTGCAGGGGAGTTAGTTCGCGTAAGTTTCCGGCTCTAGTGTTACCACACACCAGCTCACAATAACACAAATAGGAGCCAAAAAAGGCATCATAAAGCGGCCTCTCGACTGCCACCGGGAGAGTTTTTCATTGCCGATTTATTAGGCCGACCATTTTGCTTCATTTTCCCAGTAATGACTGAATGTGGTGGTTCCATGACATGTGTTCATTGAAAAATATGCCAAGTGTTTATACCAACTTTTCAGTCAAGACTTTCTACGGCCAACGAAAATGGATTCAGACACATTAGCTACTGTTCCGAAAGCACGAAACAACACACACTAAGTTTTACCTTCATTGATTAAAAAGCTGTTTGCCTTTCCCTATATATCTAGTTTTTAACAAAGCTTATCTGCCTCGATTTTAATAAAGCTTATCGGCCTCGATATTAACTAGGGGTACGTCTATTCGTGCAAAAAACACGGAACAATCACCTGCGTAGATAACAAATTCGGAGGTTCTGTTTGCTCGTACTATAACAGTATTTGTACTATATATTTGTGCTGTAAAAAAGGAAAATAATATACCACACAATACGTCCATGTGACATCCTGCTTCCATCAGTCTCAAGCCCGATTTGGGTTTGCCTGTTTGAGTATACCGCACTCGGCCTGTAAGGTATGAATGGTATTATTGTTGTGTTGCAGCTCTACATCCGTAGTGTTCTATTTTATACAGCAGAGTGGTGTGACATACACGGTCAAAGGCTTTGCTAAAACCCAAGTGTAACCCTAGGGTCATCAGTTTATTTTACATGTTTTCAAACATAGTTCATTTTTGCACCAAAAGAACGCTTTCTGTACAACGATGTTCTCTAAACCCAAATTGGTGACTCATTATAAGGCTACGTTTAGTAAAAATAATATCGATACGATTAATAGTCCCTTTTCAAAGCCTTTCGAGAAGACAGGCAGAATTGAGACCGACCGGTTGTTGGGAAAACTATTTTCGTTCCCCTCTTTATGGATAGTGTCATCTTAGCTACCGGCATGTTGTGCGGAAAAATAAAAGGAGAAATTTGAGCGTTAAAGACGCGCGCAATTACAGGTGCGACTGCACTGGCCACATACTTATAGGGCCTAATCAGTAAGTCATCGGCTTCCCGGCTATGGCTGCTCCCGAGACCTTCGAACACACTTGTCACGTCTGCGATAGAAGTAGGCTGAAAGAATACAGAATGCAGAGCCATTGGGATGCACATAGTAGCTTCAGAAGAGTGTGTAGCGTTGCCTATGTCTACAAAAAAAAAGTCACTAAAGCGGTTCTCAAGTTTCCTCGGCTTAATTTGCCGTTATCGATTACGAGGCTATCAATTCAGTTTGGCATAGGTTTTTCGTTTAAAAATATTATCTAATTCTTTCAAACAACATCGCTTTTACGCAGGCCATCGTTCTCGAAAACACGTCTATAATATTGGTCTTCTGGATGTCTAATTGTCTTATTTAACTTTTTTCTGGACGTCTAACTCCCTTAAATTCTACGATATCGTGAGGGCAGACAAATGGTTTCTTTATGCACACAAAGCAAACAAGGGAGGAGAAAGCCTCGGAGTGCTTGCCAACGTTTTAACGAGGGGACTTGTCTTCGTGTGGGCGAAGCCTTCATCGTTGGCGGGGTTTAAATAGGGCCTTTATGTTGAGGAAGGCCTGGTGAGGGGGAGGAGGGAATGAAGTGGTAAGGCTGTTAAGATGAGATGAATTTCGTCCAAGCATGACGGCTTCTAAACTTGATTAACCGGCTGACCTGCAAAACTGTGAAAAGAAAGAAGCCAGCTCAGCAGAAAGGAATCCGGGAGTGTGGAGCGGGGAGAGATAGCGAACGTGGACTTGAAAGGCTGCGAGTCCAGCTTGGTATGACCAGCTGCTTTAGCCTGAAAACAAAGCATATAAAAGGGGATTGAGGAGGGAAAAGACGGGTCGGGGCGGAGGGGTATCGTGAAGGAAACGATAACGCGGTGATGTGGAGTACTGGAAAAATCGGGGTATACTTTTTTCCTTCTGACCATGTCCTGGAATGTACTATCTGATGCCTTCTAAGTTTGCACTGAATGCGTTGATCTGTGCTGGTTGAAAAGTTTTCAAGTTGTGCACTAGAATGCCTCTCTGTGTTTTCTACTCTTGGCAGATATTAAGCCTGATTGAAGAATGAATAGTTTAAGTGCGTCGAAGTTTTGACCATGTTGATTAAAACGCTCCGACACTTCCTCTGTACTCGCTTAGCTGTGTCAGCTCGATGGCCATTTTGTCTGGCGCTCATGGATTGCCCGGTTTTTCTCATATATTGTTTTAAACAAAAGGAGCTTTGAAGCATGTAGATAACATTAAACGACAAGCATTTAAAGCTAATCTTTATATTGAAGATGAAGTCACTTGCCGTGCTTCTGACAGTATTGTCACTTTGTAAATGCTTGCATGTCTTCCATCTAGGTCGCGAGCATAAGCTTACTCTCGGTAGGAGTTTATTAACGAGCCTAGGGTGCACTAAGATATCTCTCAGGCTTGTGTTGCGTCTGTTTGTTACCCTTGGTGAGTCGGGAAATACTTTTTTGAGACAGTCGTTGGTAGTTAAAATAAGGTGGTATTTCCGCATAATACTGTTTATGTTCGGAAGGACGCATCGAGTATTTCATGATAAGTTGAGGGGGACGGTCATTGTCCAATTTTGTTCGTTTTTTAAGTACATTGTCTAGTTTTAGAGTCGTTCCTGGTTGGAAAGCATTCTTAGTTCATAATTAGTTTTGGAAATGGTCCTATCAGAAAGGGTGTTTTTAGTTAGTGGAGGGGCTTCAAATAGTCGTCGTCTTCGGTACACGCTCTAGGCCGTGTTGCCTGTCCTACTACGATCTCTACGAGCTTGCCTTGGTAACAAGTTTATAGAAACGCCTGAAACATCTCGTATTTGACAGAAATCATTTTCAGCAAGTTTCGGGCAATCCAAGGTTTTTCGCGACTTTTTTGCTCTTACGAAAAAAAATTTTATACCACTGCCTAAAAAGTTTGAAGAATTTATCACAGGACGCATTCGCACATCTTGTTTCCAGTTCGCTGCTCCAGTCAGCCCGTATAATGTTTTCTTTAGAAGTTTCCAGCGTCAGCGGTGGTATATCGTGGTAAGTTATTTCCGTACCTTCTCGTTTCTCAATTTGCTGCAGTCATTTCATTATTAAGACAATAAGCATATGATCACTCAAGTCTGAAATGAGGACTTTGGAGATGACTTTTATAATCTCCAAAAGCCTGTAAGTTGTAATAAGCATGTCTTGTAGGAATGTAGATTAAGTAGTGACTCATGTTGGTGCCGCTATTTTATTCCAAAAACGATTGAATTGTAAAAGCAAGAGCAAGTCGATACCGGCTGCGGAGTCCCTCAGGACAACGATACTCAATTCGCCGCCTCGTCTTAGTTTATACCCATTATTCGCATGTGAAAGCAAATCGTTAGCAAACTTCCGAAAAACTAAAACACTACCTTATGGCAGTCTATAGAAACTCCAAGCAGGCTTGTACCATTTGTAATGCACAAAATTTCATACTCCAAAGTAGTGGTAGTATATTCACTGCAGATCTGGAATCCTGAAAGATTTATCTGCAAAGGTTATCCTGCTGATTCAAACCGAAATGCTCATACCCTACACTATGGTGGCTAGAAGGGGGCAGTGTGACGGGCGAGTATGAGCGCCTTGCGAGGGAGAGGTGCGACGTGCGATGATGTTTCCCGGTGCCGCAAGGGGCGCTGAAGCGCTCTGGTGTCCAAGGACAAGCTGCCGGGCAGGTGGGTGCAGTATCGCAGGCGAGACCCGCTGGGCAAGCGTAGGCTGCGTAGACTGCGCTTATTTTCATGTGCGCCACTGTGATTATTTTTACGCATGAAGTGCATGATATTGTGCTGTTCCTATGTTGTGTAGTAGATAATCTGCCGGGCAAGCGTAGACGCGTAGACTTCACTTGTTTACAAGCTGGGATGCGTTGCACATGTGCAACTGTGATTATTTGGCTCTTTCCTCTCAAGGGGGTGATATTGTGCTAATCCTGTGTTGTGTAGTAGATAACGCTGCATGCACTCATAGCGTCGAAAGCGCGAACGTGTTTTGAACCCGGGTGCAGAAGCGGGTACAGAACGTACAAACCAAGTCCTCCCTTTTCAGACCGCCTAAAGACGCAGCTCGACGCGAACTGTGGTCGCGAAATATCAAACATGACGACAAGGAGCTGAGTGTGTCGTTTCCGAACGCCACTTCGCATCGAAGTACATCGAAGTAGTGACCATTGTTTGACTCGGTCTGATGTGTGCATCTGGATTACAGCACTATTTAATAAAAAAACATCATTCATGCTCTTGTGGATGTGTGTGTGCATGTGGACTGCTTTGCTATGTAATGAAGTGTTTCCTCTGGTCTTGTAGACCTGTACAACAAAACCAGTGATGGAAAATATTTAGTGCATAATGAGGTTCGCCAAAGCACCCACATATGCAACCTATTTCCTTTTTAAAAAAGCTACAGCATCTATGAAAGGCATGCTGGTGGGCATGCGGACAGTGAACATATCGACAAACACGTGTCGTTGCTGCGTGTTACCGTGCGCGGCTTTGCTAGTACGTTTTTTTTTTCCTGTGGCAACTCTCTATACTTGTGGCCGATAGCCGAATCACAAGTAGCGTTACGAGTTGTTCGCTCTCCATGTTCACTTGCGCTAACACCAAGCCTTTAGTGAAAACCAGCGCGCACAGAGTGAAAATTCTGCTGTGCATCCAAATGATGATGATGATGTCCTCAGGCGAGCGTAGACAGGTCTACAAGACCTGTTGTACAGGTCTGCAAGACCAGAGTAAACACTTTATTAAATAGCGAAATAGTCCATACCCACGGCGGGGGATTGGCCAGGGTGCATAGCGGATACAAACGCACTCATGTACAAGGGGTGTGTAAATGTAAAATGTGATCTTCCTCTTTTTTAATCTCATAGCTAACTTTCTGCTGCGCGTTGCGATGCAGCAAATAACGCATCTTTTCATTCTCTGCTCTCCGAAGAAGCTTCACTCTCCTTATTAATGCATCTCTGAGGTGTAGACATTTCGTGATGTCTGCACCGCGCATCACAATCAAAATTCAAACGCATCGCAAAATTCACGCGATGCGCGTGCTAACTACCCTGCCCCGTCCCCTTGTACAGCCGCGACAGGTGCGCACCAGCTGCAAGTAGAGCCATCCGCAACTTTCATCGCTCCTCTGTGCGCCCCGCCGGCTCCCGCCCGCCACCCTGCCCCGTCTAGCCACCATACTTATACGCGCAAAATGCTCCGAATCATCATTATACTGAATTTCGGTAAACATGAGCACATTAATGCTAATACCATAGCACTGCAAAAGTACCGTCGGGTCATCCTGTTTTGACCAGGTGGACCTAGCGTTTAAGCAAAAAGTTAAAGCCTGTCCTTTGCATTTTTACTTTCTTCATTTTTAAGGTCTTCAGGAGGAATACTGTCGTCAGTCATGGCTCCCCACAGCGTAAAAGTTTACAACTGTTGCGTTTCTTTAAGTAATTATCACTAATTTCAAACGTGTTTGCCTTTTGTTGGCGCCCTTTCATTTGTCTAGTTATTCAGGCTTAACACATTTTATTATTACCTGACATGCATTGCCTGACTTATTTTGGCCATTTACTAAAAGCAATCACCCCAACAGTTTCTAACTTTTAGGCCTCCGGGTGTAAGTACTACAGGAGTCAACGACCTTTTGGTTCGATCATGTGATCAGGAGGAATGAACGGTGTGTCGGAAGAATGGTGTTAAGTATGGACATCAGAGGCAAGAGGACATCAGGACGGACAGATCTTTGGGGATGGAAGCTGTCGATGGAAAGAGTTTCTGACAGGAAGATGTGGAGGGCACTCAATATAAAAAGCGAGACCCTATAAACAAGTGGGATAAGCTGAAGAAGAAGAAGAGGGCATGCTATAAAATAACTATAAAAGCATTCACTCTTCATGAATGTTCTATTTGAAATAACCCTCAGATAACAAACCTCTAACCCACACGCCAATCAACTGGCATACATGTGCTTTCATTGTGCCAATGCACATTCAAAGGCAGAGAGCAAAATTAAAAACAGAGCAGTGACCAAACATTGTAAAGCTCAAAACAAGACAATATCTTAACAGACTTGATGCAAATAGCTCATTTGGCATAGTTACAAATTCCGCCGACTGTTCACTGCCATCTTACAGATAGAGGAAACAAACAGTTTTTATGAATATTAGTCGTGCTCCCAGTATTCTTTCCTTTCAGTGAACGGCATCCACTAAGACAGAGTTTGGTTACTGAATTTAAAAGTCATGGTTTATACCGATTTTATAGCAATATCTACGATGGAAACGTTTACTCTCGGCGCTTGTGCAGAGGACTGCATCTCAGAGGGTTTTGTTTCCTTAATAAAGGCTAAAACTGCAGGTGTACAAAGAGAGAGAGAGAGGGAACATTAATAAGAGGAAGGCGGAGATGTCGGCCGGCGAACCTGCTATTGCCCGCGGGGGAAAGAGAATGGTAGTACGAAAATGGTAGGTGATGGTGTCCTTATACAATTAGATGCCATAATACATCCACCGGACAATGCTAGATGTCTATGCCCACACCGACTTGCACTCTTGTCTCGCTTAGATTCGAATGCGTAGCTCACGCGGTTCATAACCTGCACACTCAAGGACGCACATCATTTACACATGGTTCATAGATGGGTTTGTTTGTACACACGCTATAGCACATTCACGCACGCACATGTAGCTTTCGCAATGCTAATGGTGCGCATTACGCATAGCCCTCCTGCATGTTTGCAAACAAACAAGGTGGCGCTGCAGTCGCTAGCGGGCTCACGGCAGGCAAGAAGCCAGGGAGCGGGCGCCACGGGGAGGTCTTGAGCGCGGGTTTTCAAGGCTTGTAGGCGTGTTTTCAGTTTCTTTGGCTCACAGGAGTGGTTCATGCATTGAACTTTGTAATTTAGATTGAAGTACACGGGCTCGCGTTATGGTACGCTAAAAAAATATGAAAATACGTGCGAAAAAGTTCCAGGGGCCGTCGCATGCTTGCAAAATGTCAGCGGCAGCATTTTCCACTGAAAACGAGCGGTATGATTAATGAAGATCTGGGATGTGAAACACAAAATGCCCTTCTGCGAGATTTGGAAGAAGTTTCGTTCGAAAAGATATGCGAGGTGCGGGAAAGCCGAACATTTAACAGAAAAAGCGTTTGCAGTGCGCGTCGAAGGGGCGACGCGCTACCTTGAAGCATTTCCGAAGTGTAAAGAATAGCGCAAAAACAACGAAATAGGTCTTAAAGAAGTCGCGAGATACTGTATGTGAAAATAAAAGAGCAGAACAGCGCCAGCATTCGCTATGCATCCTTTCGTGTTTTCTCATCGAACTAGCGTAGAGCTCCTCGATCCTCCGCCATTTCAAAATTGTGTTTATGGTCATAAAATGTTTAGTTGCTAGAGAATTACGTGCGTTGCTGCTTCAGAGGCCAGTTTTGAAGCTACGTCACGCATCACGCAAAGAATTTTCGCGGCGTAACTCGATGCGTGTCAAGAGTTGTGTGCGTGAACCCAGTGGGCACTGGGCTCACGTTCATGGGACATACGTCCAGTACGTCCATGGGAGTTTTAATGTCCATTGGGAAGAGAGAAGAACCATAAGTCGGCCACGTGGCCGGCCCTGTGAAAGCTGCCGAATGTTTTACCGACAACTGCACTGCCCGGCAACATGCAAAAGATCAGCGATATACTCCCAGCAAGCTTGAGAGAAATTTCAGTCTACAGTTAGCGGCAAACGCTTCCTGCCGTCTCCAGTTTCACTCTTCTGAAAAACAATATATGAGCTGAAAACCGTGTCGATGTTTCTCAAGATGTTGGTGGCGTCTCTTCTCTCTGGCGTAGTAGGTATCGTAATAAGTCCGCAAACTGGAGGTATTGGTTTAAATGCGTATGACGGAGTTTTTTATTATATTTTTTAGCTTTTAAAAACCTAACCCTTTCCTTGTTTGACTGCGAGGGACTCGTCTTTTATTCGAGCCGTGCCTTTCTGACCTAGCAGCCAGTGCCTCCCAGTACAGGGCGGCCATCAATCTCGGCTCCTAATCGTGACTGGTAAGGTATTTGTTTGTTTGTTTGTTTGTTTGTTTGTTTGTTTGTTTCTTTGTTTGTTTGTTTGTTTGTTTGTTTGTTTGTTTGTTTGTTTGTTTGTTTGTTTGTTTGTTTGTTTGTTTGTTTGTTTGTTTGTTTGTTTGTTTGTTTGTTTGTTTGTTTGTTTGTTTGTTTGTTTGTTTGTTTGTTTGTTTGTTTGTTTGTTTGTTTGTTTGTTTGTTTGCTTCAGTATAGTGGGATTCACAAAAATAAATTTAAAAGTAATAGATCCGGACTATTGACTTTTGCATAGCAGGAAATAATAAAGTCCAATGAATAATGAATAGAACGATACCCTGATAAAATAGGGACCGTGTGATCGAGAAAGGGCCGAGTCGGCGGCAAGCTTTGCACGTTTCCTTGCTAGTGTGAAATGGGAGTTGGCGCACCGTCGGCTGTCAGCCGTTTTGCGAGCGAGACGGCGCCGACGCCGACGGCCGACCCTCTTTTCACGCCGCTCAGTGTGACATTGACGCATACATGACGACGACATGGCGCTGACAGACCGAATCGGCGTCATGTCGTGCTACGTTGTGACCGCCCCTTAACAGTTTGAAACGTGAGAACTTGCCACGTATTCGCACTGAGTGCCTGAGATACGTAAGTAATCGCTGCTACAAACATGTTCGAATCTACTTGCACCAACGCGGAGACATCTCAAGAAAGACCCCTTGCTTGTTGTGGCCACTGCTTATCTCGTGGACGTGACTTCAGACCCATATACCGACCACGATGCCAGTGCTCGAAATGCATGGTTGTTTAGAAGTTTAATCTCTGAGGGTCACCACAGTATTTTTCGCCGTTCGTTTATCGCCCGTCTTTAGTACGCACCGGGTGAATTCTTGTTTTCAGAAATGCCGTGTTGACGATAGTGGCTTAGCACGCAGTACTTGGAATAAAATTTCTCAGCGCATAGAGGTCCGGAGCCGTGAAACAGGAGTCACATCTTTAAGCAGCTTCACCGAGCACACAAGGCCAACTTCCGCGTGTTCCAAAGCTGCGAAGATCGCGCTATGCCCCTACGATCGCGATAACGGTTTGTCGTTTCTCCCGCCGTTACAAGGGCACCTCATAACTGTTTATCTGATTCCTGCGAGCGGTTCCTTTAGGACGCCTGCGCTTTCCGAACGAAGCCGGTAGCCGGAAAAACTACGCTCCACAAAACAATCCCGAGGCATATTCAATCTCAATCCCCGCTGCAAATGACGTCATAGAAAGACGTCGTTGCGCCGATAACGGGTTATTATTGACTCGCAGTGTATCACCTGCATTCCGTGCAAGACGATTTGCAGAGCGATAAGAGATACATTATTAATTCCAGACGTAACGCTTCGAGCACTGCCGCAGTTTCAGGTCTCACCTGAACCGTTATTTGATCTGATCAGCATCGCAGCCCGCGGCGGTCGTGAACGTGTTATTCCCGTCTGCGAAGCTATTAAATAAACTCTACGCACTTCAATGCTGAATGCCGTCCCACCTGCTGTTCTTTATAATGAGTTCACTAAGACACATATGACAGTACTAATTATTATCACCACTGGCGCAATTCCGAACAATAGAAACCTGTCCCAACGAACCTGCCGCTGTTCACCAGTGTGCAGGTCGGATAATGACCGCAAGCTCGTGGGTTCGAACAAGGCACCGAACAACATTTTTCGATTTAGGAATGAGCACGAACTTTAGTGTACTGAGAATTTTGAGCATGCTGATGAACAGCATGTTGTCGAAGTTAACAGATGCCCCACGCTACGGCATGCTTTATGGCCTATAATTTCACGACGACGTTTCAAGCCTCATGTGATATTAACGCGTTCAGCTGTCGCTCACCATTTATATTAAAAATATTGTTTCCACAGAAGCCAATTCGCCACTTTTTCAACGCAAACCTGACGAATTGCAAGCACCAACTGGTATGTGACGAAAGAGCGCAAAACACCGGGACAAGAGACAAGCGCTATTTTTCAGCGCTTGTCACTTGTCCCGGTGTTTGCGCTGTTTAGTCACAAATGAGTAACCAATATGCCCAAGCTGCTGTCCTGGCTGATTTCAATGATAGTACCTCGGGCTCTTTTCAGTGGTTCACTCTTGACTTCCAAACTCTCATTTCGCTCAACAGCGCTTGTCTCTTGACCCTGTGTTTTGCGCTGTTTAGTCACAAATGAGTAACCAACATGCCCAAGCTGCTGTCCTGGGTGACCAACTGGTAGCCATACATACAAAACATTATACAAATCGTCATAGTGGGTGAAAATTATGGCGCTCAAACGCAGGAGTACCTCAGATGAGCACTCAAGGGCTCGTGGAATCGCATTTTTTTTTCGAAGATGCACGTTACGCAAGAAATCAAGAATTAAGGGATAATATTTGGAATGACAAAACCAACCTGCATGGTGCAAGGCTGTGCTGCCGATGTCACTGTTGGAGCAAATATTCCTTCCATTGGCTAACGCAGGACAAAGCATCGCAATTATGATGTAAGGAGTGCTAAATTCGTTTGAAGTAACCAATCAGCACTGTATTTTGTTGCGTTGTGTTGTGTTGTGTTGTGTTGTGTTGGGTTGGGTTTTATGGCACACAGGCAACTAAGGCCATTATGCGCCAAGCTCTATCTGTAGCACACTCTCAGAAACTGCCGTGAGTTCGGTTTGTGCACAGCTTGGAGCACAGCTGAAAACACGAACAAAAAAGGAACATTTTACTAGCTAAAATAAAATGGCTGCACTAACAGACAGCCCATTCGCATAAAGCTCCTTTATTCTGTCACAATGTGCTACACTTAACAGTGTCTTCACACAGGGCAGAAGCAGTCAGTAGTCTAGCGTCAGCGTCAATATAGCCTTGAACCGTGTAGCTGCATTAGCAAAGAGTCCGTAGAGCGGAAATACACGGACTTGCCACAGAGTAACAGCCGAAGTCGATAAGGGGTACCGCGCACTAACCTTCGCGCGTGCAATGCGTGGTCTGACGTCCTTGCCACGAAATGTGCTCATATGCAAACGCACACGGAGCACCCGCTGCCTTCCGCTGAACGCCTACTCGAGATCGGATCGGTAATGAAGTCGCTTTGCATTCGGTCTGTCATTTAGCGAGGTCAGCACTGTACATTTCACAAAGGGCACACTGTTACTTCACCGGAGGACCGAGAAATTATCCGATGCTATCCGGCAATGGGCGAACGACTTTCTCCTCTGTCGCCGATCTGTGCGTCTGACCTGAAGGCCTCTTCGGGGTTGTTTTTGTGCGACGTAACAGGGAGACCTCATTAAAGAACAAATCAACCCTCATGGTATTCGCTGTTGTTTTGAAACTCGCAGTAGGGTCACATGTTTGGACTTTACAAAGACGATTGTTTGTGTGGCATGCCTGCATTGTTTTCCTTCTCAGTTCCATTTCTGAAAAACATAAACCCATTGTATTCAATGCCACGAGAAGTGCCATCTACGCCTCGCTGGTTGTTCCGCAACACCTGCTCTTGTTTACCTTCTCTGGTGCAGCACGAACCGAGCGGTTGGGTGTGGAAATGCGAACTGTACAATAACAGTCTCGCTTTATGCTGTCGTGCATGTGCAGTGAACTCTACTATGGTGATCTCATCACGTGGTGGGAACGCAGCAAGCTTCTTAAAAACACTGGAAGCTGCCCTTCGACGCAGTCCAGCGGGCACTTTAAGGCCCAAAAGTCAGACACTGAAGAGAATCAACCAATTACAGAGCTGTACAGCACAGTACAATCATGAAATGCTATACTATTCGTAACACTACTCGAAAACTCGAAAATGGCGCCTTTTGACACTGTCAGATTCTGGCAAGAGAATACATTAGCCGGCGCAAAAATAATTAGTATCATTTGTTACAGCCAAGGTTTGAATGTTATGCTCGCATCAGTGAATGCGCACAGCAGTGTGCCTCTGTGTTGAGATAAGAAATCAACTGCATAGCATGAACAACGGTAGTCTGTACTTCTGAGCTGGTACCTCTGATCTGAAAGCAGGAGAGCTGCACCATTGACGTACAACGCCGTCAAAATCGCCGATACGCCAGTCACCTTCATTCATGCCGAAGTTGATAGAACAAAGACTGCGGATGTCTTGTTCTTGGAGTGACTACCCCGTCTTGCAGACCGTTCGCTACTTTAGTCGCAGTGATCTACGCGCGAAGACAAGGCCCTGAGGCTTGGAGGCACACATCATGTGGCGCTTACAAGGAAGTGAACTCTACGAGCAACGCTTCCGGCTTTTCGTCGCTATGTGTCGGCCCTCATCCTCCGGCGACCCGACGCCGGGCAATCAGTACGGAATCGAGAACTCAATCGGAGACTACGCAAGGCACCGAGTGCAACCTAAAGACTGAAAAATGAAAGTGATTCGGTGTGATTCGTCCTAACAAGGCCGTAACAGAAGGTGTTAAGTCTCGCGCATTATAGAGCCATAAAAGGTGGCGGTGCTTGACAATCGCGTGGAGATGCTTATCCGCTGCGCTGCACGCTGGCGTTGCCTTATCTGTAACTACATTTGCTCTTTGTTGCAAACCATTAGAGGCCTCGCGTGTGGCTTCATTATGCAAGCGTTGCGCAGAAGCGACAATGATAAAGAAACAGAACTAAATAAAAGGGAGTGAGATACCAAGTACGCTTCCGTTGCGTGTTTCCTCTTCTAAGGTTAGTTTACGTTACGTTACGCCACAATTATTCTGTGTAACTTGGTCGGCCACTGAATGTGAAGGTGATGTGCTGAGGTGACCTTCGATTAGAGATCGGAGATACTCGGCAAGTAGCACTGCAGCTTTTCGAATGAGTATGTAGCAGCGCCTTCCACAGATGCCTGGAGGGGTGACACACTAGAGGGAATAAGGAATCAGATGCAACTCCGTTGCGCGTTTACTCTTCTAAGATTAGAGCACAATTATCCTGTGTAACTGGTTCGGCAAACGAAAGTGAAGGTGACCTGCTGAGGGGACCTTTGATTAGAGATCAGAGATACACGGCAGGTTTCAGTGCAACACAGTAAATACCAGTGAAAGTGCTGTCCCTGAAGGATGCGGGCTTAATCTTGCTTTACGAATGAGTGAATACCAACACGCGCCACAGATGCTTCTGAGGGTCATGCCAGAAGCGGATAAAATCGGCGACGTCCTCAGTTATGCGTTTGAGATTTGTTTATTGCGTGACTTTTTTTTTTCTTCACTTCAGTAGCGCTCACTGCTTGTTGTCTGCACCGAGCGCCAGGAAGGAGTCAGTTGCACTGCGCCGTAGGCCCAGTCATAAAAATGGTGCAGAGAACGATCGCTGAAAGCTTGCCGCCCTTCGAAAACATTTATGATGCCGATAGAAAGCTCTTCAGCAAGGCTGCACAACTTTCCGTGCATATTCATAGTGCATTCATTAGCACCCTTAACATTCGACGTACGTTGATGGATTAAGATAACAAGATTAAACCAACTCTGAGGATTCGGGCGTTCCCGGGCGTAATAAGGAAGTGATTATGAATGACTGATAAGAAAGTGGCTTGTCTCTCTCTCAATATCTCTGTTTTTTTTTGCACTTCCCGTCCCGTACATCGATAAGCACTGCCGTGCTTTGCAGGTATTACGAAACGTTTACTCGGCTGGCCACGTGTCAAGGCTCAGTTAAAATGGAGCTAAGAAAATGTGATGGTAATTTCAAGTGCAATTGAGTTGATCGTTCAGACCGATATCCAAAAGAAAAAAAAACTTCTTTCTCTTTTTCTCTGTGTCTCTGTCGTCGAAACGGAACTCCCGTCTCCTGTGTCGTAGTAGCAATGACGACCAACCGCCGGCAGAAGGCTCTGCCGCTTTCTAAATTGCGAAATCGATTTGCACTGATAGCAGTGCATTGCTCACGGAGCTCCTGAGAGCTGGGTCGATTGACTAAACTGGAAGGCTGAAGCATGTACGCTTTTGTTCTCTCTGTGAAGCTTCAATTGCCAGCAAAACAATCATTTGAACTCTGACACTATCGGGTCCAGACAGTGTCCGAGTTTGGACACGATTCACCTGGTGCGACGGGCTTACAGCTTCGTACAATCGAATAAGGATGCGAAGACGCTAAAAAAGCTTAGGCGGTCCAATTTCTGTCTTTTTTTTTGTTGTATTGTTGTTAAGGACGAGTCATCTGAAACCTGGTCGACTGCCAAAAAGAAAGTCGTTGAGCTCTGTTGCGAGAAACTTGGAGTGAATATTCGAGCCCCACTTGATCGCTTCATCTACGTCAGTTTCAGAGTGGGAAATTCCGGCCAATAATTGTAAAGTTCACATCTTTTTAACGATAAACCGCTCATTTTCAAAAGCGAAATGTTCAAAGACAGTGATTAAGACGATTAAGCCGTGCGTGAGGACAATTCACTACGAACGCGGGTGGACAGAAAAAAAAAAGCTTTGATTTTGCGAAATCTAGTAAAACAGACTACAAACTTAGCGTAGATAAACTGCGCACAGATGATTCGGTTTGCGTACACGAGTCTGACACAGACCAAGTAATAGTAGTCTATTGATTCCTAAGACGCTGTACTAATCCGAGTGTTCTCAATAACCCAGCCGCGCAACCTAACGATAGCTTTCCAAGCCTACCACTCCTTGTGGAATTTACTAACATACGTAGCTTTCTTCCTAAACGCTCCAAGCTGTGCTCAAATCTGGATAACTGCAACTGTGAAGTACTGCTACTAACAGAAACATGGTTGCGTCCCGACATCTCTGATAAGGAAGGTCTGCAGCCCAGCAATAAAATTCAGATTTACCAAAATGATAGGACGAGCAAAAGAGTGGTGGCGTATTAATTGACGTTATTGATACGATATCCTTTCTCATTGCTATTACCTGCGCACTGAAAATCGTACTGATAAGCAATAACATCCCATCTAGGTAACACTGTCTTGGGCATCTGCTACAGACCCCTGGACCATCATCCCACGTTTGCTCGTAATCTCCACGACAGCGTAACGGCTATTTGAGCTATATTCCCTAAATCACACATTTTCCTGCTCGGAGGTTCTAATTGCCTTACGATTGACTGGTCTAACTTATCTTCTCATTCCTCTGCATCCTATGAGTTCGTAAAGCTAACACTCGACTTTTTTTTTCTTCAACTTCTCGACAACCCAAAAACCGGCGCTAATATTTAAAACCTTATCCTAACGTCTGCTGCGGAAAGGGTAAGCGATACATCTTATAATGAAGGGTTAGACGATCACCAGCGTCTTCAGTTATCTATTAATGCCCCTTTCGAAGCGAAAAGCTTCACTCGGCTAGTCAACACCGCGCTTCACGTGAGCCACACTACAGATTTGACACTTCTACGCATGTGCGAAACCGAGTGACGTCACGCACGGCGCAGACACTCGCCATGGAAGGAGAAGAAGCAACAGTCGGACGGCGCAGAAACACCGATCCAGAGGTGGTAGCTTGGGAGTTGACTGAAAAGCTGGCTGAAAAGGTACTCCACTCCAATTAATTACCAGCTATCTAAAATCAAGACAGCAATGTACTATTGTTAAGGATGTTCCTTCGGAATATGGCCTAACACGTACTGGCGTACCGCAGGGTTCCATTCTTGGGCCACTCCTCTTTCTGGTACATATAAATGACATTGTTAACATACACGACACTCCCGATACTATACGCTGATACTATACGCCGATACTATACTATACCCGATACTATACGCCGACGACACAAACGTGTTTTTTATTGGGGAACCTATTGAAACTATAGTTAACAAATGCAATCTTTGGCTGGACGAGCTGTCTGTTTAGTTAAACGTTAATAGATTAGAATGAAATGTAAACAAAACGACATTTGTAACCTGCGAACCCAAAAACAAAATCATACACATGCAACAAAGTATTATCTTTCAAAATAATGTCATCCAACGTGCTGAATCTGTGTTTTTCCTCGGAGTCATATTTAATGAAAAGTTGTGGAATGACCACATAAACTCTGTGCGGTTGAAAGTCGCACGCTCCATTGGTATCATCAATAAATTTAGGTCTATTCTCCCAATCTGGTTAAAAAAAAACAACTTTATTTTGTGCTTTTACACTCTCATCTTTATTACTGCCTTCTGGTTTGGGGTAGCACATCTGACAAAAATTTGAAATCACTCTTTCTCTTACAATAAAGAGCAATTAGAGTCGTCTCTGGTATTCCATATCTAGAGACCACAGTTCCGCATTAGGGTAGCTTAAAGATATTAAATATTTATAAACTAATCACACTGTGGCTTGCCAGTCATGGTCACCACTTGTTTTACAGGGGGGCACTTCCACACATCATGCACACTGTCGAACACCAGAACTACCAACTAAGAAATTATTCTGTCAGGCCACCCAGAATAAGAACAAATTATGGCTCTCAAGCTACGTTGCACCATATAACAGCTCTTCTTAATTCTAGCAAAGAAATAAAAGGTCTTATTCAGAAATGCAGAAACTAGCGCTTATTCAGGGAACAATTAGCAGACATGCTTTTAGCAGAACCCTAAAAAGCTTACACTGATGAAAACGTGTCTAATGAATGTTGAAAGTGTCTTTTAAACTTCTGTTATCATATCTTGATGTGCTTATAGTAACTTGCCTTTGAAATTCGTGTGTGTTCATTTCACATGTTCTATTACTGTTGCACATATTAGGCTGTGTTACTGCGGCAGGTGCACCAAGGGGGATGGGCCTCGTCAGGATTGTATGCCTTTTGCCCTCCCCATCAAGCATGTACACAGACTTGAAATAAACATTTTTCCTTCCTTCCTTCCTTTTCGCTTCGAGATATCTAGGCTTAACCTTAGCTAAGCTACAGCCAATTTTTTTTATTCACCCAACGCTCAATCAAAACAAATTCTAAATTTTAGAAACGCTGACTTTAGGGTTATTAATCGTGGTCTTGAACGCTTTTCTGAATGGTTGGCGTATGATTTTTCGTGTCGGTCTGCTGACAAAAACTGGACTTCATACAAAGAAGAAATAACAACTGGTGCGAAATCTCAATCTCCGAATAACTTTTTCGTTATAACATATATAAAGCTTGGTACAACAAGCCCCTTGGAACATTAAAACACAAGAAAAAACGCCTATTCAGAGCTGCGAAGCGATTGGCAACATTGCCTTATCATGCGATTCTAAAGGCCAGTTACAAATTCCTATCACAAAACCTTCAGTCGCTCACTAAAAATAGCCTCGCAAAATTTTGGAAAACCAGTTCGCCGTCATGCACGTCTAACAATATTTCATTTTTTGATAAAAAAACGGCTGTCCAACTGCTCAGGAGAGCAGTCCTGCCTTGCTTAACGATTACTTGAATGAATGAATGAATGAATGAATGAATGAATGAATGAATGAATGAATGAATGAATGAATGAATGAATGAATGAATGAATGAATGAATGAATGAATGAATGAATGAATGAATGAATGAATGAATGAATGTTTTATTAACTCTCTCAAGGTTACAAAAGCAGCAAAGAAGAGAGGACGCAAGGCAAACTTGAAACCACCCTGCGCTCCCTGCCGGGCTGGTAGACCGAGCAGCTGACGCAACAGCAGTGGAAGAGCGCACTCACAAACAGAAAAGAAATACAGCCACAAAATATTTGAATCTAACAGTTCTATGAAATTTCTACTCGGCTATCACTGGACAAAATTATGACGGCACATTTCACAATGCTATATTAAAAAAACTCATTTACAATCAGTGCATGCATGCACTGCATGTAAAACAAAAGTATACAGACAGTAAATATTTATTAAAATCGCGATGACCTTTCTATGCAAATTCAAAAATGTGGACGGCTGATCAATTTACGCCTTGAAGTCTCTTCAAGTGTAAGTTCGTTCTTTTGAAGAATATTACATATTGCATCTGTATTCACGAAACAAGACTATTCCAACCTGCCTCAACCACAAAAGCTAAATTACTCATTCATGAGTGCAATAGGTATTACTATAGATGGCATTTCATCACTGATTAAAAGTCACAGACTATCAAGTTCCTCGGGCGTAGACGGAATAAATACCAAAATACTCAAACACACTGTACGTCCCCCTAGAATCATTCTCTGCCTTATTTATTCCAGGCAATAATTTGCAACTGGCAAATTACGCATGAGTGCAAATTTGGCAAAGTAATCCCTATCTATTAATCTGGCGATAAAAGCACCGTTAGTACCTACCACCCCATGTCACTAACAAGTGTAACAAGTGTACCAAAGCCCAGCCCCGCGACACGGACGAAACACGGTCATTGTGTGTGCTGAGACAAAGCATCACTCAAAACTTAATTATTTATTTTAGGTGTCTGCTATCAGTGCATTTCTTTGCCCAGAACATATCAGAAATGGAGAATCCCGGCGCTAAAATCTTCCCAGAGAGTTTTTCGGCGAAATGAAATAAGCTAAAGCTTAACGTGTGCTGTGCGCTCGCCTACCACAGTGCAGTGCACAACTTCTTTGAGCTGTTTCAGCTATCAGTGAGCACACGCCGTCGGGTCTACCAAAGGGCGCTCCGCTTCTGTTGATTTTTATGCATATTAGCGCTCGCAACTGGGCACTTGAAATCTCATAAGAACCGCTGGAGAAGGACCTCTATTCGAGTGCTCGACGGGAAGCCGTCTGTTCTTCCCAAGAACACACCGCTGCGCCTCATGGGGGTTCTTTGAACGTATACTATGCTATAAACGAGTGCTTTCGATTTCCATCTCCATTGAAACGCGGCCAGTGGGGCCATGAAATCAACCCACAAAAGTGGGCTCATTAAAAAGTAAATAAATAAATGTCACGGCTATGGCTTCGAGGATGTTTTAATATTTAGACATCGCAGACAGTAAGAAATAACTGATAAAAAGTCCTGAGGAAACGTAGATCACTTTATTATTGCGCAGGCAGCCCTCTTCATTTGGATCTCGGAACTTTGGGCAAATCAAAGAAGAGGCCACTGTTCAAAAAACGCAAAGGGTGTACCGACCTTACCTTCCCTTGTTTTTGAGTTTGCCAACCTAATTTTCTAAAGCGTTAGTGCCATTTGAGCGCCTCTGCCGGCCTCTTTTTCATTGTATTGCAGGACTCTACCCGCAGTGCGCAGTTTACCTATAAGCTTGAGCTGTTGCGGGACGACCCCGGGCCGGGCCTCACCCCGAGCTTGGCGGGCCAGGCCTGGGCTCAGTAAAGTGATAACGTAGCTAGCTCGGTGAGGGCCCGTGCTTGATGCCAAGAGCCTGAGCGGGGCTCCGGCTTTGATTCTCGGACATGGATCGGGCTCGGGCTTCAGAATAAAACCCGTACAGTGCCTTACTGTGTGCTGTATCGTCCTAGACTATAGCTGTCAGTATCATCCACAACTTGTGGAGCTGGCTTTTCAAGGTAAGAATTAGGCTGCTATGTATCTTTCTCTCAATTCCTTTGAAGCGGCAATTTCATTTTTTTTTTTTTGGGGGGGGGGGGGCTCACGGGCAAAATAAGTAACTTGCTTTCGCGGCTAGTACAAAATTCAGGAGGATATTTCGTCCACATTTAAGAAGTTTCAGCAAGCGAGAGAGAAACAATTCCAGCGTATATAGTCTGCTTCTCAAAACCATTTTTTTCTCCATTTCGAGAAATTTCACAACTTTTCTCGTTGTGCATGCGCATTCCGGCAAGTCACGCACACTAATGCGTCGACTCGCGCAATGGTTCGGGGTAGAGGACATGAAAAACAACCGCTTTTGCCGCGAAACAATCCTCGGCACACGCGCCAGGCTGAAATCCCGCGAGTTAACGACACCGAGCGCCACATTTACTATGCGCCGTCGCTTTCTTTTCCTCTTTCTATTATTTTTTTTTTGCTCACCTTGTACTGTCTTGGCACAGCGCCTTCGGTTGCTGGCAGTTAACGGACACGCAGAGAGAACGCACGCGTCGTCATCCCGTTTCACCTTAAAGACCCATTCAAAGCGTTTGGGACAAGCTGCTCTCTTCACCACCGCTCACGCTCTCTCTTAATCAACAAAGAAAAGAAAAACAACCGCAGTAAAGAGAATGAAAGCGGTCACCGGGGGATGCCCCTCATTTAGAAAAAGAAAAAAAGGTAGAAAGTTCTTTGCAGTATGCGTGGACTGTACTTTCGGTCTGTTTTCTTTTTACCGCTGGAACGATTAGCCATTATGGTCCGCACAATGAAGATACTTTCTCCGCGCCCATCTAGGTGCACTCCTACTCTTAATTTTTCTCTCTGATGTGACGTAGACTATGGGCGAAACCCAACTCATCCTAGTGTTGGGCAACGCCAGTTCCATGTAACCATGACGACGAGTGCAGGAGGGGCGCAAGAAACGGAGAAAAGTGAAAGCTTACAAACGACGCATCTTTTCACATTGCCTAGGATTTTTATGCCTGGTGAAGTGTGGAGTATCCAAACTGCCTCCCATGTGTGTCGAAAAGCTAGGTATTGGTGTTTGTTGCTTATAAGCAACGTTCCTAGGAAGTTAAAAACGAGAAAGAGAGGAAACTTTAGTTAGAGGAAAGGCGGAAAAATCTGCCGGTGAACGAGCGAAGCTTGCAGCCATCAGCGACGTAAACTCTTAATTACCATCAGACCTCTTAAGACTGCCCACACATCATAACCCACCTGAACCAATAACTGTTCCGTGTTCTAATACGAGATCACCCCACTTTATGGAAGGTTAGCCTCACACCGCACTTAGAAGCAAACGGATCATGCACGCAATGAACCTTAGCGTGGCGTTTTGCAAGAATTCTGTTCGTGATTTCTTTCCCCTAGCCTTGGGGGTCTCGCCTTTGATACTTGACGTCACAGGAGGCGGAGGAGGAATAAGAGGAAAGGCAGGGAGGTTAACCGAAGAATAATCGATTTGACATTCCAAGCTGTAGCTACCAGTGGTAAAGAAGCTAAGCAACGGATCTGGGAACAGCATCCTTGCGGAAATGCGGCTCTCCACTTCTACAGCTTTTTTTATTTTTTTGTGGCGAACCTTGTCGCTGTTTCCTGGGCATGTACCCATCTGCAGTGTACTAACTACCACACGAGAGCACGGAACTGCTTCCTCTCACACGGTGTTCGCGCATGCGTCCGCTCAGGCCTGCCGCCAGCGCGGAGCTGTGATCGGCATTACGCGGGTGTTACGACAATAAATGCCTACCTTCAAATGGGCGTGCTTAAGAAACGATTTAGGCGACACTTGAGAGGTTTTCCATGTGTTCTTTTTTCCTTGTTCTCCTTCGTATCCGCCTAATGATCTCATGTGTCAGCTTGATTCTTGCTCCGTAATTATACCCGACATCGGATCTGTTCGAGGTCATTCGTGACGTCGGCTTTAATAACGGAGATGTCTCGATCTGTCTTGGCTGAGAGAGCAGAATCGCTTCTTTTCATTGAAAAGAGTAGTCTGATGCCTATTTGTGGCATTCAATATATCTTAACGTGAGGGGAGCATGCATGGCCCGGTATTCTTCGTTAAACAAATATCATTTCTGCTACCCAGTTTGCATTTAGGAAACGGTGGTCTACGGAATTAGTACCGCTTGGCCAAAAAAATTCATATTACCGCAGTTTGACAGTCAAATTTTTTTGACTGGCATTTACGCTCATTTCACTGCTGCATTCGATTGCATTGATCCTGCTACGGTATTTAAAAATCTTCAAACCTTTAGCAATCGAGGACATATATAATCGCTATCAGTATTTTTTTAAAAAAAAAGAGAGAACAGTCGTTTTCATTGGAAACACTTTAGTAGAGGTGTTCCTCAGTGCAGTACTTTTGGTCCGCTCCTCTTTTCTGTAGGGGTGTGCGAATATTCGAAATTTTCGAATATAACTCGAATATAATTCGAATATTATATTTTTAGTATTCGTATTCGATTCGAAATCCAAGTAATCGTGTTGTTTCGAATATTCGACACTACGCTAATATTCGTATCTAGCCGAATATTCTATTGCGAGCACCGGCGTTCATTTCGGTCCGCAAGTCCTATCGACAGAGACATAACATGGCGGTGTCCGTAGCAATGCGTAACGTTGGGCCATGCAGTAGCTGACTGCGCTGGTGAGCTTCTTTGTGGCTATACCTGCGAGCTGGTGTAGTCAAAGCTGTGCACGACATACTTCGCAATACGTTCCAGTTCAGTGCCAATTGAGAGGGCATTTTCTGTGGCTGGAGAAGTCTTTTCAGCAAGAAGGGAACTACTTCTTCGTGACCATGGGGAGCAGTCGGTTTTCTTTCACGACAACTTTTTATGTTCATCCCAGCAACGTGCTTTCGTGCTTATGGCAGGCTAGCTTTGATCAATGCTGTGTACTAGCCATCTTCTCTGATATTTCCACTCTTCTAAGAACAATGTTCGAGACTTTGATACTTTTTGTGCAGCCACACAAACCTTTAGTGCTCATTTCATCTCTGATAGTTGAACTGTGATGTTCTTAGGTGCTCAAATAAATGTTTTGTAGTGGTTAAATGCGTCTGTCCTTGATTATTCGATATTCGATTCGATATTCGGAACCAAGTATTCGTATTCGATTCGTATTCGAAAAATTTGATATTCGCACACCTCTACTCTTCTGTGTTCGTAAAAGATTTAGCAAATGTCTTTAGAGGTGCGAAATACATGTCGTATACTGATGAAGCTAGTATACTTCTTTCATCGTCTGAAGCTGGACAACTTTAGAGAAACTTTGATGAAGCTTAATGTATAGCCTAAGAGTAGGATGCGATAGAATCAGAGATCCTTCCTGCACAAGCATACCTTCTCTTTCATGAAACCATAGATCACGGAGGCTGCTCATACCACTTCTGGTCAGTTGTCCAGCGGTCAAGCGATGCGCCACTGTCCCTGCAAGTGACTGCTTCAAACAAAACCACCGGTGCAGCTTGTGATACCCGGGGTGCCCTTCCCAAGCTCTCGTAAGGCTCATTTTGTAGCAGAAGTTCTTTGAAAGGCTGTCTATCTCTCGACCAACGGACTGATTCGCAGCGCCACAGTGGGCAGATGACAAGTGCAATACATTTATTTGATTTAATATCATTGTCACCCGCCATGGTTGACTAGTTGCCCACAAGCCCGGTGGACAACCGGTTTTTTCGCGTCACGGACGGACTGCTGCTTTTCTCGAGGATGAGGCGTCTGATATCGCCGACCCGGCGTGTTCTGAAAAACTCTTCATAAATGGTCAACATTCAACGGACTGCAGGTAAGAAAAAACGAGGCAAAATAATGAATTTTAGACCTAAGCCTAAGCGAATATACTGTAATGTTATTAATCCTGTTTGTGGAATTGAAAACACAGAAATGGCAAGTGGAGTTAAAATACGTGCACTTATCTCTGCACAAAATACACTTTTGGATACACAAACTGAAGCGATTTCAAAAAAGTTATCTCGAGTTGGTGGTAGGACGGCGCAGAACAGACGCATATTACTTTCCAAGACAAAGAGTTTTGTTTATAATTCCCTCTATTCTTCTTCATTGTAAATTGTGTTTTGGCATTGGGCACGACAACGTGTAAAGATCTTCAAAAACTACACACATTGCAAACAAAGTTTGTTCGAGCACTATTTAATGCTCCATACAATTCACACACTTCTGACTTCGTTTTGAAAACAATATACTGCTATTTCTTGTGTCATAACTGCAGCGAAGAAACATGGTCGCATAGAAAAGAAACACACCTTGTGTTTGCTTCTTTTCAATGTGATCGTGTTTCTTTGTGGTAGTTATGATACAAGAATGCGACCAATTAGCTCAAAAGCTCGTTTTGCTCACATACTACGTGTATTAAATTACACGTTGATTCCGGCCTACAAACGTGAGGTAAAAGTAAAGGCCAAGTTTGTTTTGAAAAAACCTAATCTTGATGAAAAAAAAACATTCATACACCGCACGTTACACGAAAAAGTGTAAGGTGGCCACTCCGCCAGTTAATTATTCCACACAGATGATATCAAATTGATTGCCAATTTTTTTTTTTAAATATTTTCATAAATCAAGTATCGATTTACAAAGAACTCCTGTATGCGCACTAACGAGCATTATACCAATGGTGGTTACACGATAAATTACAGGAAAGCTGTATAGCTTTCCTTTGTAGCCGTATGGCTGCGCTTGGCTGGATTTCAATGATTAATTATTAGATTAGTGAAGGATTTTCAAATTTCAGCTTTATTTTTTATTTCCTGGCGCTTAGGTATTCTGAACATTTCATGTAAATGTGAACTATTGTACTTCTGTGTTGTCACTGCTTTCCTTGAACAGGAGGCTTCGGGCTTGAGTCAAGTCGTTCTGGTTCTCAAGCAGCTTTTACCCTTAGTCTCCTTCATCACTGATCAAATAAAGTGATTATATTATATTATATTATATTATATTATATTATATTATATTATATTATATTATATTATATTTATTATATTATATTATATTATATTATATTATATTATATTATATTATATTATATTATATTATATTATATTATATTATATTATATAAAATTATATTATATTATATTATATTTATTATATTCTCAACAGCGTCAACTCTTTCTCATGTAGCTACCAGACCACTCATCATGTCCGTCTCTGCACTGTCATGCAAACGTAATTCGCGTTGTAACAATATTTGCAAAGAGTGTAGTGGCAGCCAAGAGAAGATATTCTCCGTGATGCTATCAGCGATGTCCTTTCGTAAGATTCAGTCAATGGAGTCCTGTATCCCAGCGTAAAAACAGCGACGCCGAAGTATTGGGTTCGGCTCGAACTGAAGTCAACAAGAGCTTTCAATGGAGAGACTTCACTGTTACATTGTTCACTTGAAGATGCGCCCACTGCTATTTGAGCTCAATTTTCCGATTTTGCACTCAGCAGCACGAAGCCTTATCCAGAGACCAGCGGCTACAAAAAAATGATCTGGGCGAAATAGCGGTCATGTCCCCTGCGCACTAAAGTTTTTAACAACAGTACAAACGTAAGGGCTGAACCTTTTTCTGAATGCATTTGTATTGCACCCGCTCGCTGTACTGTCATGACCCGCGTAAAAGAATTCACTGCTTCTGCTGGTAAAACAGAAAGATTGTAAATCAAGTGCAAACTCAAGGAATTGTAATTAAAATTTCGCTTATCGTCCTCATTCATGCTTAACATAATACGTAGAGAGTCACATATGTTCTTTCGTTATTACTGGCCTTGAGAATGACACATACGTTCATGCAACCATCATGATGCTCTGCCACTGGCACCGGTGCGGTTTCGGAGGGTTTCTCCAGCTGAAGCACCAGCGACGCGAGGAGGCCCAAGGTCGCCTGCGTCCACGCGACTGTTGTGATGGAGGAAGGTGAGTCGGCATTGTGCGTGACCTGCTAGATGCCCGTGGCGACGACGCGCTGGTCCCGTTCTGCGTCGCTGCCCTCGGGGCGCGGACGTCAGCGCCAAGGCTGCAGTGCACGCGACGTGTGGCAGTGACCTTCGGTCGAGACCGCTCCTCGGAGGGTCCCGTTGAGACCGTGACGAAGAAAGGCAGCCGCTGTAGGGGTCTGCCCGTCGACAGCTGAATGCTCGGGGCGCATGTTCATGTTCCATGTCTGCGCCAAATCGCCTTTGTAACTATCCACTAAAATGAAATGTTCCCTTAAAGCTTGTTCGCTGCTTGACAACACTTCCTTCCTCCTCGCTCTTGAACGCAATCCACACCTGCCTGCCGTACAAGATTGGTTTCATTCCTTTTAACGCTCTAGTTCTTGTGTTCATGCGTGTGTGTGTGTGTGTGTGTGTGTGTGTGTGTGCGTGTGCGTGTGCGTGTGCGTGTGCGTGTGTGTGTGCGTGTGTGTGTGTGTGTGTGTGTGTGTGTGTGTGTGTGTGTGCGTGTGTGTGTGTGTGTGTGTGTGTGTGTGTGTGCGTGTGTGTGTGCGTGGGCGCGCGCGAGTGTGTGTCGAAGATGCAAATAACACATTAACAAGATGCAATTAAGACAAAGTTCCACTTCCCCTTTCAGTAATGTCTGGTCTAAATGGGCGCGAGGGTGACGAATGTATAACAACACAAACGGGACAGCTCAGTCGCGTCGATGAGGCATTACCACGCATGTAGGGCCGTCACACTTCGTTTGCAGTTAAAGCGAATCAAACGAGCATTTCTTTGCTTTATAAGGATACGAATGCCTTCCTTAAAAAATCTCTCTTGACATTCTTGAAGCTCTCTCTGCAGCACCATACGTGTTTTCTTTCTATATTTGTTAACTTTCAAGTTTACTTATAAAAGTTTTTATTTTTCCTCTCCTCACTTTCCAACAACGTTTCTCTGTCTATGAACCTAATCCTATAGGAAAAGCACCCGCTTCCAAAGCACCTATTCATCATTAAATACCCTTTGTTGTTCTCACTTTAAGTGCTCATTAGCAAAGGGACTGGAATATCGAAGAACGACGAAGGAAGCGATGATCTGCGTGGCATACACAGCCATAATGTTTCGCTTCAAAGCGCTTACACGACGCCGTGAAGCGTAATTCTTATTTCTTTTGTCCGAGAAAGCATAGAAGCAACGATGACAGCACCAGAAGAATAAATTAAACATGTGTCACATGTGATGCACGCCATACGCACGCAGCGGCACACTACTGGCTGGCAATTATCGTGAAGAGCCGTCCGCAAAAAGTGCCTAATTGCTCCGCATCCGGCAGGTGGAGACTCTGTCCAACCTTGTGGGGCTTAAAGCTAGTTTGCACTGAGAATCGGTTTGGTGAGCCGCAGGAGCAAACGCTCGAATATGAAACACTTTGAGTGATAACTCTGTAAATCGCTCCTTCTCGGGCAACTCCTTGCATGGGACCATCAACTGAATTGATGCACATTCTACTCTTCGATTCCACTATTGATTTTATTCTAATTCCGATTCTATTTTGATTTCGATTGCCTCTTTTATTATTTTTTTCATCTCCCGTCTTAGCCAGTTCCACATGAGCTGATTCATTCTTAGTTCGGCGTTTCCTTACCCACTCCTACAAGTGGAGAGAGAGGGTGAAGGAAAGAGGGGAGAGGAGGACAGTTGGCAGGTAGCAGGTGACAGGTGTGGCAGGTGTTGCAAGTGTGTGTGCACCTGCCAGTTGTGACGACGCTAGTCGCTTGGTTTTTGCTCCAATGGAGCTTGTATACTATCCCAGAAAAAATTTTAAATCTCTCACTGCAAATCTAGACACTTTGACAGCTGTCAATCAATAGATGTGAAGCCCTCATTAAAGATTCCCTGGCCTTCCAGTGCCGTCGTCATTCTTCTGGAGGCAGTGATCTGTCCGCGTATCCTGCGAGGACAAAGAGCGACAAACAAAGAATTAGAACGATGCGAGGAGCTCCGCGCGCGAGTACGTGCTTGTGTGCGAGCGCGCGTGCTCTCTCGTACGCTTTTTTTATTAGGTTAAGTGCTCTTGCGCTTACTAACCAGCCATACACTCTTCGTCCTGTAGAGCCGACCCTTTCCCGCCCCACTGCTTCCCGCCATCACTTGGTGACATCACATTACCTCCACTTTAGCTGAAAAAAGCCTGCCTAAGAAGCTTCCCAAAATAGCCAGAGCGTACTTGGCTCTCTACCCACCTAACCATATCTTACAGCCTTCCGGGAACAAGTTCTCTGAGGCGTAGCCAGAATAACAAGCACTCTTCACTACCCGAATGGTGACCGCGTTTTAACACTAAGTAGCGCTCGCTTTTTATTCTCTTCGCACACGCGTGTGGATCGTGCTCTCACGCAGTACATCCGTATAGGTGCATGTACTTGCTTTAAATGCTCTTTTCCCTCCTAAGTTCCCTTACACTGGCTTTCAGGCACGTTCGCGGTGTAATCCACAGACGCTTGTTTAACTGCGCCAGTCATAGAAGCCTCGGCGACCGCATGCCTTGGCAGAAAAAGTGGAAAAAGGCAGTAGACTGAGAGTCCTTTGCAAGATTAAAAAACGCCCTAATATAGAATCTAATCCGGAACCCCATACTTCTGTAGTCCACGGTGTAGATTTGGAATGATAAATGCAACAACCATTCCTCCTTCATAATGCTTTACAAAAAGGATAGCTATTCTCAAATTTCATACGCAAGTGTGAGTTGAATTTCAGTCTGAATATTTCGTTCTGATTAACACTAACTGACAGAACTGTTCTACGTATACACAGTGAAGCGCTTGTTAGAAATAAGTTATGTTTGTTTCAGCGCTCACAGTTTTTTCTCCTGCGCTGTGTCTACTCGCAATGCGTAATTATCGAAGTCTTTTCCGCTTAGCTTTCAATTTCGCATTTCCACCAGTTGTTTGCGGTGCGCAGCTGCGCTGAAAGCGGCCCACAGTGTCACTGTGACTACTCGAACACAGGTTAAAACTTTAAGGCCTACGTAAACATCTACACTTATGTGCAGGGCAAAGCGGAACGATGGGTCTAAAAATTTATATGCAGAAAATTAAAGTAATGTTCAACAGTCTCTGAAAGTAACAGTGGTAACAGTGGTAGGCTGCAAAGCGTTCGAAAAGGTAGGGAATGCATCTGCTTAGTATAAGTAGTGACCACAAACTCACACCACGAGAGTGAAATAACTAGGAGAACAAGAGAGGGGCGGGAGTGCGTTTGGCAAGTACTCTCAGATAATAAATAGTTTACTAGTAACGCTTAGGAGGAATGAAATAACAGCTGCATATTACCGGTGCTCACATATGGAGCAGAATCCCGGAGGCTAACGAAAAGGGTTCAACTGAAATTCAGGGCAACGTAGCAAGTTCTGGAAAGGAAAAGAAAAAATGGAATGTGAAGAGATAGGCAGAGAGCAGAGTGGGTCAGGGAACTAACGTGGGTTAAAGAAATCCTATAGTCGATATTCAGAAGAAGTAATTGGTGTAGGTAGGGCATGTAATGCGAAAGCAAAATAGCCGGTGGTCCTCAAGGGTAACGATGTGAGCTCCAGGAGAAGGCAACAGTGGCAGGGAGCGTTGAAAAGTCAATTGGGGTGAGGAGATTCGGAAGTTTGCGGGAATAGGTGGCTGCACCTGGCATAAGAGAGTGTTGGAGAGATATGGGACAGGAATTTGTCCCGCAGTGCACGTAATGATGATTATGATTCTTTTGACGATGATGATCACGATGACACTTTAGTGCACACAGTGAGCTCATAGCTTTTTTTATATATAACACGATTCCTAGCCTTAAAGGGGTAAACAACACAAAGTATTTGGGCTGTTCGTTTTTTTTTTGCCTTAAAAAAGCCTACGGGCCTAGAAATCAAGAAAATGAGCTCAAGACACTAGCGCGCAACGTGATGAACTAATTAAAAACTATTTCGTACTGTGAATTTCGGTTTCGGTCGGCGCCAGCGCTGAACTACATTGTGAAGTCGCAGTCGACTGGGAAACCTGCACTACCACATTCCGGCGACTTTGGCATCGCCGACAAGCACTGGAAGTTCCAATGAAAAACCACCCGGTTCATTAACGTCACAATAAACTTTGTAAGTGCCCCTTCACGTCGCTGATTGTGGGTGGACATTCCGAGCGGCTGCTCGCATAACATTCAAAATCATAATAAATTACATTCCACTGAACACCTCCTCCTGAAACTTGCTAGTCACGAAAGAAAGTCATATTGTTCGTTTGTTTTTGAAATTGTCTTTTTACCCCTTTAATTTATTCGCTCCATGCGAATTTAGCATCTTTCATATCACAAAATGAGTGCTTCTTCATGGCAAACAGTGAACGGAACAAATACTATTTCTCAAAATAATTAGCTTAATACCACGTCCCTCACCCTATTCACTGAGATAGATCCTGCCATCAGCAGTATTATCAATTTTTCTCGTGAATTTCCGGCGTACTGTGCCCCTTCAAAAGGAAACATTCATTCCCCGATCCCTCAAGTGCCTTCTGACAAACACTGGTATTTCTGTCTAAAAATCTACAACCACTGTGACAGTTCATACGAAATTTTGCGCATACCTGCAAATGGCTGTTGGCATTTTCCTTTCGATAACTCAGTAATTGACACCCCTGAGGTGTGGATATAGCTGGACATAGATTAGGTACAAAGATATCTGTTTCCAATTGAAATAGCGAGCAGCTCTTCATAACTGTTCATAGCAACGCATCAGTTGGCAAGCAGTGACATATATGGTGCTCAATGGGCCGTGACAAGGAGCACCAAACATTTGGGAGCACTACTCTATGCGCTGCTTCTAATTTAACTTTTTTTACCGCTAATTCCGAGCACCTCTTCTCACGCAGTGCTCCGTGGTTCGGGTTTCGACCGCAGTTCGTCGTTTGCGCATCACGTACAAGTGCGCTTATCAATAGCAACGGCCGCTGGACAGCCTCTCTTCGGGTTTATTTCATCTAGTAATTTTCTTAACTTCAAACCTAAACTGCCTGCTGCCGCGGTGGCTCAGTGGTTACGGCTCTCGGCTGCTGACGCGAAACACGCGGGTTCGGTCCCGGCCGCGGCGGTCGAATTTCGATGAAGGTGAAATTCTAGAGGCCCGTGTACTGCGCGATGTCAGTGCACGTTAAAGATCCCCAGGTGGTCAAAACTTCCGGAGCCCTTCACTACGGCGTCTCTCATAGCCTGAGCCGCTTCGGGACGTTAAACCCCCATAAACCACAAACCTTAAACTGTCTCCAGAGCTGAGATCCTCGCTTTCTTTCAAGAACGCTTCAGACCTTACCTTTTGTTACCGGATGTGAAAGTGTTGTTTATTAGAGCCTCGACCATCCGACAACCTTGAAAACGTATTCTTGATCCTGCCCCCGCGAAACCTGAAGTCCTCGCCCCGTCGTGCCTTGATTCTTTTAATAATAGTTCTATTCGCAGCCGGCGAACACAGTTACGGTGTACTGTTGTATAAAGAAGGGAAATTCCGTTAAGGATAAAGCACTTCCGAGAACGCGCTTCTTCCCCCCAACAACGTGTCGCTCGCAAAGGCGTTCGCGGCTCCTCAAGGTCTGTCGGGCAGCAGAAGTGGAAACCTGGGAGTGCCTTGATGTATGTAGCCCATGTTTCCTCGCCGTCAACAACACGTTTTCTTTACCGCACCACCTCTTTCACTCCTCTCCGCTTACCGCTCTCTCTCTTTCCGTGACGGTCGTCTTGCCTACCCCTCCGTTTCGCCCCGACAGCTGGCACGCTCTCCACGCAAGGCAGGTACGACTCTGCGCGCCATGCCGATTCCTATAATATCAGTGTGACGGCAGGCACTCATTTTGTCGTTCCTAACAGCGAACCTCGCACGAAAAAAAAAAAAACAGTGGCTTGGTCGTCGCTGTCGAAAGGTGTACAGAAGGGCTGCATCGCGGCCATTGTGTTTTTCGTAAAGTGTAGCAGAGTGTTGCGTTTCTTCTGCCCTTCCTTTCTTTCTTTCTTTGTCTTTTCGTTCCTTTCCTTGTTTTTAATACGAGATGTTGACGTGAAGAGGCGTGATGTGGTCTTTCTCGCAGTGTATATAAACGACGCCAGATTCGGGGAAGTTCTCGCGACGTTTTCTTTGACCCTTTCAAAGCATGCAAGGCTGCTGCAGTAGCAGGTTTTGGGTGGTGGTGGAAAAGTTATATTGTAGTGTCTGCAATCGTCAAGGCAGGGGTAATGAACGGGTTTTGAGGTGATTCTATGTTATGAGCCTATCACGTAATGAGATGTCGAGCTGGCGAGGCTAGATAAACCAAGTAGTGTCGGCTAGCTGGAAAAATATAGTGAAGCGTGCATTCTTTTCCGGCATACACAGTTGCCTCTAGTAGATCGCTCGAACCCCTTTTTCTGCGTTCCCTGATTGCTTCTCGCTACTCCGTGAGCCCTGTGACGTTTTTCAGGTGATCTAATCAAGCCCCGCAAATCTGAAAAAACGCTTCTATTTTTAACGCTGTCACCATGTGCTGCATGGCGCTGAACATGAAAAATTACCGGTGGAATTTTTAATCTTTAGTGCAACCCACTGGTTTCCAATTCCCATCCGAACCAGTCGGCGCGAACGTAGGGAGCATTCTAGAAACCAGATTCAGCAGCGTGTGTGAAGAGTAGGCCATCAGTATCAACATCTTCGATCACCATCTCGCCGCATTCTTTAGTTTTCCCTGTGTTACAAATGAAAATGTCACCATTTAGTCACGCGGTGTTCGCTGCTGACGATTGACAGATGGCACTAGTTGGTGATGCGATTTTTACTAGAATGTGGCAATATCCATCCAGATAACGATGCAGGCATAGTCACTCTTCCTGAGGCCTAGCGGTTCAGAGATAGCAAAGGCAATGGGGATGAATCTGTCAGAGGCGTTTGAAAAAAAAAAACGATTGCATGACTTGTGGCTTAAAAACAGGGCAGTCACGTAAAAATACATGATTATAATCGAAAATTCATCGTCATCAGAAGCAGCAGCAGCCTGACTACGTCCACTGCAGTACAAAAGTCGCTCTCACATCTCTCCAATCAACCCTGTCCTTTGCCAGCCGCGGCCACCTTATCCCAGCAAACTTCTTTATGTCATCCGCCCAGCTAACAACTGCCGTCCCCTGTTACGCTTGCCTTCTCTTGGTATCCAGTCCGTTACCCTTAATGACCATCGCTTATCTTGCCTTCGCATCACATGCCCTGCCAAAGTCCATTTCCTCTTCTTGATTTTGACTAGGATGCCATCCGCAAGTGTTTCTTTTCTGACCTACTCAGCCCTCTGCCTGTCCCTTAACGTTACACCTATCATTTTCCTTTCCATAGCTCGCTGCATTGTCCTCAAATTATGTTCTATACCCTTTTCGTTAGCCTCCCCGTTTCAGTCTCACATGTGAATAGCGGTAAGATAGAGCTGTTGTATACTTTTTTCTTGAGGAATATCGGTTAACAGCTGTTCATAACCTCAGAAAACCGGCCAAATGCACTCCATTCCACTCTAATTTTAGTTATTTCCCTCTCGTGATCCGGACCTGCGGTCACTATCCGCCCTAAGTAGACGTATTCCCCTACCAATTCCAGAGCCTCGCTTCCAATTGCGAACTGCTCTTCCCTTGCGACTGTTTAACATTAATTTGGCTTTCTGCATATTAATTTTTAGACCCCCCGTTCTGCCCTGAGATGAATTAGGGTAGAGTAAAAGCCAACAGAACTTATTTTCCTTTTCGAGGAAGTGTTTTTAGATAGCACCTGTAAATTGGACAGAGTAATTGATGAATATAATAAAAAAACTGCTTGATGACACCGGTCACCATTGTGTTTCAAAATGGACGCTTATTTCATACGTACGTACATACACACACACGCATTCATGCATACATACATACATGCATGCATACATACCTACAAACAATACATACATACATACATACATACATACATACATACATACATACATACATACATACATACATACATACATACATACATACATACATACATACATACATACATACATACATACATACATACATACATACATACATACATACATACATACATACATACATACGACGCCGCGGTGGCTCAGCGGTTATGGTGCTCGGCTGCTGACCCGAAAGACGCGGGTTCGATCCCGACCGCGGCGGCTGGAATTTCTTTGGAGGAGAAATTCTAGAGGCTCGTGTACTGTGCGATGTCAGTGCACGTTAAAGAACCCCAGGTGGTCGAAATTTCCGGAGCCCTCCACTACGGCGTCTCTCATAGCCTTAGTCGCTTTGGGACGTTAAACCCCATAAACCAACCAACCACATACATACATACATACATACATACATACATACATACATACATACATACATACATACATACATACATACATACATACATACATACATACATACATACATGCATGCATGCATGCATGCATGCATGCATACATACATACATACATACATACATACATACATACATACATACATACATACATACATACATACATACATACATACATACATACATACATACATACATACATACATACATACATACATACATACATACATACATACATACATACATACATACATACATACATACATACATACATACATACATAGAGTAAGGTTCCTCGATGCGCACGACACCTCGAAACAATGGCGAGGGAGAGCTCACACATCACCCTAGTATTAAAGAAAGTTGTGCACGTGTTGCCGCTCTTTCAAGGACACTGTGACGTTGTTCAACGTAAGCTCCCACAGGTGTACCACCAGGTACGAAGAAAGTGACCACCCACCCTTGTTTCAAGCAACGAGCAATAGGCACAAGGTTAATCACTTTCTTTTCCTTTCTGCTGCAGTTTGGTTCAGGCCAGGTACGGATAAACACATGCTCAAACTAGCCAGCGTATACAACTTAAATTCGCACCTGCCGTTCCATGTGTTCCGGGTTGGCTCCTTCGACCCGACATGGCGAGGGATTCCCCTAAGTTATCTCGCTGGTGGTTCCTCCAAAGTGGGATGCACTGCGGAAAGGTAAGCAATGCAAAAATATGCGCCTGTCCGAAGCTACCGAACAGCAGATACTCTGGGTGGATGCGCTCCATACACTGAGTCAGTATACTTTGACGCCAATGCGCTTGTTTGACTCCCGAAGTGCCGCGCGGCGGGAAAAGCCGGTGATGATGAGCGCTGGCGTTCCATTAAGCATTTCGAGAGAGCAGCCCCTCCCCATGAGTCTCGGGTGTGCCCGGACATATCAAGACTCAAGATTACTTTCACTGAGTCACCGAGTTAAAATGCCTCAGCGATGCCTGGGCCGGCGGTCTCCAAGATGAATTTGTCTACTATTTCGATGCAAGTTGAGCAAATTCTACTTGATAATCTTATCGGAGAAAAAGATGGATTTTTCCTATCTATAATTTCGTACCAAATTACTTACATCAAATAAATAAAGGGCTATTAGTGGATGCACTCTAAACACTGACTCAGTATGATTTGACGTCAGTGCTCTTGTTTGGTTCTCGAAGTGCCATGTACAAGGAAAAGCCGGTGATGATTAGCGCTAGCGTTCTATTGGGCGTTTCTAGAGAGCAGGCCCTCCTCGTGAGCTTGGAGCGTGACCCGATAGCAGCAGGGATCGCAGAGGATTTATCCTAGTAAATATTATTTATGTTTTCGTCCGTTACTGAGGCACGAGCGGAACATCTGTGTTCTGCTGTCAATTGACGCCCCGGCCTAGGAGGTTTATTGGCGATTCTGATGACAACGACAAATGGACAGTTTTTTTTCCTTCAGCTGTTGCGCTGTTTTAACGCAGTAGCGTTCGAGTTTCTATTCTCGAGAAAATCGGCGTCCGTCCGTGTCATGAAAAAGCTGGTGGCCCGCCTGCCCACCGTGGAACGTTGGCTACCTGCTTTTTCGTGACACGGACGGATACCGGTTTTTCCTCATCTGGTTGTGGGCGACCTGCCCACCATGGCAGGGGGCAATGAAATTAAATCAAATAAATTCGCTGCAGTCCTACCTGCAAACCGTGGCACTGCGCATCAGCTAATTGGTCGGAAGCCCAAAGAGCTATCTGTGCAAAAAATGGAAATGGCTTAGCTCAGCCAGGCCACGATATACGTAGCGAGAGTACGGTTAAACTTGATTACACCTGGTCGTTTAGCTTGGTTTCTCTCCGGCTACGTCCAATGTTTAGCTTCGGTTGTTATCCCCCCATTGCGTGTAATTGCGGCTGCATTAAAGACGGGACACTTGTTATGCAGCAAAGTGTGACGCATTTATTTTATTTCCGGTTCTTCGTCTTGTAGTTGAAGCCTGGCTTCTTTCAGTCTCTCCGAATCACTATCCATATCTACCGACGACTCCACCGAGCCGCCTTCTACGTATATACAGCTGCACCAACCCCCTCCTCCTACGGCACATGCGCACAGCTGTTGCAACTCGGTTTCACCGGCACGCCGCGGCACCGGCTCCTCCTGTGACGTCACGCCAGATGGCGCGGCGAGCGGCGGCGGTTGCTAGGCAACGGCTCAAGGTCATGGTGCGGCCACACGGCGAAACGGCGAGACTTGCCCGTAATGTAGCTCTCGCTACAGAATGGGCCTTATACGGGAGCTCGGCAAGGGCAAACCTTGGTCTCACAAGCCCCACCGGCGGCTGCGTTTGAAACAGACACCTGTCGGGGCAGTGGCTCATCACTTAATTGCTGCATCTCTGCGCAAGGAATCGTATGAGAACGCCCAGCGGTCTAATAAATCTGTAAAAGAAAATGAGCACTTGCACGGGAGCGATCTCGAACGCTGTCGCATTGTACTCTTAGGTGTAGGTTATGCGTCTCTCAGGTTGTATGCAATCTTTTCTGCGACTTAGACGAGCCGACGACATCATCTATGCCATCACCATCAAGTTCATTGTCAGGAATAATTCTGACATGTCGTTAGAGTTCTCATGAACACCTGCAGTTCAGAGTCCATTCGGTTGGGCGAAGGTCTCACGACAGAGGCCACAGGTTGTATTTACTAACAGGGGCAGAAGTTTTTTTGCTCATTTTTTTATGTCCAAGGGCGGTCCGTATTCATGCGGCATCAGTTCGAGACTTTTATGTCCACAACTTCTAGAATCTGGAGCGCAAGAGCCATTTCAACCCTAAAATGTTTTCGATGGAGACACTTGAAAACTTCACTGAACTAAGTTTTCAAAACCCTCTGAAACGCTAGAAAACTTTGTTTCCGTCTTCAAGGAGAGAGTTGTCACCCTGCTCAAAACCTCTCACTAGCTCGGTTTTCTAAGGCACCAAAACAAACATCGCAGTGTTCGTAGTTTTTCTCTCGCAGCCTTTAATTTGTGAGGCAACCTGCACAGCTCCTAAAGCATCGCTTCTTTTGACACTGCATGCTGTCCGAATGACCTTTACAAAAGCGCGCGAACTCGAAAAATAAAACGGCACAATGCATCGCCGCGGTGCGATTCTACAGACACAACTTTATTACGCCCCTCCTGAAGCTTAAGCACCAAGCCTCATCACGGCACACAAAGTCTCATTTAAAATGCATGGCTATTGTCACTAAGCATAAACGTATCAACTTTATAGGAAAAAAAATAGCGCATAAACGTCTTGGCCTAGAACGTGCATTGTTAGGCTTATAATATCTCCGTCGCTTTCGCAATAATTTGACTTTCGAAATGTCCACGCTACTCGGATGCCAATTCCTGATACACAACAACCACTGGCTGTTAGGACTTTACGTTCGCTATATAATATTTCGAAGGCATGCGAGAGTGCTAACGTTTTAAACGATCTGTGTAAAGCAACGTCAAGTGGCGGGAGCGTGTAAAGCGAACAGTAATGCTGCAGCGAATCAGGCTCTGAGCAATCGAAGTGTGAGTGCTACAGTCACAAAAGAGCCAGCGCCCAGTGCAACGCTGGCGAATAACTATACTAAACGCAAGGTGGCCTGCTGTACACAAACTAGCAGTCATCCTCGTTCACTTCAGTCGTTCTGTCCGTAAACATACATGTACAGGGCCTACTCTACTGTGCGAGATATTATGATTCGGCATCTTTCAGAGCAAAACTTTTCTTCCGCTCCTGAATCCATTCATAGTTAATAATAAAGAGCTGTCGGAATCCACCACTTTTATGGCACCTTGTTGGTAGACGAATTCGTTACGTCAGTGAGTTCCATTATTCTGTCTTCGGCGCCAAACTGGTTGCAATGGTCGCCGAACGACTGGCACTGCGGAAGATATGTTCCAGCTATCGGCAACAACTGCGACCACTGTAGACCCGTGGTGGAACAGTGTCGCCAGTCTGGCCCCTTGGCCCCGCAGTCTTACTGCGCTCCCTGGCTGCCTCGCTCCCTCGCACTTTCGGCTGCCATTTGCCGCTCCTCTGCATCCAGACGTTCCGTGCGAGTGAGGCGCTCTTGCTCCAGCCGCATCCTCTCTTCGGCAATACGCTCGCTCCTCTGACGAAGCTGCTCGTCCCAGCGAATGTCGTCTTCGCGGCGCAGAACCTCCTCTAGGGTGACGCCGACTTGGCCGACGCCGGGATTCGCGTAGCACGTGTGGCAGCGGCACACGCAAGGAACCGCGCGGCCGCAGGTGCGTCCGGCCATGCTGGGCTGTGCGTGGTGGTGGGTGCCGCAATGCGACGGCGATGTCCTCGGAGGCGCGGCCGTGACTGGAGCCCGGTGCGGGCATGTCGACGTCCCCGGACCGTGCGCACATCGCGTTACGGCGTTCCTGCAAGACATCGACTGAGCTGCTGCCCTGCCGGCGCCACGCACTCCCTGCGACAGTGCGGTCACGCCTTGATTGCTTGTGGGCGTACCACTTCGCTGAGGTCTGACGGCTATGCAGAATTCGCTTGTCTCTTCGTAATAGGAAGGAGGGGTGGAACCACTCCTCTCGGAGCCTACATTACTGTGTGAGGGCGGTTTGATGGGGATGAAACCTGTCGTCGCATTACCTTGATGCTGAGCGGTCTTTTTAGACACGGGTATTGCCGGAGGCGGTGTCTGGTGGTTGAGGTAACCGCGACCGGCCTGCGTACTCTGGTACGGCTGACCGCCGGTATAAGGGTGGCTGGGTTGTCTGTACCTGGTTCCAGCAAAATGAGCCGCGCCAGGGTCCTCGTACCTCTCTGTGGTCTGAGATACATTGTAGAGGTACGAAGGCTGAGCGCCATTCATTCTCATCTCGTTTACAATTGGCTTAGAGTATAGCGCAGCTGGATCGCGATGCGCAGAGAAATCTTCGTAGAAAGTCGTCTGCGGTGGTCGCCAAGATGGTCCCGCGCGGTCGGAGTATCGAATCGATCTGGGCTGCTGATAAGGCGGCTGCATCGTTCGTGGACCGTATGGAAAAATGCGAGGAGGACCAGGCCAACGGTACAAAGGTGGTGCGGGATATGGACGAACAGGGAAACGTTTAGGAGAATGGTATTCTTCGGGTCTTAAACGGGGAGCCTCCTTATGAACAAATGCTGCTGCACGCTCGCGATCTTCATTAGCGTGGCTCGGCCGAGCATACTCGGACAGCCTCGGCACTGATCTGTCGGTGTGTGTCGCCCCGACCGTAGCTGAGTATTGTTCCTTACCAGTACCACCCGCTGAGGAGCAGGGTGCCCCACCGGCGGTGCTGTTACCCTTGGTGGTGCCCGGCTGTATGTTTTCCCAGCGAGGAAGGGTTGGCACCCCGTCGCTATTGTGAATGGCACAATTCCATGGCTCCTCAGTGACGTCGTGCTTTCGTGCTTTGGTGGTTTTGCGGACGGTGCGCTTGCGTTGCCCTCCTTCTTCATCAGGCTCCACAATTTCTTCCGCAATCTCCTCGTGAAACTCCTCAGAGCTGTCCAGGTGATCTTGCCGCGGCTTAGACTTCCGAAACTCTTCATCTTTCTCCACCGGGTGCTTTTCTTGATGTTCCTGAGCAACGCGCGGCGTTGACATTTCTGCAGACGGTCCCTCACATTTCTTCAGTGCAGCGAGCAATCGTTTAGCAATTTCCGTATTTATAACCACAGCCCTCGATGAAGGTGGCCGGTCGTCCCTTCTGGTGGCCGACGTGCCGGCTTCGGGCTCTTGTACTGCGCTAGCTTGCTTTCTGTTCATAGGTACCCGTTCCTTCCGGGAGGGTCTTGTGGCACCGACAGATCTTGAAGCTGCACGGGACAGAACACCCGTGTTTTCGTAGTCATCAAACTCGTGCTCACCGAAGTCAATAGTACCTTCGCCCAAGGAGCTTTCCTCAATTTCTTCGTTGAAAGTAAGGTGCGCTTCTCTTTCTCCTCGAGTTGCAAAAGGTGCTCCTTGCACGTGCTGTATCTTGCGAGCTTTTGACGGCCCTGGTTCTTGAATGTTGCCGCCAGGCGTAGACGTAGAGGCGTCTGCCACGCTTGGCTTGATGCCAGACTTCAGCGCGTAGCTGGATCCTGTTGATGCCTTCTGAGTCGCGAGCGCTGACGCACCGCCGTCCTCTATGTGAGTGCTTGCCGAAGGATACCCTGCAGATAGACCAGGTGTGGGCAGTTGGCCTGCCGTTCCTGTAACGCCAGAGGTCGATGGGGCCACCACGGGTGCAGCTGCCGGAGCATACTGTGAGGTCATTGCTCCTGACTGAATCGGCAATCCAACGGCACCCACCGCCGACTGCTCTGGATAGGGCCCACCAGGCGCGATCGGTGTATGAGCCGCCACGGATAAGGCAGCGGGAGCTGTCACAGCCGACGCCGTCAATGGGGGTGGTGGTTGTGAAACATACTGTGTCTGTTGTAACTGCGGTGGCTGCGGCGGCTGCGGTGTCTGTGATTGCGGTAATGGCTGCGATGGCTGCGATGGCTGTGTTGGTTGCGGTGGCTGTGTTGGTTGCGGTGGCTGTTGCGTTTGTGGGACCTCTCCGGGTGCACCGAATGTCGGCAGGAATTCGGATAAGTACGAGGCCGCTAATCCCGTCGATTCCTGGAGAGTCTGGGGTGGATTTCCTTCGGGGACGACTGCACTGCTGATGGATCCCCTAGGATCAGCCCCGGCTTGCTCCTGGAGAGAGACCGCGCCCAGAGATACGACGCTCTCCTTTCTCTCGGGCAGTGCGTTGTTGTCCTCTGGTTTCAGCGAATGTTTGCGGTGTCGGCGGCGACGCTTCTTTTCTCTTTTGGTCAAGATAGACGCCGGCTTGTCGGCATCGGCCGCCGGGGGTTGCTTGACCAGCTCTCCCGGCAGAATATTGTCGTGGGCTTGATCCAAGGCGGCTTCAGACTCTACCGCCAACTCTTGGGTTGCCACGGCTACTTCGGTCGGTATATTGTCGACAGCGCTTACGGCTCCCGTTACTGCGTGATCCTTGTCGCGGCTCTTGTGACGGCCTGGCTTGCCTCGTCGCGGCATATTTTCTTGGTTTCTGTGAGAGAGAACAGCGGCTGTTCACAGACACGATATCAGCTTCTTTTTCTTCCCTAATCTAGGAGCACGCGCTGAAAAACTTAACGGAAGCTTCAGCTTCTTCTCTTTTTTGCTACGAGAATTCCGTGTGCCAATGTAGTTGCGTTCGTTATGCTATAACAATTCCTTAAGTCAGTCTGCAGATACAGACGCAAAATTCTGTGTGCGACCTCCTGGCCTTATAAACCTATGCATATTCTACTGAGACTTCTTTTCGCGCACTTCTTTCAAGTTCAACAGTTTAAGATCCTCCTACCCACGTGGTAATGTACGCAGCGTGCTCTTACAAGGACATAGCTGGCACTTATTGCTGTTCGATGTACTTGGTCCTGGACTGCTATGCAAGTGAGCACTGCTATGCGGACGCAAATAATTCACCGCCAAGGGCTGATGCAAAAGTGGGTCCGCAAAGTGCGGGCGCAAAATTCAGTGCACGAAAATTTGGCGTGCACACCATTGACTACACTTTAGCATTAACAGTTGACTTAGTACATGAAATACAGGATCTCACACTGGAGCCTCCAGCGCGCGACTAATCCTCGAGAAGCATGATGCATGAAGCGTAACCAGAGAAGTTCGTCACATTATAATTTCTAAAAAAGTAACTCTGGTACGTACTGCACAATTTTAGCGCTGCACTAAAGGAGGAAAAACTTTTCTTCAAACATGTCTTCGTTCAAGAAAATCCGAAATACATAGCGAACGACTTCTCAGAGATGTGGGAACATTAACTAGGAGGTTCGGTGCAAATAAGCTCGAAAGGCAGCTTCTTTTCGGAGGTCATTTGCTGGAATCCCCAGTAATAGTGGCTACTCGTAGGTGCCGTTCCGCCGAACGCCTAGAAGTTTATCTTGTTTTATTACAAGAGCAGTACAGGGGTTTTGTTTTCATGCAAGCTTTTTTTTTTCTGTGTGAAAGCACTATTGGCCTCCTATTCTGGAAAATGATGGTGTGTGGTGAAGCCTCTGAAGTTATTCCCGTGATGCGGGAAATTGCGAAAAGTAAACGAGGCTTTCAATTAGGATGACCCTTGCCAACCTGGCGAAATAAAGTAAATATTGCCGCGACTAGGTTTCGAACTAGCGGTGGCCCGAACATATTAGTTTCCTTGGCCACTGCATGAGGGCACTATGCTGTCCCCGCAGTCGATCTCGCCTTGTTGGCCTCTAGGTTGTACGTCGTCGTCTTCATCTACTTCCATATATGCGCAAGTCGTGAAAGGAAAAGAAACGCGCTTACAATCACGCTTTCAGGTACATGGTGTTCGGGTCAACCTGCCAAAACCTGTTTCGAAATATATTTCGTGATTAGCAACGCTAAACCGTCAGCAATTTTTAAGTTTACCCCAGCATTACATCCTGCAGCTGAAGTGAGTATAGGAACTACATAGCCCCAAATGTTGCTTAACATGGCAAAGCGCTTTCTTTTTTTGGCATCAGATTATAGGCTTCCAGAATTGTGCGCAAGTCTGCAATATTTCTTTCACAAGCATCGAAGTTATGAGGGAAATACGCCACTCCTGCGTTCTATAGTACAGCGGTTAGGGCGGGTGCAGTATCAATCCGCTTCCTTTTGTCTGCCGAACTTGCATTATTCTAGCCAAAATAGTGTTGCAGTCATTCACTGCAACACTATTTGGCACGCTTGTGCTTGCACGCTTGTGCTTTGGGTGCTTGTGAGTAATGCGTCGGCAGCACGAAGGCCTATCTCAACGAGTTAAATACAAAATACTCATCATGTGGATGGGAGACGCTATCATATTGCAAACAGCACAAGTCAAAACCGCTTTCTTTTTGACCGCGTTAGAGGCACCTTGTCACAAAACTGAATAATTTTGCCACAAAAAATGCGTTTTCACTGAACATATGCATCATCATCATCAGCCTGACTACGCCCACTGCAGGACAAAGGCCTCTCCCATGTCTCTGCAATCAACCCTGTCCTTTGCCAGTTGAGGCCACCGTATCCCCGCAAACTTCTTAATTTCATCCGCCCAATAAATTCTAGCGTTCTTATAAGCGACATAAGTGAATCATATATCGCTAAGACATGCGAATGTTTTCAACAGCATCTGCCCGCTTGAATCCAACGTTTTATAACAGAGAGGTAATTGAACGACGTTGCCTAGAAAAGAAATGTTCGAACTTTATTTCTGAAGCGGGGCTTTTCTGTGCAATTTGCTCTACTCACGTCGAAGCAGTAGTCTGAAAAATAGACTGAATGCATTCAAGGAAAAACAGGGCAGAGTGATGGAATTTCTGACTGTCGGAAGATCTAACCCTGCGGCCCGAAACTTGCGCTATTCAATTTCTGGCTGTACGCAAAGTTCATGGAGCATTTGTCATAAACATGCTTCTTGTTCATCGAAGCGGTCACTTATCAATGTCCTCAGTAGCCACCTTCATTCTTCTGCTTTCACATGAAAGCAAGACACCGCCGGTCGATGTCAACCGCAGCTGATATCCAAAAGGGATGTGCTCCTGGAAAAGGCGACATTCTAAACATCATATACTGCATTTAAGATCTTCTGATTCCATCGCTTCAATAAAAAACTAGAGCATTATAACTTAGGCAGCAAAATCTATTAAACGCCCTTCAAATTTTTTTCTTTCCAAGAAGCTTTTAATTCATTGTAGCACGAGAGAAAGAAAAAAATCAAGGCTCAAGGTGTTTAATAATCAGGCAATGTAAGTTCCGAATATCCGTACTACTTTAAGGGCATCTGTAAGTTCCAGTGTATGTATGCGTATCACTTTTTTTCATAATTTTCGCACTCTTCGCAGATAGAAGGCTCCATATATTTTCTGGAAAAATTATCGGATGGTGCCACAGAAAAGCTGTGAAAAATACACTCTGTATATATAGCAAATCAGATCAACGGAATGGATTTGCAGTTAAGAGCATTCTATAACGAAACACTCTTACCTTCTTCGTTTATAAAAGAACACCTGCTGCTATCGTTCGGCATGCCAAGCATGCAGTGTATACTGCATGAATCATATCAACGGAACGGTGCTTGCTGAACACACTGAACTGACTGCAGGCACCGCTTGTCCGGGGTTTCACGGTGATATATCATCTGGACAGAACGAAAGACAGTGTCGCAACTTTCGCGCAGGGGAACCTGGCCCTCCACGGACGAACGCCGGAAATCCCGAGAGGCGCGCATCCTATACTATGCACTGAGCATTCGCGGCAAGCTTTTCTTGAAAGCGATTCAGTGTGGGAAAACTCACCTTTCGCATAGGTTTAACGTCACACCAGTGTTGGCTAAATATAGAAACGTAAGCGTGTCTCTTGGTTGTCAAGTCGCGCCTTCCAACGAGGGAAGAGCACAGCGTAGAAAGGCAACTGGACTGGGTGCGTAATGCGGTACTTAATCGAGTCCACTTTTGAAAGCCAACACAAATTAATTAATTAATTCGCGAACTTTTTCGACCTCCTGCTGGCCGATGACGTCACAGCGATAAGTCTACAGCCAACCGTGAGTGCATCGATTCCCGTCCTTATCTAGACAACATGACCCTCAAGACTCAGCCCAATCTATTTCTAGGACCACTATATCTGTAAGAAGGCACTAAATCTTCCTCAGAGTGCAACTCCGCGGGGTTTGTGTTTGGAAGTACGTGCGAATACATGGCGCAAAAAATTCAGGGGACACTTTGTTGACCTAAAGTGGGGTGAGACGAAAGCCTTAAGCGCGGTGTTGCTGCTTGTGTCGCTGATGTGTGGTGAAGATGTTAAGTACACAATTGTTTGTGAATCTTAAATGCTGGAGTCACTGGAGGGCGCTTGAGAGGCACCCGTCTTATTCGACATCTTTCTGCAAACACTCTCCAGTGTCCTAGACAAGCAGAACAGCACTGCGTTGGCAGGACGTAGCGTAGCCATTAGCACGCTCGGCTGCGGAACGGAAGGATGGTGGTTCGAATCCCGTCGTGCTCAAAGATATTTTTTCTGGTCTGACTAGAAAAGCATGACACTCTGCTGACAACCTTCTGTCGACAACGATGAGGCATTAAAGGCTTTCGCCTTAATATGGTTCAAGTTTGACCAGTGGTTAGAGCATTCCGTTGCTGAGTTCGAGGAGGTTTGTTCAACACTTGCCGCGGCGGCCGCGTTCCGATGGAGGGGAAACGCAAAGGGCACCTTTGTGTTGGGCAGTGTCAGCCCACGTTGAATTGACAGTAAAAGGATATATCAAACTATGCAAGCCGGTTACATGATTCCTCGAGAACGCCACCTACGTTTTTTTTTTTTTTTCGGCTCATAAAAGTGGCTGTGTAGCTGAGGAAATCGTAGCGAAAGAACCAAAACCCTTCCACTTTAAAACCACCCGCGAAAAATTAGCTGCTGATGTTCTCAAGGGCAGCCGCAAACTGCAGAACAAACTGCTGATTATGCTCACAAAGGTACACATTGGCGGCGACATACGCGGAATGTCTTCGGTGCGTTGTGAGCTGCCGTGAAGTGTACTATTGCGATCAAAAGTTTACGGGACGCAAGTATGCGGAAAAATAGTTTTTCCGGCGTAGTCACGTAATCCAGTGGCCTGAAATATGTCAAAGTATGCGGAGACATGCATGCTCTATCCACTGGTAACAATACCACTCGACTTGGTTGCGAAGTTGAGATGGAATTAATTTTTTTTTCTAAGAATACGCGTCCCGTAATATTTTGATCGCGATAGTACACGTAATTTCGAGGGAAGTGCACACGTACTTAGCATGCTTTGTAAAAGCACGCGAGCAGTAATCACGCTCTAACGGATTTCATTCTACACCAGATCTGAGTGCATGACTGAAGGCGCATCGCTCATCAAGCGGCGCGCTGTGTCGTCGATTGTCGCTTTTTTGTCGACTAACAACGCAGTAAGTATAGCTGGCTGAACGTTTCTCTTGCGGAAGCGCATGAACCGCTAAATGCAGTGTAGCTACATATCGCGTTCGTATGCACAGATTTTCCGTAGAAAACGAGCACTCGAATTAAAGGCGCCAATCCGGTCTTGCGTGCCGGCACCTCATGTACAGTCATGGACAAAGTTCTTCAGGATGTTAAGTTGCGGAAAAAAAATTATTATTGCTTTCCCTCGCTAGCCATTCAGCTGACATGCGTCCTGGTCCATGGAACGAGCATTATTCCCCTTTCTTCTGTGCTTTTCATTAGCCTGCTTTGCCTGAATTTCTTATTTTTTTCGCGAGACCGCATCCCGCAAGCTTTCGTGCATGACTGTATTTCAAGCATCATGACCTGCAGTAGGAAACTTCAATAAGCTGAATGAAAAGTAATGATTTAGAATAACGGCCTGTAGGGCGAGTTGATGCATGACTAAAAAATTGCTGCTCAATGACAACAACACAAGAAAGAAAAGGACGGGAAAAAAATGGACAACATATGCGCATATGTTGTCCTTTTCTTTCTTGTGTTTTAATCATTGCGCCACAATTTTTTTTTTCTGAGAAGTGATGGTGCATGGATGCGGTACTTACAAGATGTTTTTAAATATCCGCCTTTCCACTGTGCAAAAAAACGCGGAAGACCGCATATTGGCATCGTGCTTCACAAGTACAGTCTTTGCCGTAAGCAACTGGGCGCAGGTGGTTTCTTTCTTAGCCACGTAGAGAAGCAATTAAGGGCATCCCTTAAGTTATGAATCTGTGTAAAGTGAGGGGAACTTTGTCCTCATGTTTTGACATCTTTCGGTCTTTGGGGGTGCCGTAACGGCTCCGTTATACAGTTGAGAAGCAAAAACCTGTTGCTCGGTTCCTCTCGGCAAAGGGGGTACGTCGTCATGTGTACGTAGTAAAGAAAGAAAAAGACAGTTTGCAATTTCAGAAAGGCCGCACCCTGTATAAAACAGACGATTCGATGGTTGAAGTAAAAACGAAGCCGCTTCACCGGCCGCTTAGCAAGCAGAACAGCATGAATGCCATTGAGAGCTCACGGTTCGGAACTATCGGCGTTCAACGACGACACGCATCCCGAGTGCATAGAATGCCAGGTGAACGATTCAGCACTCGTGTTTGCGTCTGGCCTTTCTCCCCGTCGTATGTTTAGCGCTCTTTTAATTATGTCACTTTTGGCAGTTTTGGCTACGCTCGCCACAATTCTTTAGTCGTATTTCGACGATAATTGCCCATTGACGGCGAAACAGCGCTAGTCGGAAAAGTGAATTAATGCGTCACCAGCCGCAGTTTTATGAATTCACAGGTGGCAGCGCTATGGGCACATCACTTTCACGCAGTTTTCTGGCTTATAAAAGCTTTGTTCCTGGCAAAAATTAACTATTTACTATCACGTGTCTTTAACCTATAAGTATTCCTCTTCAGTGTCCCTTGAAAGAGCCCCTGGTGGTCACAATTAATCCGGAGCTTCCCAGTACGCTACCTCTTTCTCTCTTTTTTATTTTATTATCTCCTTCAACCCTCCACTATTACGAAACAGGAAGTCAAGAGGAGTAGATGACCGGAAGTACACAGTTTCAATATATTACGAACATATAGATGATAAAAGTAACAAACTACGACTACACAAAGATCAAAAAGTCCATATGGGCTTCCGCGAGAGCCGAGATTTTTGTCACAGGGTTTCTTTTCTTTAACAGGAGAGAATTAAGTTCGGCACGTCTCTGGCTGAGACCAAGCACTGCACCGCAGAAAGTAAAATGAATGTCAGTGCACTTCATGTCAAACATGAAGAGCTCAAGATAATCTTGAGCGCCATGATGGGTTGCATTGCTGTGGAAAGACATGACCTTTGTGTCGGCATTTTGCGCGCAGCGCATACAGCTTGTTCGGTCAAAAAGCCCGCGGCGTAGTCCGCACCGCGTGTCGGAAAAAATCGGGGGTTGAGTAAAAAAAAATCGTGTCATGCCAACCGTTTGCCACAGAAAGTTCCGGATTGTGTCATACGAGTCCGCGTTACGTGCAGCATAAATGTACTAGTTAAGTTAGATCCTGACTCACGGCAGGGATTCAAACCGGCGACCTATAATCGGGGGCTGCGGGAGAGAGAGAGAGAAAACTTTTATTGCTCTTTCAAGAGATTCGCGGAGATGAAGACTTCTTGGTCGTCCTGCTTGGGCGCTGGCGACTTGAGTCTTCGAGCAAGGGTGGGCCCTCAGTCCAGGGCTCCACTGAGTCGTGCCGCTTCAACAGCGTGCTGTACCAAGGCCCTCTGGACCTCGAGCTCGCTGCTGGAGAGACAGCTCTCCCATTGCTCCTCACTCGGTGGTTGATAATTGTGGAATGCTATGTTTCTTTCGCACTCCCAGGTAATGTGATAGAGTGTAGGTGTACCGCCGCACCAGGGACAGTCTGATCTGAATTGCGTTGGTGACATTTTGCTGTATATGTACAGGTTAGGAAAAGTGTTCGTCTGTAGCCTACGCCATCCTACAGCCTCTTCCCTAGTCAGTGCTCTGTGTGGTGGTGGATACCTCAATCTAGTTCCCCTATAAAGTTGTAGGGTCTCTGCGTAGCCTCCCTCGCACGTGAGTAGCCGTAACTCCGAGGCGTCCGATAAGCCTGCTCGGTAAGTGAGCCCTCGAGCCAGGCTGTCCGCCCTTTCGTTTCCTGCTACGCCTGCGTGAGCTGGCACCCAGATGATATGCTGTATAGGCGTTTTTCCAGCGGAAGCTGCCGCCTTGCCGATGATCCTAAGGGCGATGCCGCTAATGTTGCCCTTCGTATAACTCTTGCATGTTTCTTTCGAGTCCGTTAGAATGTTCAGGGAGCGGCCTCTTCTATAGCCTTCGGCTACCGCCAGCGCGACGGCAATCTCTTCGGCCTCCGCTATCCCCGACACTCCCACTGAAGCGCAGGAGGTCATTTCCCCTGTACCATTGACTACCACTACAGCGGCTGTGCGCTTCTCTACGCTTGCGTACATAGAAGCGTCCGTATATAGTGTGTTTTCGGATCGGCCTAGCCTTTTGTCCATCTGCTCGGCCCTAGCCCTCCGCCTCTCCTCGTGTAAGTTGGGATCCATGTTTTTAGGCAATGGCCCTACATTGAAAGTCCTTCTGAGGTCGTCTGGTACTTCTGTGTATCTGTCAGCCAGACCACCGGTGTTCCGACCCAACCTCTTCAGGAGCGCCCTTCCTGTGGGGGAGCCTCTGAGTCTAACCAGTTGTGCACCCGTTTGAGCCTCTGCGAGCTCGTCGAAGGTGTTGCTGACTCCGAGCTGGAGCAGTTTTTCGTTTGATGCGTTCCTGGGTGTGCAAAGCGATCTTGTAGGCCTTCCTGAGGACACAGTCGGCCTGCTCCCTCTCCGCTTTCGTTGTAGCGTGGTAAGGCAGCGAGTACATGACCCTGCTGACGAGCAAGCTGTTTACGAGTTTTAGAGTGTCTTCTTCCTTCATTCCGTATCTTCTCTGAGATACTCGGCTGATCATTCTTCCCACTTGTTCCGCGGCCCTCTTGAGCAGGGTGATGGTGTGACTGCATTTGCGGCTACTTTGCAGCCACATACCCAGGATGCGGACCAGGTTCTTTTCCTGGATCAGCTGTCCTTCGAGGACGACATCCAGTGAAGCTTGGGTGGGGTGTCTCCCTATTCTGATGATCTCCGACTTTTCGGTCGAGCACCTCAGGCCTCTCTCCCTTACGTAGTCTTCTATGCAGGTGGCAGCTTCTTGTAACCGATCTTGTTTCTCTCCTAGCGACCCTTGGGTGGTCCATACGGTAAAAAAATGGTATCATGCTAATTTATGGTTCTAGGGATTGATGATTCCTGTGTTTGCGATAGTCAATGACGAGTTAATGAAATTATTGTAATGAAATTGTTTTAATTAATCAATTGATTAATTGATTAATTAAAATGAAAATTGGAAAATTGGAAAAGGGGGTTCCAAAGGTGTCAAAAAATGAAAAGCGAATGATTGGTGATGCTAATTTAGAAAATTTACAGTGTGTAATTGATAAATTAATTAATTCAAACAATTTAAAAATGGAAAATGCGTTCAAATGTGTCAAACTGCTCGAAGTAGAAAGCCTAATCCAATTACGCTATCGCGTCATACCCTTAAGGCGGAGCGTAAGTGTCCGCTCCAATTTTCTTTCTCACTTAAGGCACCTGTCGTGTTTCATGTTTCGTTTCCAATACTCTATAAACGTGCGTCTAGAAACGTAAGCCTTGTCATGAAAAAACAATAAGCCCAGAGCGTTTCCCTATGCCGGTAACACCGAATGGAGGACCAGTGCTGTTAGGCCAGGTAAGTATATGCGTGTCCCGTCTACATCGACGCATTATTTGTTTGTAGCTTCATATTTTGGTTAGCCGTTGTCTGTACGAATTCAACTGAATTACCTGAATCCAATCAAATTCAACTGATTAAATTCAGTTCATTCACTCGCCGTAATGCCGGATAGTTCACCTAAGATGTTCTCCAATTTTTAAAAATAGGCTTTTTGAGTTGGAATAGCGTATATTTCTTTACATATAATTGTCAGCGGTGTAACGGATACGAATTCAGCTACCACGTGCAAACTAGTAGGTTGGCTAGGTAACAATGTATAGCTAACTTTTTTTAATTATTAATGTTTGTTTCTCGATTTATTCAGAGGCGTCTATTCCGCCTTAAGTAATAGCTACATGAGTTTTTAGAATTTCTAAAACGCACTTACCTTCGTCGCTGTGGCCCAAAAAGTTCTGGCTGCGCGTGCCGCAAAAATACATGTCCTTTCGATAAGTTTGCAGGCAAAGCAACCCCTCCTGTGCACGCAACTCGTCGAAATAGCCAAACTTTGTTGGGCCACAGAGCCGAGGGTAACTGCGTTTTCGAAATCCTAAAAACTTATTTGGCTATTACATACGGGTTACATATTACATATTACATGTGGCTATTACGTATGGGTTAAATGGCTCTCGATAAATTAAGGAGACTAACTGTAATAGTTAGAAAGTTAACTATTAAATAATGGTTAACCTACACGTATTAGCTGTATTCTGACAGGCTATACTGCTGACAATGCTATGCCGAAAAAAGCTCCAACTAAAAAGGCCAGGCCTATTTTTAAAAACTGCAGAACATCTTACGTGATACACTCGGTATATCGTACGCTGTGCACGTCAAAGCAGTCGCACACATCACGCCGTTGACCGCATAACCTGCGACAGACTTCCTCCAGCGCAGCAGACGCAACACTGCAACCTTTCTTTTTATTTTTACCTGCAGACACCTTCCGCGCATCTCCTCATCAAGTTTTAAACGTCATTCCGTCAGTGTCAGCAGACTCCTGCTGCGCGCCACTGCTCAAACTAGCAGCGAATTGCTCACGAAAGCCTGCTCTTGCAACCCAACTGCAACTTTGTCACTTGGTTATGGGAATACGATGGAGAGGTGGGAACTGACGTAACGGTAGACACAGCGATTCACAGAGACATGACGATTTTTTCTTTCTTTTTTTTCACAGCTTCCTCTTCACTCATTCCTGCGTAACTCACCACCTGTCGTGAGGCGACTGATGAGACACTTCCTTCGAGACATTCGTCCGACAGTCCATACTGCGCGAGAAATGACAACGTTGCGACACGGGACGGGACAACGCCCTCGCAGCCTTCGCAAACGGAGTTGGGCTCCTAAAACGAGACGTACACGCACACCCGAGGCGACGGTGATTTCCCCAGCGCTCTTCGCACGTGACCTGTCGCCGAGGCTACGCCGTGTGGGGCATAGGCTGTGGTACAACGGGCGGCTTCGATACCTTCTCGATGTTCGACAGGTGACTCGCGGGGAGAGGCTCGCTGAGGTGCCCACGTGCTTGTCGTCACACACGGAGCCTCTCTGAGCGGCGCAGACGACCTCGAGAGTGCAACCGTACAGGCCGCGTTGTCAATCGGGGCGCGATCAATTCGCGACCCCAATACCTTACGCAAGAGAGCCGAAAAGAGATCTCGAGACTCGTCGGAGCAGGCTTTTCTTGTTTTAGACATGCAGCGCCGTCTGGGTGCGCCCCCTGAAATGTGAGTTACGGCCGCCGCTACTCCAAAGTACACGAGGAGTAGACGCTGACCTCCTGAAGGAGGATTTGCGGGCCGAACTGAATGACATTTTTCGCTGCCTGTTCGCGCACTAACTGCGGGAATCAAGGCTGCTGCTGCTTCCTAAGGTCACGTGCTGCGGTGACTCACGGTGTTCACGGTTCACGGTGTTTGGCTGCTGGGAAACGGGCTCGCGGACTCGGAACCTTGCCGCTGTAGGCGCATTTTGGTGCAGGCGAAATGCAGAGACAAAAAGAGAAACTCTTTAATGAAAGGCAGAGATTTTAGCGTGCGTGCGAACATTGCTCACATGCTGCACTGCGCTGGGAAGGGAACTGGGGAGCTAAGGGCCGATGAAGAGGGGTGCAGAAAATGTTGAAGCAAAAGGAATACAAAGAAAAACAAACAAAATAAAAAGATACATTTTTAAAAAGTGGGCAGTGAATGAGGCTACGGGGTCATCAGCGAATAATGTTAAAACAAAGGGGCTGACAAAGTTCGCTGCATGAAAAGAGCATAATCGAGAGATGCAACAAGGTATTAGAGTTGGTCGAATTGGCCGATGTCGTCGAAATAGGCAATTAAATAGTTCATTGCAAGTCTTTACTGCGTAAGACAGGCTAAGTAACCTAATACGGAGTCCACCGTTAGAGGCACTTGGGCAAGTGGCTCTATTAAAAAAAATGCTAAAATGCCGTTTATATGTGCGATGCGAGATTTAGGAGACCGTAGGTGGTACAAAAAAATCTGGAAGCATCCACAACGAGGCCTCTTTCTCTCTTGCCTTCTTTCACCCACTCCCTTATTTATTCCTGGCCTCATAGCGTTGTTTCTCTTATAAAAGTCCTCTAAAGACTGTCTATAAACTTTTTATAGGCTCTAATGCCTTTCTTTAGATATGTCCTTTTGTCTATTCATAGCCTTTAGACTGACTATAGAAATAAGCGCCTATGTCAGCGTGTTTTGTGTTCCGTTTGTGTACCTAAAAATGTTGACCAGTGCTATAGAAAAAGTCTACTAAGAGTGCTTGGACATAAATCTACAGACTGTCTATAGACTGTCTGTAGGATTTGTACTTCCTATAGGCTAGTCTGTAAGATTTGTTTATGGAAAGTCTAGAGATTTTATGGACAAATTTTTGCGAGGGTCGCATACCAAGAGCGAAACCGTTATTGCGTCTTTCCTTTCCTCATAAAACACCCGCATCAGCACTCTCGACGTGAGCAGCGGTTCCTGAAGGAGAGCGCGCAAAAGGCACTTCTTTTCATCCGCTGTGGGTTGAGGGCCTTTATCCAGGAAACCAGTCCCGATACGACTGTGAACAATGCAACTGACCGATGTTTCGCAAGTGTCTGTAGGTTTGCACATTTGCGACGCAGTGATACGGAGAGCAATGAAGAGGTAAACAGTGTATTCGCTGTCGTGCGTATCTCCGATTTCTGTTAGGCCCCTGCGGTGGCTCAGTGGTTATGGCGCTCGGCTGCTGACCTGAAAGACGCGGGTTCGATCCCTGCCGCGGTGGTCGAATTTTGATGGAGGCCCGTGTACTGTGCGATGTCAGTGCACGTTAAAGAACCCCAGGTGGTCAAAATTTCCGGAGCCCTTCACTACGGCGTCCCTCATCGCCTGAGTCGTTCTGGGACGTTAAACCCCAATAAACCAAACGAAGTTTCTGTTCTTCGGTCTCGGAGCAGTAAGCAGCTGTTCATTTTTTTTCTGCAACGCTGCAGTTTGGGCGTGTTGGTATAACCTGACGTGAAAGTTTAAGCGCACAACCAGATGAGGACGGTGATCTCGTGTGCTACATATCTCTTCACCGCCCTCTTCTGGTTGTGCGCTTGAACTTTTATGCCATTGGTTTCCGGCCTTTGTGTTTGGATGTTGTGTGGGTCCCAGTCATTTTCTTTCATCATAACAAACCTACATTTTGCATTGTGCTTTCTACTCTGTTAGGGGTGTCACTGTCTCCTTTGCGTTAATTTTGAGGCATCCATTCAATTTCCTCTCCGCCGCTGTTCTACTTCACGCGCTGCTGAGAAAGAAACCTAACGAACCAGGTAAAGATGCCTCCTCTCGCTACCGAATAAAGTGCGGTGAAACTCATCTATAGCTAAAAGGACAAGAGTTTGAAAAAAGAAAGTGAGTGAGTGAGTGAGTGAGTGAGTGAGTGAGTGAGTGAGTGAGTGAGTGAGTGAGTGAGTGAGTGAGTGAGTGAGTGAGTGAGTGAGTGAGTGAGTGAGTGAGTGAGTGAGTGAGTGAGTGAGTGAGTGAGTGAGTGAGTGAGTGAGTGAGTGAGTGAGTGAGTGAGTGAGTGAGTGAGTGAGTGAGTGAGTGAGTGAGTGAGTGAGTGAGTGAGTGAGTGAGTGAGTGAGTGAGTGAGTGAAAACTTTATTAGCTCTAGATTCGGTTGTATTCGGCGGTTTTGAGATGACTTCGTCCATCTTGCTCAAAGGTCGGTTGCCCTTAGTCCAGGGCTCCGCTGGATGCTGCTGCCAGTTTTGCTCGCCGAATCATACCTTCTTGGTCGACCCGGCGATCGCTGGAGAGCACTCCCTCCCATTGCTCCACACTCGGGTTTGTTATCACTGGTACCACGTTTATTCTCTGGCATGCCCACGTTATGTGGTACAGCGTGTGGGGTTCTTGGCACCAAGGGCATTTGTCATTGTATTGTGTTGGATACATTTTGTTGAGTACGTGTAGGTTCGGGTAGGAGCCCGTCTGTAGCTGCCTCCACGCGACAGAGTCCTCTCTGCTAAGGGAGTTGTCCGGTGGTGGATACCGCTTTCTGCAGCCCTTGTAATAATTTAGTATCGCCGAATAAGGTTCGTTCCCCTCGAGGTCGCCTACGTTGGATGCTCGGTAATAAGTGTACCCTCGAGCTATCCTGTCCGCCTCTTGGTTCCCTGGTACTTCCGCGTGTCCCGACGTCCATACTATCGTATGCCTTATTGGTTCTTCGTTTGTTTGTCGTTGTGTTATGTGGCACCCAGAGCCGAGTATGCGGAGCGCTCTGTGCCCTATTCTGCCGCGTAGGTAGTTGCGGCATGCTGTTTGTGAGTCTGTAAGGATTTTTAGAGACCGTTTAGATCGATAGCCCTCCGCTGCCGCTAGAGCGACGGCCGCTTCCTCAGCCTCGACTATCGTACAGTCTTGTAGTGATGCGCTGGTGATCTCGCGTAGGGTCGAGTCAATCACCGTTGTTACCACATTGCTGTTGTGCTGCCCCGCTGTTCTGGTGTATGTGGCTGCGTCCACATATACCGTGGTTTCTTGGGGTGCTAATGTCTTTTGTAGGTATTCAGCCCTTGCCTCTCTGCGTGCTCTGTGTAGGTTAGGATCCATGTTCCGGGGTATTGGCGTTATTTTTAGTGTGTTGCAATATTCGTCCGGGATTGTTTCTGTCCTCTGTATCTCTTGAACTTGATCGGCGCGGCCCAGTTTCTTTAGGAGCTCCCTGCCAGATGGGCTCTGTTGTAGTCTGCGCAGTTGGGAGACTAGTTGTGCCTCTCTCAATTCATCGAAAGTGTTGTGTAGTCCTAGGGCTAGGAGCTTTTCGGTTGAAGTGCTGTGAGGAAGGTGGAGTGCGGTTTTGTAGGCTTTGCGTAGAATCACGTCCGCCTGTTGTACTTCACTCTTGATGGGATTGTAGTAAGGGGGGCTGTATGTCACTCGGCTGACCACCAGGCTTCTGACCAACTTGAGTGTGTCCTCCCCTCGCATGCCATGACGTCTGTGTGAGATGCGCGTGATCATGCGGGCCACTTGTAGAGTGGATGCTTTGAGTAGGGCAATGGTGTGAGTGCAGCGTTGGTTTGACTGTATCCACATCCCCAAGATTCTGATGAGTGTTTTTTCCGGTATCGATTCCTCCTCGAGGTAGACGTTCAAGTTTAAGTCGTCGCTAGTGGGGACTGTGCGATTTTGTTTTCCTCTGCAAACTCTTAGGAGCTCTGATTTCTCGGTGGAGCATGCTAGCCCTCTTGCTCTGACGTAGTTCTCTACGCAGGTGGCTACCTTTTGTAATTTCTCATTGGACATCAAGGGGGCTTTTGACAATGTAAGTCATGAGGCTATCCTTACGGGCATGAACGACCTGAACTGCGGGAGGAGAATCTACGGCTACGACAAAGCCTTCCTCTAAAACAGAACGGCAGCGATTGGCCTGGGGGAGCTAAGATCAGACAAATTCCTTACTCCAAATAAAGGAACACCTCAAGGATCGGTCATCTCCCCTACGCTCTTCAACATAGCCATGATTGGCTTGGCAAAACAGTTAGAAGCAATCGACGGCATACACCATGCCATGTATGCCGACGACATCACCATCGGGGTCAACACAGGCTCGCTTGGAGAGAAAGAAGAGAAAGCGATTAAAAATACTTTGGGGATGCTCAAGTCACCTTAAGAGTGGAAGGTGACAGTATTAGATTTCACATTTTTCGCAGCTTCTGTTGCAACTTCTGCGCGTGATTGGCTTGTGACTGGTTCCTTTAGGGTCACGTGACCTTATGGCGTCATACTCCTTTGGGGCACGTGGCCTTGTAAAGTCAAACCTCTCTCGACCAATCAGCGAACTTCGTGACACTCGACGGCCTCATGTTGCTCCTGACGAGATCTCTAACGCTACCTGCGCGTAGGTTGCTTGCTAGAAACTAAGTTACTCACAACCCGGCGGACAAGTTGTGATTACGTCACAAGGTCATGTGAACTCTCTCGACCAATCCGCGAAGTTAGTGGTAACAGACATCGGCGGGTAAAGGTAATGAAGTACAAAAATTAACTTTCCCTTTTCTGGGAAAGTTAATTAAGAATGCCAGCTTTCTTAATGGGTTTCATTTCTTTCAGGTTCTTGTTAACAGCAACTGCCTGTTTAATTATTTATCTACTGACATTGCGAGCATTCTAAGGTGGTTAAATCTCATCGATAAGCACACAGTTTGTTCCTTTCCCGTCTCCTCCCTCTTCTAGCTGAAAACACATTCCTGCCTCCCCCCACCCTTACCGCACCGCAACCTCTTTAAGGAAAATAAATAAAAAAGTATTTGGCAACAAGTGTAATGTGCTACGATTGCGTGTACCGAACCTGTACTCATGCGAGTTCTCCACCGCTTATGAGTGTTGCAGCATGTCTGTTGAAACTGCTAACGGGGTATTTGAAGCGGCATCCAAGATGGAACGGACAGGGCGGTGTTGAAACGCTCGTTTCTTAGACCACTTTTAGCTTCATTGCGCAAAGCAGATGTCGCCATGGCGGTTGCCTGCCATCCGCAGTCTTTCGTAGGACGATGCTCTTTCGAAAGCGCCCTTCAAGCCCGTTCGTCACCCCTCTTTCCCACTCTAGGAAAGACAAGGAGTGGCGCGGTATGTCTGCGATGTGTCATTGAACTTTTCCTGCAGGAAATATTTTTGAGGACCTGCTTGAAATAGCGAGGCTTAAATACACGTACGAAGGAGGCCGTCTATTGTTGTGTCAGGTCAAGGCCAACAGTGGTGTTGTCATAATAGGTGGCTGCCTTACTTAATGAGACCTATGACTTGACAGCAATGAACACGCAACAGCAATAACAGCAACGAAAAACAGCGACACATACAGATGGCTCGTAAAAACTATCGAGCGCACTTCAGTCTCCTTATGTGCCTCACAGCACTCCGTGGGTTAACGGTCACACATGCGGAATTGGTCATTCTATACATAACAGTCATAGATGGCGGCGTGTCCTCATATACCACTACCAGCGCAGTGGCGCAGCGGCTAAGCGATGCGCCTCTGCACTGGCAGGTCGATGTTTCTATCCCAGCCACCGGTCGGAAATGTGCAACCCGTATTGCTCTTCCCGAGCAACTTCTCGCGCAGCTGGCGCGATGCTTTTCAGAACTTACCCTAGCTTCCCCCCAATTGGCGGCAGCTTTCGCGGCGCTCCTCCGAACTTACCCGAGCTTACCCGAGTGAGCACCGAGTAACCTAGTCACCGAGTAATCTCTAGAGTAACACTACCGGTGGACACTTCCGGTGGGTACCTCAGGTAGACACTTTCCATGGACGCCACGCATAAGCCAAGTATTGCTTTCGCATTAATACATAATGAAAGCAGGCTGCAGGACGTTTATCTTTCTTTATTTTTTCAGGAAGACGGCGGGGGTAGGATGGGCTCTAGTCGAAACTTTGTTCGAAATTTCTAAAAAAAAAAGAATGAAATGTGAGAAAAAGGTAATATTTGAAAAAAGGACAGGACGAAACTTCTCTCATGAAACGTTCCACATAATGACTTCGGAAGGAGTGACACACCTCACTGTCCCAACTGTCCGGAGATCAGGGCGGACACAGAACACATTCTCTACTCATGTAACAGTGCCGTTACTTCTCCATATTTCCCTTACCCTCGTCTTCCTCCATGGAGCGCTTGGCTTCATTCGGGCTCGGCAGGTGATCAGCGTGCCTTGGCGGAGCAAGCGCTCTTTTTCACTGGGCCCGAGTGCTGGCCTTGCTCAAAGTTTTTACCTCCTCCCGTAAATACGTATGTTTTAAGGCGAGAGCTTTTAATTGCTCATACTCGCTGCCACCACTCTGTCCGTTAGTCCGTCCGTTAAATCTAAAGTGAAAGTCCAGAATCCTAAAATCCTAAAATCTTGAGCACGGCGAGAATTTAACCACCATCCTTCCGTTCCTTTGCTGAGCGTGCTGACCACTATGCTCCGCCGACTTCCTGTCAATTCATATGCAGTTCTTCTTGTCTAGCGTAAGAACGCTGGAGAGCGCTGCTGGAAGCGCTTTCGCCTCATCGCACTTTAGATCACAAAACTGGCCCCTCGAAATTTTTTTTCCATAAGACTCATCTGGAAGCCATATAAAACATGCGTAATCTGTACAGACTAAACGCATCAGGAAGAGTTTAAATTCATACGGACACCTACGATAGCACATATAGTGCATGTAAATCACATAGAAACTATTTTGAAAGGATATGGAACATGTACACGGAAGTCACGTGGAAGACATGCCAATTTTCTTACATTTCTTCATACCATATAGATGCCATACACCCATTACTTCCAGTTACATATGCGCCGCTCATATGGAGCGTTTCACTGCAGCTCTTATGTAGTATCCATACATACGGTGGTATTGAATACAAATGGTACGACCTCCTGTAAAATCGCATGTGAGACCCGTGCTTTTGTGCAGACCTCAAACGTATGTCTGCAGCCTGTAAAAAAATCTACCACTGATTCCTCGGTCTGTGAGAAAAGAGCGTAACGCGTGAAGAATTTTGAGCCCCGTCACATTCATTGATTTAGTATATCGCTGGTGTCTGGAAGCTTCAAGATAATAGAACGTATGAAAGTCCTCATGAATACTCATCAGTCACACTGAATGCAACAAGAACTTCCTTAACACCACTCCACACGACTTCCGCAAGAGCTAATCTTGCGAAAAACGACCTGGCCCATTCATAAGCGGCCTTCGCCTTAACCTTGATAATGGCATGCAGATGAGTGCCTTCTTGCTCGATTTCATCACATCGTTTAGCAAGGTCTCCCACGACTGGCTAATGACTAAAAACTCATTGCTTGTTCTGGACTTCCGGGCATTATCGTGAATCGACAGCTGCCTCACAAACAGAACGCAGTATGTCGTTGTTAAAGCGCACAGCCTAGAGAAGTAGCTTTGCTATTTAAGGGTTCTCTAAGGGAAAATTATCGTTCCTCTTAGCGCCTTGGTTTACTCACCTGTCTTTCGCGAACAGCTGCACGCTATATTACATAATTATCCGCCATGAAGTGATTATCTCTGATTAGGACTGCCAGGAGACCACATAACTGGAAACAACCAGCGTCATTAACGGCAGATGCCATTTCTCTAGAACAAAGGCCTAATCTTTTTCGCATCCTCCGCACTAAAGGAGTTACTTGTTTTACGTTCTTGGTTACAGTTCACTGCAACCTCGTTAACGAGCTTCTCAACCCACGGTTGTGGGTGGAAAGCAACCAAGAATGTAAAACAAGTAACTCATTTAGTCTAGTGTTTGACGGAACCCCGTCCGCCGAGGAGGGAACATGATAGCAGAATAGAGGAGCAGTCGCCAAACAAGAAAAAAAAAGGAAGAGCAATTGACGTTCCGGGGCCCGTACGGGTCCCTTGTGCACAATGGCAGCGGAAGGACGAAAGTGGTCATTTAATAAGTCACCACCTTGTTCCATCCGCTGCCATTGTTCTAAAACAAGTGAAATAATCTTTTTCGCATCCGCACTAAATGAGCTACTTGTTTTACATTCTTGGTTAGTGATCACCGCAACCTTATTAACGAGCTTCTCAGAAGCCCACGGTGTTCGTAGTAACTGCCGCGAGCCATTCCGTGAGATACCTGGAGCGCTCAAGCAAATTCACTCCAATCCACCTGACACTGGCGTCCCTAATAGCCTGAGTCGCTTTGGGACGTTAAACCCCAATAAGCCAATAAACTAACCATCTGAGATTGTTTGCTTGCAGGATGTTCATACTACCTGAGATGTAATACACAGCATCCAGCTGGGATTCGTGGTGTGCTACCTCACTGATAACATAGTAGCAGTTCAAAACCATGCAGTTAGATGCGCGTGCTCAGTCACAGCACTACCTCCCCCCCTCCCCCCTCTACCACGCACTTTAAGCCTTGGAGAGTTAGGCCACTCCTCTTGCTACAATATGCCCAACACTGAGGCTGCTTAGGGTGGCCCACGTCACACGCGTTTTGGGAAAACAACATACCACCTTGAAACATCGAACGGGACCGGAGTCACTAAATGATGTTTTTTCTCTCTTAATCTCTCGATCTCAGAGTGCTTATACAAGCGTTGGTGAGATCGAAAAAATGCACACTCCTGCATGCTCATCATTTCGCCTTCAAGGTTGCAAGGCCATCGTCATTCACACAGTTGATATGAATGCCTTTGCTCATTCAATTGGGAAGAACTGGTATAGCAACAATCTGCTTCTTGGTGCTAGTGTTTCAGTGCATTATTAATTTACGAGGACAGAGGGGAGCATTGTTTTTAGCGTCACTTTTATCAGAGCGCTACTTTTGTTATCTCATGGCTGCGTACGTACTTTTGCGTTGCAACCACGCGCGCAATTATTCTTTCGGGTATTTTAAATCTAAATTTTCAATGCTGAACACGTCCAATTGAAAATAAATTTTCAGCAGTTGGACTTAATATCCGTCATGAAATAACACCTTCGGATTCTTTAAAGCAATAAAAATAAAAGTGAACATGTATGTTACTGAGGTTAGATTTAGGCGCACTGTAGCAGACGCAGAAGAAAGATAAACGTACCCCTTCCTTCCCATTTCTCTCGTCTCAAAGCTCTCCACCGGAAACTAATGCCGGTGCTCCAGTTCTCAGCATATCCGGTACCAGATGCACGTTCGCCGCATAGCATTCCATCCACTATTTCCTACTTATTTTCCTTTTCTCGTTCACGCCACGAGTGCGCCGGTTTAATGAAATCACTCAGACGACGTCGACCAGTGACGTTGCCGCTGAAACTGAGAGGTGATGCGTGGCAGATACCGGGTACTCAGGTACTTCATGAAATCTCAACATGTCCTCGCGCGCTCGCGACTATTCCTGTCGTTATTTAGCGGGTTGGCTGCCAATTGCAAGAGTGAATATGGTTAGATCAGGGCTTCCGCAGCAAAGCGACGACCGGTGTCTGCATAATATTGCAGTATTGCACTCTTGATGTGGTGCACTTTTGTGTATGTTTGCGTGCGTGCGTCTGTGAGTACGCTTGGTGCACTCACAGCAAAAAGCACTTTCGATTGGCATCACTGATGTCCTGTCCGGACGTTGATATTTCTTCGCTTCTCCCAGATTACGGAGTCTGAGTGTTGTATGCAAAAGCCTTGGCCACGCGCTACTGGCAAGCCCACCAGGGACGCGAAGTGAGGCATTTCATCTTAGGTGCTCGTATGTGCGTGCACGTGGTTGTGAGCCAGTTTGAGCGTTTGCACTAATGAACGCTTCCTCTGAGAACGATTGGCACGATCAGTTGCGCCAACGACCTCTTACCAGATTTGGCTCGATTTGGCTCGATTTGGCGACCTTGGGTCGCGTCCTCGGTGCGTGGTGACCTACTTACTGCGAAACAGGACATGCGGGCCAAAATTCTTGCGGGCCGGTCGTACAGTAGAGAGCCTTGTTCGTTAGCTCAGACAAAATCTCACAGAGGATATCGCAGACCGCGGTTCCGGAAGTACTGCACAATTCGAGGCCATGCGAAGAACATACTTCGGTAAGTCTTTCAGCAACAGACCCGTTCACGTGCTTGCTCTGATGACTTCCAACGCTACTCTTAGTGATGGCCAATTAGTTATGTATAGTTACCGGCTTTTTCTCCTTGTCTTCATGAAGATAGGAGATCTGTGGGTAGATTGTTTGGGAGCGACCGCTTAGGTACCGGTTCGCAATCGGTCGTTATATCTTTTCTTTAACTATTAACCTTTTTCATTTGTGGTGTAGTTATATTCCCTATTCCATAGCGTAACCTCCATCTGTAACTAGAGCCAGCCTTAGTGGCGTGGAATTACTGTTTTCCGTTGAGTTGGTGGCCAGGCATTGATGCCTTTATGTTTTGTTTTCGCAGTAATCAGGCGACAGCGTGCTCATATCTTCAATGCCGGGAAAGGTTACTTATATTTAGTTATGGTTTTAATAATCAGCTAGAAAAGGACCCTTCAGTACACGCATATTTGCCAAGCAGGTCTTGGCGTTAAGCATTGTTTTTTTTTAGCTTGTTTCTTTTTTAACTGAGTTTGGTTTCTGCCACTTGGCGGCGTCGCTGGTAAAAGCTGTTCCTTGCTACTTCGTTATGTATTTGTAAGTTGTTCTTTTTAACAATAACTATGATAACAAAGTTGTGACTATATTAAAGGCATACTCTTTGGTTCGTGACAATCTAATCGTAACGCACACCCCTTTCCCACCTCCTGTCCCAGAATAGATAGAGAAAATGCATCAAGAGATGTGCACCCTTGTTATTGCGCAAAGTAAGCGCCTAATAAAACAATACGCTTTTATTTTCAACTCACAAATAATTACAAACATCACGGAAACCGTTGGCTGGATTAAAGACGAGAAGCGGCCGGGTATCAGTTGTCTCCTTACCACTCGCACGTAATTGACGGCAAATTACAGAAAAAAAATGTAAAAAAAAAATGAGCATATCGGCGTTACCTTCAACATACCTGCTACCAGTAAATATATCAGTGTACATGGCCATTTCGCTTCTATGCATTTCTACACCAGCCGTAAACCAAAAGTAATCGCGTAGACAATCTATGCATGCAGATGTGAGACAATGTATGTATGCAATATGTATGCAGACCTTAAATAGCTGTTCTCACTTGTTCCTACCTGATATATTCTAAAAGCAGCTTTTAAAATGCCGCCCGTGGGTTAAGCCGTGTCACCGCCGTCGTGGTGACCGAGCTAAATTATAAATAAATAAATAACACTAAGCATTGCCGCGACTGAGATGCGGACCCGTACCGCCGCGAACAGATCAGCTTCGGTGGCCACTGCACGAGAGCACTGTGCTATCGCAGCAGCCGAACACACCTCGTGTTAAACTGCAACACACTCTCGCGCTGTGCATTGCATGTCGTCATCTTGTTCTACTAATACTGCTATCGAATTAATATGCACCTTCCTGCGCGTTGTGCATTGTACAGTGCTGTCTTCTTCAACAAATACTAGTGTCGAACTGATATCGCCAGACGTGCCGACGAAACAGCACAGTAAAACAACGAGGCTACAGAGCCTGACACCAACAGAGCTGCGCTCAAATTTCTTATTGGGGAGAATCGTAATTACACTTAGTTTTTCGTAGAAATAAAACAGTACGGGAGCTTCGCACCACACGAATGGATGCGCGCAGTTCGTAACCTGCTGTACACTGGCTCTCACACATCAAGCACAGGTTCTGAGATCTGCTTCAAAGAAATTCAAACCGTATTAGCTTAAACATTTTCTGAAGCAATCTTGAACAGGCAGGAACACACGGAATCAGCGTCTGCAAATCAGTAAGACGACAGTGCAGGTAGAAAGAATGCATACACTCTGACATATTCTGCAGCGACTTCGTACGCAGTCTAAAAACCGACATTTTGGAACGGTAAACGCCATGGATGAAGTAAAAATTCGTTGGAGACTTAAGCTCCGCCCTCAGGGGTATGACGCGACAGCGGTTCCTCTTGACCACGAAGACACAGGCACTGTTTCCTCATTCACAATCGCAATCGTTATGTGAAAGATTACACGACAAACATAACAAGCTTCGCTTTAACCAAGTGGCAATAAATAACGTGTGTGCGTGGCGTAGCGGTAGCGTGTCTGACTCGCAAAGCAAGGGTCTGGGGTCGCAGCGATGACTCTGCTACGTAGCAGCTTGAAAGGAGACGCTGGTAACATGAGTCGTTGTCTGCTGCGTGTTTATATGCGGGCTTTGCTCGTGGTTGATCCGGTCGCTGAAGATGCGATACGTCGCTGGCGTGGCTGGCGCCACCTATGCGATCCTCTTGTAGCAGCCGCTTCTTCGACCAATTCGGATTTTTCAGTAACAACACTAGCGCTGGCAGCTTTTCTGGTGAACGGGGCCCTTACGTTGTCGCATAATATGCGAGCAAAAAGCACACCACCACTTCGTAAGCAAAACCACCGCTGAGGTCGATTTTCTCAGCCCCGTGCGACGAAGCCCAACTCACCTCGTGAGCGCCAGTGCTGTATGGCGGTAGTATTTAGCATACGCCCCCCCTGTCTACCTCTAGATACCCGTGGCCGGCTGTAAAACCCACCACATGCGTTCTCATGGTGATGCAGTTGGGCTTAACATTTGGCCCGTGAGCCTTCACTCTATGGCTTTCACCTGCCTCTATGGCATGTTTCCTTCATTCACGAGATATGAAGACGACGGTCAGAGACTAAAGCTTGCCTCGCGCAATTACTGGCGGCTCCCGCACATGATGGGCCGCCATCTTGGTCCCAAAACTTCGATTAATGAACGTTTCCAGCTCGTGGGCTTGAGATATCAGATAGCAATAGCCTCGGCTGGCAACATCCTTTTTTTGTATTTTTATCAATATAAACCACCACTACCACTTTGCTAGGGCGAGAGGTAGTGTTCACGCTGATGTGTAGTACATTCCAAGATTAAGCTTACCCGACATTAATCCACGAGGCTGTGTTTATTTACGGGAACAGTACGAGCGTCGGCCATGAGCTCTCGACAGGGCTAAAGACCAAAGGAAGGCATCGAGTTATCTGCAGACGTTGAAAACGCCACCAGGCGAAATAGAAATTATCAGAGGAAATATACATGACGGAAGCCAACTGTCACAGAAACCATGAAGCATAGAGGATGTTTTTTTTTTCCTGTTCATCAATGGTATATGAATGGGGTAATTATTAGTCTTTTAAATAACTGAGTAGAAAGCAGAATAAAAAACAACCAAATGCTTCTGGTGTGATCGGAACCCACGACCTCCAAATTTTGCATCCCGTGCTCTACAAACTGAGCTACGGTGACGGTTGTCCGATCTTCTGCCTTCGGGGTATTTATGTGAAGGGTAACCGAATCTTGAGTGTTCACCAGCGACACCCTCTTCCGCATCGGTGGACGTACTTCGTCCTGTATAATCGCTAGTGCCACGTAGGAACGGGATCGAACGACGATGGCGGAAATTGTACGAGGACCCTTTTATGCAACGTATGGCATCAAGACTGCCAGAATCGAGGCTCTCTTTAGCTATTAATAGAGCAGACAAATGTAGGGAAACGAGCGGCTCCTTATGACATACCTTACGGAAGCAAACAGTCACAAAAACCAAAAAGCAAAGGGTTAATTTTTTTTTGTTCATCAGTGAGATGTGAATAGGGTAATTATAATTTTTAAAGACAACTGAGTAGAAAGCAGAAGAAAAAAGCAACCAAAAGCCTCCAGTGGGATCCGAACCCACGACCTACGAATTTCGCGTCCGGCCCGCCAGGGTTCGGATCCCACCGGCAGCATATAGTTGATTTTTCTTCTGCTTTCTAATCAATTATCCTCTAAAAAATAATAATTGCCCTATTCATATCCCATTGATGAACAGGGAAAAGAATGCCCCCATGCTTCTTGGTTTCTGTGACTGTTGGCTTCCATCATAGATGTCATAACCAGCCCCTCTTTTTTTTGCCTTCGCTTGTCTGTTCAGAGGAAAATATAGTGAACTCACTGTGATGGAGCCCGACTTACACAAGCCAGTCCATTCAGTTCTTAAATCGCAGAGGGCAGTGGAGCGTTTGTGCGCCCTCCTGGAACGTGGCCCGTGACGCCCGAGAATTTGCGTGGGAAGCTTTCTTTTTTGATTATAAGAGTAACTACAAAACAGCTTGTACTCAATGATAAACTATGATATACACCGCTCAGGTGCAAGCAGGAGCGCAAAGCACACACACCGCCTGTGCGACTGGAGACCAAGATGACGCGGTATTTTTCCGTTCTCATAACAGCGATGCGCTGTAAACACACTGTGCGTGCACTTACGGAGGGACTCGGTGGCTCAAAAGGCCGACAGAACCAGGCAGAAGGTGAACAAAAAGCGACCTCTTGATTTCTTCGTTGAGAGTAGTGTGCCTTTAAGCCTAATATCGTTATCCGTTATAGTTGGCGGCACCCATTTTCGAATGCAGAACTTGCACAGGCTTTTGATATGAGCAATATGCTGCTTCCCGAAATGAAACAACGCACACTGGCGGCAGTATTGTGAGGTACGTCACATGCCACGGAGCCACAAGTTCTTCATTGCGAAATACTGGTATTATCACAGCGATGCGGAACTTCGTCCTAATATGCTCGAATGTCTATCCGTAATGGAGCTGTGGTATTGGTTCTGAGGCACCCCAAATGGGGCACCGTGGTTCAAACCCACTTTTCCTTAGTTGTCTTCCTCACAGCCCGCAGCTTATAGTCAGGATGCGCACTTTACACTTACGCGCAGTGCTTTGATTAGCTAGTTGAACTTCACTATACGCAGTAGAAAAGTGACAATTTTTTATCCTGTGGTATAAAACCGGGCTCATATGCTAGGCGTAGTTACAAAAACCTTATGGACACAGGTACAGCATCCTTGAACAAAATTCTGAATACTGAAAAATTGTCAGGTACTGTTGCGTAAATACTGCAGGTAACCGTCCATTCTTCTGATGTGCAGTAAAGTCTTTCTTTTCAAGTTTTTGCTTCGTTCGCGTCGAGCAGTTAGGACTGCCATAGAAAACACATGGGAAAAGCTCTTGACGACAGCAAGACTTTAATATAAAAAAATTCAAGCCTGCTGGCGGGAAACCCGCGGATATAGTGACTCTTATAGTGAAATTTTACAACATATAAAAAAATTATGTTCATAAAATCTGTCCACTAAAAGTTGTAGTTTCCAGCTAGGTCAAATGCATTTGTCCAGAATTGTTGGGCATGAACAAGGCTTTCGTCACCGACAGTATCCTCTACAAGTCACTGTCGAGCCAGGACAACAACCGCTTGACATGGGCATCTTTCTAAACTTGAATGTGTCGGTGTTGTCGTCTAAGTCTAATGCCAAGTAAAACCAATTAGACTTCAAGAGGCCGCCAACTTTATCTTGCATTTAGACGGTCGCAAAGTCGGGCTAGCATTTTCGAGAAAACCGGAGTTAGCCTCCGCTGACACATTTCAAGGGGAAAATACTTAAAAAATCAGGAAGAAAGTGGTCGTAAGTGCCTAGGACACTCAAGTTGTTCTCTTATCGATATATCTTCATCAGCGACAATCGGCTTTTTTTCGTGAGCCATCACGTATTTCCTCGTAACCATGCAATTGACGTCCTCGAGGGTTTCTTTTTGCGTTTTGTTTTGTTTTCAGTACACGATCAGCTCCGACGCTGCGTCCTGACTTCCTTATACGTTACTTCACTCAGCCCGACAGTGAGACATTCTCCAAACCACGGCGTTGCCAAACGCGGAACCTGAAGTGATCGAAAGTGCGAGTGGGTTCGCGCCCACACCAAGGACACGCTTCAGGCCACGGTGAAGTGTCGCGCACGCGATAGCGTGCTCACGAAAACGGAGCATCTCTGCGTTCGCATGCGTTCCTTCTTCCGCGCACCGTCACTCGCCGACGCATCCGCTGGCGAGGCTGCAGTCGAAGGCACGTGATAGCGCAATACGGCTGGCACTGAGGCGAGACGCCGAAGGAGTCGCGTTTTGCCTCATCTGATTTCACAACCACATTCTACACTTCCTCCTCCCACGTCCTTCAAGCTTGCCTCTCTTTTTCGTCGCACGGTCCTGTACGCTCATCTTTTACTGCGACAGCTAAGCTAGACACCATCTCCGGGATAAGTGACATCGTCATTGGTGCCGTATATGGTGTCCCGACCGAGGACTCCCGTGTTTGCCTGCTTTTAAAAAAGAAATAATGCTAACCGGAGGAAGTATTTTGTGAGGATTCTTGCACCGGTTTAGTCTTGTTCTCTTATATATCATTTCGTAGGCAGCTGAAGCTGGCGGCGTCATGATTTGACGCTAAACAACTAATGTCATTTGCCGGTTCCTCTGTCGTATACAAGGTCTGGGGTGCGGTCTGGTTCCGCAGACCGAACGGAGAACGCAACCCCCCACCAAAAAAGGACTTGGCCACCATGGTGTAGTACTTGGCCTCCGCCACCTGCATGAATAGATGAGTGCACCCCCGGCCCTCAATCCCTAGCGGCTGCGGAGCAACTTACCAGGTACGCGGTGAGTTGCTCCGCAGCCAAGAAACATAAAATTGCGAGACCACAGGACAGCAGCTTGCGCAGGGCAGAGTTAATTGGAGGTCAGTGGGACATACATTTATCCTGCAGGGGACATAGTATGATGATGATTATTATTATTATGATGATGATTTATAGTGCACTGCATACACACTGTATTATCGGCCGGAAAAGTAGGTGAACCTCGGGGGTACATTAAAAACTGAGTGTGTAACAGTTTACATTACAGTCTGGTGATAACTGTGCTAAGCCATGATTGTTTTGCTCATCATTTTCTCATGGCAGTGTTAAGTGATGGGTTTCCAAAGATGAGCAGAATTTCCTTTCTTTTTTCTTTTACCGTTTTCTTGTTTGTTGGGCCATTGCAAAATTCTTGATCTAATGCGTTAAATGTATGCGCCAATTCAAAACTTCTTGTCTTTTTTACTTGACCTATAAAGCATCAAATTTTGATGTATTTTTCTATCCTTTTTAAGACAACATTTTTCCGAAGAGGTATTTTAAAATCTTTCGCGAAGTACAGAGTGTAAGCATAGTGCAGCAGAAAGGCTCTTGCATTTCCAGTATCACAAGTCTAGAGTGTATATCTCGGTCTTGTTAGTCCGCTGCAGCCCTGTACCGCAAGTTATGCTTTTTACTATCATTCAATTATGCGAATAATAGAGTTCATTTTGTTTTCAGAACAAGTTTCATATAGCGTAATTCCGTAGGTTATGATAGATTCAACTAACGCCTTATATGCTATTACCCTTAAGCTCGTTGTTGTTTTTCCTCTAAGGTTGTACATCATTGCAGAAACAGCTCTTAGTCTATTACATATTTACTTAACATGAGTGTTTCATGTTATATGTTCATCAAAAATAATTCCATGACATTTCACCACAGTATTAATAGGTATGTCACTACAAGTGCAAGGATTGCAATGCGAAGTATTTAAAAAGAAAAGAGACACAGTCGAGACAACTTATTTGTGTGGGTTCCTAAAACATATAAGCTTTGTTACTGCCGATTTAAGGATACTGAATTTTGTACCAGCCTGCCTGATACCGTGCATATATCTGGATGAAATGTTTTACGTCCCTAGTCAAAGTCTGGGATATCCAGAGGTATTGCAGTGTCATCCGCATATTGCGTCGCTATCGTAGTTGCGTCGCTAGCGGTGTTCTGAGCTGTGGCAAATCCAGTCTTCTGCCAGTAATTACCCACGATGTTTGGAGGCACGCTCAACCAAACACTCGAAATCATTTCAATGGCTTTACAAGCGTTTATTTTAGTTGGCAGTTCAACCTTATGCTCCAGGTTGAGCACAATTCCCTGCAGCATTTTTGTACAGTAGTGTGCCTTGTAAGGCCTTATTATGCCTTTGCCTAACTACTACAACAGGGAAGTGCAATTTGACGGCAAGTAAATTACATTCACATGCTCTTGCACCGGGATCTTGTGTGCGGCAAAGTCATGGAGGACAAAGGAAATATTATGGTTCTGCGGCCGCATCATATTCTTCACCAGCAAAAGCCAGGCTTGAAAACTCCGCCGTCACTCAGGCTTTTTGTTTGCCACACAGTCAGCAGAAAGCTACATACGCCTTTGAAGTATCGCGATTTCGCTGACCATCCGACCACAAGTGGCTCAAGCTTCTCCGTTCCTAGAGCGACACAACAAAACAGCACGGTCAAGCGTTGCTTCAACTTCTTACTGCCTTTTCAACGATCTGCCTTCTCGCACAGTGTTTTCGCCGAAAGCAGCCCATAAAAGAGGGTCATTTTCGTCAGGGTGAAATGTCTTCTTTTTTCTGCTCCTGAAGCATCTTGAGCAGCTCCGACTCGCGCCAGTTGGTTGGTTGGTTGGCCTCAAGTAGAATGGCACATACCCACTATGGGGGAGTGGCCAAGACACAGGCGGTGAACTGTTGGAATGATTGTCGGCAAGATCGCGCGGCGCGTCGGTTTCTTCTCCCACTACGGTCGAGGTGGCTTCGAACACGCCAGAATGGAACAGAGAGGAAAAAAATTCAGCAGAGACACTTAACACTGCTTACGTGTCAGAAAGCGTAAGCTCGGAAGCTAACTTTGTTAACACAGTCGTGGCGCACTGCGGTGCCACGCAGCTGGCAATTCTACCTCTGCATGGCTCCTCGTAGCCGCCGCGGTGACACCGCTGCACCCTTTCTGATCTGCGCGCTAACTTCGTGAAGGCAGCCGCCGCCGTACCGCTGCCCGCGCTACGACTTAAAGGTATGACAGGCCTGATCGAATGAAAAGATGCGATCCAAACGTGTCATGATACAACCATCGCGACAGAGGTCCTTCGGCCACTTCTACTGAGCCAGTAAAAGCACCCATTTCCCACGCAGCCAACGCAGTCAGCGTTGCTTGAATGAAACAGACTTCGGAGCTGCAGCGCAATTAAGGCTTGAAACAAACTGAAATGTCGATAACGTCGTTTAATTTTCTTTCCGGCGAACAGAAAGTCATCCAAAAGACCTCCGAGTAAAATGAAACACAAATTTAATGGACCGTTTTGTTGGACGTCGTGCAAAAGTCCAGAGTGCATGGTCAACTGTTCAATCCTAGTGAGCGGGAATAAACGCATTCTTTCGAAGGTGGAAGCATTTGACCCGTATACAGGCTATTTTACCTAAAACTTTACACGTTTTTTTTGCGTTTTTTTAGTTAGAGGAGCGCTTTTTAGGCATAGCATTGTCAGCGGTGCAGTAGTTCGGAACATAGCTAAGACGGGCTACTAGCAGGATCGTCAACTAATACTGAATAGTTAACTTTTTAACACTGTTAGGGTCGTTTATAACTCAGAGGCTCTAGCCCACTGTAATATCCATATCAGTTTTAAGAATTTCGAAAACCCGGTTACTCTCGGCGCTGTGACCCAACAAATTTTGGCTATTTCGACGAGTTACGTGCACTGGAGAGGTTGCTTTGTCTGCAAGCTTCTCGAAAGCGCATGCATTTATATGCTTGCAGTATGTGACATCCACGGACAAAATTCAATTATAAATGGTCCAGAACTTGGTGGCCAGTCATATTTTCAAAAATTATAGCAAGCGAACTAGTAAGTCTGGCGTAAAAAAAGGTATTATAACGGGAGCCTCTTTTGATGAGGAGGAGAAAGTTAAAAATTAAGGTTTTTCACAATATTTGTTACAACGCAGTTATTATTCCAAGAGAAAAGTTAATTCTTCATCCGCAATACAGATCCGAGCGCGTTGACTATGATCACAAGGTATGCGAATTCACAGCAAAAGCTCACTTCCACAAATCATAATTTTTTCCCGAGCTATGCTGTAGAATGAAATGTTCTGTCTTCATTTTGCGTTAACATTACTGACAACTGTTTGCTATCATTGTAATTCATTGTTTCCTTATGTTTTGTATAACTCTACGTAACTGTATTGCCACATATGGTACTATTGGTAAGTAGATAAACAAATAAAGCTTGTGCGAAGATAGATTCGTCCGGTTCTTTCTAACGTTAGGCCTCTGTGAGTGCATTAAACGCTGCCGTTGTACCCTGCGCAAAAATTTTTGTCTTCGTCTCTTCGGTTCCCGCGCGTGCAGAAAGGGAAAACTGAACGAACAGACAGGTAGTATACTTTCCCTGTTGCGCCCGCTTGCATAGTTTCCTATTTAATTTTTGTGCCATGCAAGCCTAGCAGCGTCACTCTTTGCTGCTCTGCCAGATAGTGCAGCCCAAAGATGGCGACAAGCCAAGCGAATTAATGCAAACAGTCAATGCATTGACCACAGTTTCGTCAAACACTCCGTTTCTGCCCATCAAGGCAACAAGTTTTCGTGAACAAAAGCTTCGTTAGCCGTAGAGCTCGATAAATTCAGCAGCCGTCACATTCGCACTCTCAATATTTTTTAAGAGAGACATCGACAACAGAACCCGTGACGACCATCGATTTCCCGAAAGCAGATTAAAGAAACGGTTCAGTTGACCTTCGTCCCAGGTAATGAACTCTATTAGTCCCAAACAGTGCCGTACAAAGAGAGCAGAACCTTCGAAAATTTCCGCCACGACTGCTTCCATCTTTCGCAGGGCCCTTTAATGAATACGCATCCCTCTGAAATGTGGCTCGGTGTAGTGCAGGAAGCACGACTGGGAAGCAAAAAACGAAGCCAAGGTTTAGCACTTGGAAACATAGGAGAGTCCTTGAGCAGCTGTGACGAGGTATTGGTGATAAGGTAAAAGCACCCCACCTCGGACATCTTGCATATAAATTAGAGTGCCTTCGCACAGCTCTTTGAAAGCAGCAGTACTGCTTCCAGGTCACGAATTATACTCCAAGCTCAAGAAACCCCGGTTCTGACTAACTCGCCTATACAGCCCTTACCAACTAGTTACTCGTATATGAATAACTCCCAGAAGATAATCCAGCAGCGCATTAGCCGCTGGCATCACGCCACTAAGCCTTCTAAACTTATGCATAACCATAGCCGGTGACGTCAAAGGAAGGCCAAGGTTATACAGAAGGTGACCCCTGAGCTCTGCGCGTTAAGGTACAGCTTCGTGTCTTGTACGCACATTATGCGGGATTCTGCAGCAACGTATTCACTCAGAACTGCTCCCTCATTTCTTTAAAGACCATAATATGGAAAGGAATCGCATGCAACCTGCTATTATCATCATCATCATTTATCAACCCTTAAGGGTCCCGTGGGGACATTACATAAGAAAGGGGGGGGGGTGGGGATACAAGTGTCCGATGGTCATACAACTACTTTACCAGCTATTCCACAATCAACTTAACCTTGATAAAACTAGGTACCTGATGGCCCCAAACACGAGACCTACACGTCACAGACATTCAGAAACATTAAAAGAGCATACATTTTGTACTGACTGCCTGAAATACTCCTTTTTTCCCCTTACAATAAGAGAATGGAACACCCTTGATCATTCCATTACCGGCAGCACATCACATCTTTACTCAGTTGGTAGAGCATTATCTTCCCTCATAATGAGACCAATTCTGAGCGTTTATTGGCAGCTTCATTTTTATTGCCTTGCCGTTATCGCAGCAGTGTTTGTATGTTTTTAATTTACACATATATCCCACGTATTGAATATGTGATCGTGTGTTCAACTAACTGTGCATTCTGACGATCCTATTGCTTTATCCCATGACTGTATTTTTATGTACTGAACCTTAATTAAGTGCGACGCTGTAGTCACTTTATATTGCCCTTCAATCCTTTTCTCGATCACTTTTTGTGTCAATAATTCATTGACGTTGTTGTGGTTTTTACTTTGATATGCCTTGTTCCGAACACCCTTCCTGTTAAAATTCCCAGTGGTTTGACAGTACCTCTAAATAAATAAAGTGTATCATGGATATTATCTGTCCTGCAAATACTACTTGCAACAAAATAAAAAGGGTGCTTTTCACACCAACTTGTGTAGATATGATTGGTTCAATTCAGATACTATATGCTACCTTTCATATAACAGTGATATTTCATATAGCAGCTAAAATCTAACGATAACAGTTTCTTTTTCTAGGCCATTGTGCGTGGTGCCTTATGCATTGCCAGCGTTGCAGTTTTCTTGGATGTTAGATGAGCTCTCGTTCTCACCGCAACGACTGCTGGGACTTGAGAAAGTCGGGACGGATGCTTCTGGAGTCCCACTACGCAGGCCTATAAGAGCAAACCCCTGGATCTCCTTATTGCTGAAAAAGGCTGTACCTGACATACCGGTCCTGGCTGCGCCACGCGAAATGAACCCTTATGTAGTCGCATCCTGGTTGTATTAGGCGTTGTGGGCTAATGGGCGACAGTGTCCGCGAACCTCTGACGTCATAGCTCAGGAGCACACGCCGTCGACGATGGTACAAATTTGCATATGCACGACGCCTAAGTTGGTTTCCTCGGAACCGCTTGCATAAAGCCCCCTTCCAGTGTCGCAATAACCTAAAAAAAGAAAACGATGCTACAGTCCTACGTCCCTACGGAGCCGTTCGGTTAAATGCCGCAAAAGACAGCTGGCAGCCCTGCCTTCGCGACATATATCTATTATTGCGCTTTTCGATGAATACTTTATTTAGTTAGAGCCATCTACTGCGAAAGTATTAGATCCCTTATCGACACGAAAACCCGGCGTCGCCTAAAAAGTGGCGTTGTTACAAAACTCGCGATTGGTCGAAATGGCGTGATGTCATCAAAGGCGGGGAAAATACCAAATGTTAACCTGCAATAGTCAGCCCTACAAAGGAATGAAATATAATTACAATAATATTTGAATAGAATTGGAATACAAGTAGATATCATTGGCAAATAATTATAAATTAATTGGAATAAAATTAGAGTATATTTAAGGATAAACCCGTCTAAAACACAAGCAATTTTATATTTACCAAAAGGAAAACATCAGCAGACGTCATTGAATCTACGTCTAGGTACAGATCGCATCCAAATAATCGATACAGTGAAAAAAGTTCAGGGGCCACTTTGTTGACCTAAAGTGCGGAGAGGCGACAGCCTTAAGCGCAGTGTTGCTGCTTGTGTCACTGATGTGTGGTTAAGATGTTAAGCGTCGCCTCTAAGAGTGGAATGCGACAGCGTCTTGCAACGCTGCCAGGGAGTCCACAGAACGCCATCGCCCGTTCGGTTTTGCGCCTTGCTCGTCGGTAAGTTGGTTTTTGAGCAAAGGAAATGTATCTGGCTCGCATACCTCGGTGGACACCTGAACCTCGCCGTAACGGGAAGGGAGGAAGATGAGAGTGAACGAACGCACCGTATTCACCAGACGCGCCTTTGTTCATTCCAAACCATCGAACTGGCATGGCGGAGTGGTAACGTGCTCGTCTCGCACTCCGGAGGCCGGGGTTCGATTCCCAAGCTCGACCAATTTCGTACTCGCTTTTATTTATTTATCTGGCCATGCTATAAGGGTTATTTAGGCTAATTGGGTAATTGAGCAATTAACTAAACACAGTCCCACTCACATGGAGCATTACTATACGATCCCTTTAGTTGGTTGCATAGTTACTAGCCAAAGTAGAATTGGCACCGTTTGAAATTCGCGCACTGTGACGTCATGACCGTTTCGACCAATTGAAAAGCGTGACATTTCTGTCGACAACTTCTGCTTACAACGATGAGGCATTAAAGGCTTCCGCCTTAATACTTGCTGTTCATTTCTCAAAACAGTTAACTTGGAACAAGCATGTTCAGTACCTTCAATCGAAAATATCCAGTGCCGTTGGTGTTAGTGCGAGACTGAGAGAAATTCTGCCTACGAAAGTTAAAATTATTCTTTATGATTCCCTAGTATTATCTCTTCTTCAGTACTGTAATATTGTCTGGGGCACGACTAGTATTACAGACTTAAAAAAACTACACTTACTTCAAAAAAAATCAGTTCGGTATATCGCCAATGTGTCTTTTTTGCCTCACTCGGCTTCCCTTTTCGAGAAATATAATGTTCTCCCAGTGCTTTGTCTATATAACTATAGGTTAATGCTAATATATAAACTTTTTGTGAAAAAAAAACGTAATTTTTAATGTATTTAGCCCAGCCACAAGAAAACGCGAGACCTCGCCTTACGAGGCACAAGAAAAGATGGCTTGTACCTGCACTTCGCACCTCATACCATACGAAATCTTTGAAATATACTACTCCCACATTACTCAATATTTTAGAGTCATCGAATTTTGATCCAGCATACGAACCTAAGCATACCATCAGTATGTTCTGTCGGCAAAAATTGTTCTAGGTTTCATAGATCTTGTAATGTGAGGCGTTCTCTTTGCTGTAATTGTTGCACACATGTCCCTTGTAGAAATTTACAGTTGCTTCAATTTGTTATATACTGTGTCCAGAATGTCCATGTCCAACACATTGTACTTCATCTGTTTTTTTTTGTTTTTTTCTGTGTCCGAAGAGTTACAAACTGTTGTTGCCTTGCGATGTTGAACTTGTATTTATTTTTTGCGCTTTAACTATAGTGCCTCTGTAATATCTATCTCTATTTATTTTTCCTTTGCTATGGTAATGTTGTCTCCGACACGCTGCAGTGCCACCATGTAGAGGGCCGGGGTCCTTGTCAAGCTGTTTTTACAGCTTTTAGACCCGGCTCCTACCTTTTGGAGAGGAAAGGCAATAAAGAGGAAATTAAATGAAATTGAAATGAAGTGCTTTTTCATTACTCGGACGTGAGTTCCTTAAGTGCCCTCACAAATTGTTTTGTTTGTCTTTTTCTTCGTAACCTTTTTATTCTTATTGTCCTCCAATTTGCTTCTTCTTTCCTTTTACATCATGGCCAGGTCGCGTGCGTGCTGTGATGCCCTCCCCCCCATAAGTAACATAGCCGCATCGACATCGGCACCGACACGAGTTGAATCCCCGTCCGCTCTCCCCGTGCCACCTGTTGCAAGAGATCCAAGGCCAGAATGGCAGTCGCCTACGCACGCGATGGTAATCGAACGTCTCCCGTTATTTTGTTCGCGCGAGTGCAGTCAGAATCTCAACCCAACATCTTCGATGGCAGAACTGGCGAGTGAATCTAAATCCGCATTGTGCGCTTAAACCGGTTGCGACAACCCCCCCCCCCCCCCCCCCCCCCCCCAAAAAAAGAAACGCTGCACCCTTGAGAAACCCAGCCGCCTGACCGGGGAATGCCTGTACTCATTGTAAAATCGACGGCTTCGGGCCAGTATTGCAATTGAACCCACAACCTTTCACACACGAGGCAGATGCTCCAGCACTACGTGTTCACTTTTTTCTCTCTCTGTCTCTCTTTCCTTCTGTTCCTTCTCTTTTTCCTCTTTCTTTCTCTTCTTACTCCACATAAAACATCGATTTGTGTAATGAATATCCCATGCGGTTGTACAGTTTAGTTGAAATTTAATTGCCTTTAATTGCCTTTTGTTTCTATTAATATGCTTGAAAGTCTACGACATTATAAGCGCCAAATATTCGCGCTTGCTCTCAAAGCTCGAAAAGAACAACTGCAAGTGTTCCTGACGATGAACAAAATTATTAGCCTAATCAGCGGTATTCTCAGAAACAGTGCTGCCTCGACCACATTACAACTTATTGCATTCCTACATCTCTTATGAAAGTTCAGTAGACGCTCTAAAGGCGATCAACTATTGTCTATGACTGTCTATGCATTTTGTGTTGAATTTTCGTGAGAGTTACCGGCGCAAGAAACCAATTCTTACACTACTACTAAGAGAGGTAATTCCATTACTAATAATTCCCGCCGGGACTGGCATCCTGTACAAGCCCGAAATTTCCGAGCTTTTCGTTTTATCGTATAAAGTGGCGGCTACTATAATCTAACGCGGAACGCTCTTCTACGGCATCCCCCATTGTCTGAGCGGCGTTTCGTGGTGTAAAAACCCTTTGCATTATTAAGACGCATCTTTCTTTTGTGCGCCGTACGAAGAATTGAAATACACGTCGCCGGAGATGTTCCCGGAATTTTTTCTTTTTGCCAAGCAAACATTCCGACCAGTGTTTTCCTGGTTCGCTAAACGTTTCTTGACTTTCTCGCACCCAGGAAATAAACAGTCGCCGTTGCGGGCTTATCAGTACGCGCTACCACACCGCAACACCTCGACGTGTTAGTCGTGCCTTCGCATATAAAGCGAACCACCTCCGTACACTTCCTAGCAGAGTTAAGGTCTTCAGCCAGCGAAATAACTATTTCATGAGACCCGCGTCTTGGTTGGCACTTAACTTTCGCGTTCGTTTCTGGTGACGTGCAAAGCCATTCCAAGAGGACGTTGCATGTGATGGAGTCACTTGTCTCCAAGGCTTAGGCCTAGATGCCAGGCGGTCGACGGCACCTCAACTCTTCAGAGAGACAATGCTCTCTCCGCTGCTAGACAGTGATTCGTGATTCGTGAAATCATCACGCAGCATGTTTCGCCCACCCACAAGCGCAAACAACCTTCACCTGGAACGTGAAGCAAGCGTCGTGATTAACGACGTACTACAAACGGCGTCGTCCAGACGGAGCATTGTCTGCTGTGGACGCCTTCTGGCGGATATGTTATTGCTCGCTTCGGACGAAGCTCTGACATCTCCAAAGCACGTTGTCTGGACCTCCCGAGGAGACTGCACGATTCAGGCGCTAAATTATGGCCGCTCTGCCGGACGGTAAAACTTGCGAAGCGTGCCGAAAATTGCAAAAGCGTCACGAGGTGGTGGACGAGCGAAATTTGTTTAATGAAAACAATTGTTTTTGCAGCGCGCTGCGGTATAGCACGTCAGTCCTTCGAAGGCGAAAACAAAAGGTGGAGACGGTTCGAGCAAAGCGATAAAGCGGGATGACCTCTAGCGGCCCGCCGATGCCAATGGTGACTGTAATGAGTGTTGACGACGGCGCAGCAAGGATCGCCGTGACCTCGTTTGCAGGAAGAAACGGCTCTTGCACGGTAAGAGGCGCGTACGCTTTATCTGTCCTGAGACTGTGACGTATGTTTGCTTTTAAAGATAAATGCGGCCCCGTTTTTCTTTTTTTAAGTGAGAAAATCTTTTTAACTTTTGCACTCCAGTGTTCAGTAAAGAATAATCCCGAAGAAGCACGCCAACTTGCTTCTTGAATATCCGTGCACTTCAGCTTGGCGCTTCCGTGTCGCAATCACTACAAAAAACAAAGAAAATCGAAAGACGAAGCGCTAAACTTGTCTTCAAACCTGCAGCCTCCCCATTCTGATCTCTGCAAAACTGACGGACGCAATTCGGTGAATTTAAGAATGATGGCTGGCTACGTTATTTTTTGTACTTAATGCATGAGCCCGTGCTGTACAATGCTGCTAAAGCTCAGTTGGACTTGTCATTCATTTTTATATGTTTGCTTTGTGAAGTAAGTAAACGAAATTAGATGAAAATTAAGTTCGGCGCTCGGCGTCAAATGACTGCTGATGCCGAGACGAAGGTGGATAATGTCGGCGACCAATGCGAGTGACGAGTTAGTGGCGTGTCGTAACATTGCAACGAGGGCGTATACGGACATCTATCCGCCAAGTGCCCACATATAGCGAGGAACCGAAGCATGAGGACTCGGACTCGATAGGGAAAAAAAACGAAACAACCAAATGCATGAACAAGGGTTAAGAAGCATCGACATCGCAAAGGGGGGACACATGTGCCCGAAGAAGAACTGCAAATACGAGGTCAAAATTATCAGTTCACGTTATTTACGGTTAACGATAGCTAGCAACTAACGAACAGTACCGCGTCACCCCTGAGTTCAACGTCATGATGATCGCAACCACGATAAATGTGACGACGGTGCCGAAATGTGCAAGGTTGCCGAAAAGTGATGCCCAATATAGAAGCAGTTTATGAAGTGGTTTCAGCGTGCGCCTCACGGTCCATGCACTGGTCAAGTGCATGCGTACAGGTGTAGATGAATTAGAGTGAACGGATAGTTCTTTTTTAATATCCAAGACCTATAAAAATGCAGGAAAACACGCATTCGCGCATTACTAATATAGACAGTCAAGTAGTAAACACAAACTACTTCCTCGTAGCTTGCAGAACTTCGGCTTAGCTCTTTTTCCTGCATAATTTAACCAGCAGCTTCCGCGATCAGGTAGGCAGGTAACAAATATAAATCTTTCATTGCCACAGTCAGGGCCGCGGTACAACCTCGTCCTAGCCGTTTTCAGAACGCGTTCAGTGACTAAAACGTAGGAATCAGCTGCATCTTATCGTTTACTGAGGGTCAGTGATCAATGCCGATTAACGCGCCTAGCCTTCCTTCCACTTTCGCTACTCCTTAAGGTTGTCCTATAAATTGTGTGTCAGAGGCTGCATTGCACAGGAATTCTTAGCCCAACGGTGACACCAAGACAAACTAGTCAATCATTAGCGACGCAAAATTAACCGTTGGGTAAACCAGCATTTTTTAGCGTTTTAAACCGAAGGTTAGCATGACTTAGAGCATCTCCAAGTCTTCGTTCTCTTGACTACAGAACTTCCATGCTCGACACTATTTTTCCTCCGTATCATGGGATCATCTTTGAATGGCAGGCGTTACAGAGGAGAGAGAAATGCATTTTCTACAGGTATTATCAAGGACAAAAGCAACTGGGGTGGGGTGGGTGGGGTTAGGCAGTTTAGTCTCCAATATACATACGTCCGACATTGTCGGTAAAAAATTTTGGAAATTGTAAAATTGCGAGATGCGCTTATGGAAATATTAATATGCAGCTCCTGATATGTATCAAAATCTTTCTTTTATAGTGTTTTCATCGATCGCATTGAGCAGTCAAGACTGCCACAGAAAACAAATGGCGAACGCTTTTCATGAAAGCAAACACGCTAACAAAAAAAAAGTATGCTAAACAACCGTCGGGTGATTAGCGGATAATATTGACTGTTATAGTGAAATCTTACATGATACGAATAAATTGCATTCATAAACGGTTTCCCGATCAAAAATGCTTTTTCCCCAAAAATGTTGAGTATGAACATGCTGCGCCACCAGGTTGGCAAAATGAAAGTCCTGAAGGGTTCAGACACTACAAAGTGAATACCCGCAGAAGACTGTGAAACCAGAAATTACACACCGGCTTTGCGGGTATGAACAATGAACAAACTGTGCCGGCCACCTTTCGCAAATTAATTTGAGTTGAAAATAGCGCGCTAGTCGGGCCAATGTTTGAGGCATGCTGCTTGCAAATAGGATGTTTGTGATAATCTAAAAGGGCTCGGGGGAGGGGAGGGTGGGTTATCGGTGAAGGTTTTATCCGAACCGAAAGCGTTGAGGGGCACGTGCTGCCCGCGAGCTTCGTGTTCCAGCGCTCCGTTCCCCGCACCTCAGTTCCCAAGGAACCAACCGATATAGAATGGACAGCCCCAGACCCGATGCACCGCTGGCGACAAACGTGCTAGCTTTGGTTTCCCATGTCCTCGCTCTGATATGACCTTGTGAACTTGTTAATTCCTTGTCGAGACCCAGGTACCCGCCTCCACACGCTCTGCGACTTTCCTTCGTCGCTTAAAAATATATTCTGAGGTTGTTTGTCGTGACCTGCAAATAACCTGGACAGCAATAGCTGGTTCTTACTTCTTCTGAAGTGAAAAGTTAATTGGAAGACGACTCCAAAGATGGCAATGCTTGTATATTTATCTGTTAATTTTTTCACAACGTTTATGCACAAAAACTACAAAGAGTTTTTATTGGCTTGTATATTAGGCTTGCCGGCCAGCTTTACCGTTGATGGATGTAAACTGTACAGACCCCTCCAGCTAGACCAATAACCTCCCACGCATCACCAAGGGCACAAAAATGCAGGTATTGATCATACATTCAATCTAACTATCCAGACCAAAACAGCCGCGTGCAAGGTACCGTATAACACAGTAGTAACAGGTCGGCTAACAGGTCGTTGTACCCCTTGCTGTGCCAGTGGGGCTGAGCAACTTCGTTAGAATAATTACTATAGTTGATCGAGCCGCAGAAAGCTGCAGATAGTAGCACTTGCTTTATCCATACAGCACGAAAGCAGATTTCGTTCACCAACTGCCGGAATACAGACCTTGCATCTGCATAAGCCAGTGCAGGATTCCCTTCGGTGGCTTATCGCAATCGTCACAATCAAGCAAGAATCATCAATGACTCAAAAAAGAGACATCTCGAATGATAACAAGGGCTCCGTGAGTGCGGCAGCCGCCAAAATCCTGGAAGGTTGCGATATAAAAAGGATTGCGGAGATTATACGGGTTCCTGTATACTCTGGAAACTCGGACAATGATTAGGCAGATAGGCTGGCTCGAGGCCTAACCAACTGCGCTGACTACAACAACCCCCCCCCCCCCCCCCCCCAAAAAAAAAAAAATACACCGAAATCTCCAACGCGTTTAAAAAGATAACCAAGGGCTACAAGGAAGAAAGGAGAGCCCTTCTTGTTTTAAATTTTAACGCAAGGTTCTCCTACCGTGACATTTTCCTTTTACAGTTAGCAGGAACACAAGTCTAAAAGAAAGAGGCCAACGACCCAGGCGTAGGCACCATGAACGATAGAAATCAGAGACCAGCGTCTGTGATGCCATCTAGATCCGTGTGCGTGTGGCGTCCATATCTCGTTTCTTTGTTCTTGTGTTGTCAGCGCGACAGCGCGTCTCGCCAATTTACAACCCCCAACGATAACGCCACTAACGCGCCCAACTGTCTCCTTTAAGTGAGCAGTTACTTTTCTTCACTCACCAGCGGAGTGTAGGCAGACCCCGCTTTTCCAGAAAACTTGGCGGCAAATGTTGCGACACAGCCACACAACTCGCCCCTGTGAAAAACGCTCACAGTGGGGCAGCTTGACGGCAAGTAAAGATAAGAATAAGTAGTTTTTATTTTGACGAAAGCATTTCGTTCCCTGCCGCCGCTTGTGGCAGGCTTGCAGCGCGCTGCACTTGTCAGGACGATGGCTCCCCTCCGTACGGCCTTGGCTGAAAGAAAAAAAAAAAGAGGAAATATAAATGAGAGGCTCAGCTTTGTTTCGAATAAATGTGGAAACCCACAGGCCAGCTTTCAGGTCACGGTCAAAGATCTGCAAAAGTGACCTCACGTGTAATGCGTGTCGGCGCCACTTACACAAGTACACTTTTATTTCTATGTTTATTTATTTTTTAGACAGTGGGAAAAGCCGTGGTGCGGCTTGCTCCTGTGGAGGGTCACAGAAATGCAGCCAGCACCTCTTTTTTCCAACTGCCCCATACGCACCAAATATTGCCTAAAGCTACAACTCACGCTATCATCTGTTAAAGAGCGACAGCTATTTTACGCTCCCATAAATTGGTCTACGAGCTGTTCGCGTATATTAACAGCATGTTATTGCATTCTGAGGTCTGTCCAAAAAGATAATTTTTTCAACCCCAGTGCCACTGCCACTTGTGTGACACTGTTAGTGTGGTGTACTCGTGTGGTGTAACGTTAAGAAAACAGAAGCAGGCAAAGTGGGTGAGGGAACAAACGTGCGTTAATGACATCCTGGCCCAAATCAAGAAGAAGAAATGGGCTTGGGCAGGGCATGCAATGCGAAGGCAAGGAAACCGCTGGTCCCTAAGTGTAACGGAGTGGATTCTAAGGGAAGTCGAGCGTAGCAGGGGGCAGCAGAAACTTAGGTGGGCGGATGAGATTAAGAAGTTCGCGGGGATACGGTAGCCACAGCTGGCAAAGGACCGGGTTAATTGGAGAGAGACATGTGAGAGGCATTGGGCGTAGTCAGGCTGATGATGATGATGCTACATTTGTCACTCAAACACTGCCATTCTTTCTCACGCGAGGAGAAAAGGAAGTTTGGGCACCTCCTATAACACTGCATTAAAATAGAATGAGGCGGAGATGCGAGTCGCTCCGCTGGGATCGCAGAGGCGCAGGGTGCCTCGCACCTGTTCTGCCTGGCACCGCATGCGTGTGGCGTTACCGGATCGAACAGTGCGAAGAAGTGCGCTGCTGGATTCTGGACGCGCGCTGCGTTCAAAACGTCGACAGTTCACTCAACGACTATGGCGTCCAGCTGCTGATTCCAAGGCCGCGATCCCATTCGCGGCGGTCGCACTTCGCAGAAGGTTAAATACAAAACGCGCCCGTCGTCTGCACGATGTCAGCGCCTGTTAAAAAGCCTAAGTTGGTCTAAATTAGTCTCAACTGTTCATTACAGCATCTCTCATAGTCCATGTGAAGTTTCTGGATGTTTATCACCAAGTCACATTACAAACATAAAGGAGTAAGAAGAGAGCAAGCTCTCTTCTAGCGCATTTTCTTTTCTAAGAGGTAGAACAATAGAGAACAGCTCGCTACCTTTTTACTGCCACACAGGCATATTCGTTTATAGAGGGTACCACCACGCTGTGGTCAACACACTTGTGCAGTACAGGTCAACACACGTCATAATGCAGCTGTCCTCTGCACTCTATGCACAAATACGCCTATATGGGAATAAAACAGGAGCAATGTCCTCTAGAACACTCCCTTTTAGGGAAAGAAGTGCGCTAAAGGACAGTTTACTTCCTTTTTACTGCTTTCTGTTCAGAGTGTGCGGTGGCCTCGCTTGTGTAAATGTATACGGCTGACAGTCTTCGAACGTCCATGCAGAAAATTGGCGTACCGACACCTCCGCGCACTGCGCTCAAAGAAGCGCGAGGAATCGTCGGGAACACAAACACAATACGCGCACAGTCGAAGACAAAAGTCTCTGGACCACGTGCTCCGTAAACGAGCTCGACAGCTATGTTGTTAGCCGCTGGCTGGCGACCACACTTGTGAAGGTGAAATTCTGACTTTCGCTTCCACAGGTGTGTTTCGAGCCGGTGGCTAATTACGAACTACTTTAAACACGAATATGTTTATTTCGGGGTAAAAAGGACGGTAGCTCTCCGCTAGCGCATTTCCTTCTATAAAAGGGTAAGCGCTAGACGACAGCTTTTCTCGCTTTTTACTTTTTTCTGTGTAGAGTGCACCGGCTTCGTTCACAGAGCCCACGGTATACTTTTGTCCCCGACTGTGAATACTAAAGCAACCTTGCGAGGTTAAAGCACCTTATAGGTTTGAAACAAAACTTTTCGAATGGAAGTTGCTTCGAATAACCTTGGCAAACGGACGCGTCAAACGCTGAAGGTAGCGTGTCGCGGCTAAGAGACACGGTGACTAAACGTGCTCTGAAGGCTAGAACAACCCACAGCGACCAAAGCAGCGCACGCGCTAGGCGTCCCGCTACGTGATGACAGGCGACGTCGGTGGACGATGTGTTAATAGATAAAGGCTTAAGGAAAAAACGTCCGAGCCACGTGCATGTTCTACGGCCCGGGCCTTCTACTCGTCATCGCAGGTGTGGTACGATGTACTTTAAGTCGAGCCGCAGCGTGGGAGCGGCCGCTTTGAGTTGCGGTAGTCAGCTCGGTAAGGACAGATAGGTCCTCAGTCGACGAAACCGACCCGTCGGCGCATGCAAATCCCGCGTTTAGGCAGACCCCACATGAAAAACCGAGTTCCTACGCGTCAGTTGCGCGAACAATTCTTGGGAAACCGTGGCGAACGGAACTCTTTCTTATCTCACTTGCATACCTGACTTAATCTTTTTTCTTTCTCTCTCACTTATTCCGGCGTCTCAAGCGGCGCCTGTGCAAACGTCACGTTATAAGGACAGTTATACTGCATCAACGGCACACAAAGGGAAGAACTATTTACAATCTTGCAACTGGTATGCTGAGTTTCTGGAAGCATGTTCTGTTCCCCGAAGCTGTTTGCAAAGGATGAAGTCTGGTGGCGGTGTCGAGAAGCGCGTGTATTATCAAATTAGCCCCACAAAAACGAAGGACAGTAAAGAATATACGTCACAGGCGATGAACGGACAACGGTTAGTCTATTAGAAAACACGATAAGTGCAGGGCAACGCTCGAAAACAAGTTTGAACAACGAAACACAACGTCATCAGTTACTTTAAAATGGCAGGCACTTGTGCAGATACGCTAGCTCTCTTGCTTGTAAAGCTACAGAAGGTTTGACCACGTATGTGTTCATGATCTTGGCGATGCGATACTCCTCAAAAATTTCGCATCAGATCCGGTTACTTTGACAGTACGCGATCGTGGTGTTATTTGAGGCCGGCATACATACGCGATTATCGCGTTTCTTGCACTCGGCAATGCAGCGCAAGATATTTCTTTTTTTTTTTGTCTAGCGAATTTTGGTGCTCTTTTAGGCCCACATTTATGCACCTTCCCGTCTGTCCGTAATAAGTCTATCAACAGGGCAAAGGCACTTTGTACAAAACTCCCTTCTTGCAAACAGTGCATTCGGTGCCATGATTGACAGTGAAACTTCGTTCATCTTTTTGGGAAGAAGGTTTATCTTACCTCTTTTTTTACTGCCCCGAATACTCTACCAGTCCTGTGCTTAGTGACGAGACTCACTGGCACGCTGTGTCTCGCTGCTATCCTTATGAGCCGATTTTATAAGCCGTGCATGTACAGGATACATACAACCTTCTTTCGTGGCTAGTCCGTAAGCTCATGAATCTAAAGATTAGCTTCTAGGTTTAACCAAACGGCACTCTGCCAACCTTGCGCGATCCGTTTTCGACCAGCTTCTGGAAGTCTGGATACTTATCCCATAAATCATTCTTATTGCATTGCATCCTTCTTATCAACGTCACTTGTCAGTTCAACGTCCGTGTCGTCTATTCTTCACTGTACATCGTTTCTGTCGCGCTAAATCTGCAAGAAGTACGTTAACTAGCCCAATACGCCGTACTGTTGCATTGCATAGCGACTGAGTCCTGACAAAGTACCCCACTTATATAATGGTTGGTTTATGGTTGGTTTATGGGGTTTAACGTCCCAAAGCGACTAAGGCTATGAGAGACGCCGTAGTGGAGGGCTCCGGAAATTTGGACCACCTGGGGTTCTTTAACGTGCACTGACATAGCACAGTACACGGGCCTCTAGAATTTCTCCTCCAAAGAAATTTTAGCCGCCGCGGCCGGGATCGAACCCGCGTCTTTCGGGACAGCAGCCGAGCACCATGACCGCTGAGCCACCGCGGCGGCCCCACTTATATAATGTTAAAACGCTCGTGTTTATTTCAGCGGACAAGGAAATATTGAAGGGACATCTGGACACACTCAGTCTGATCACGCGGTAAATCCATACATTTAATAATATCTATTTTGCTTGCGCAGGAACAACCAGAAGAGCCGTGTATTATGTCACTTCTGTGAAAATGAAGGCAACAAGAGATGACAACAAGATGGCGCTTGAAATATGACATCAGTGGTACAGCAACATAAGGAAAGGAAAATAGTTTGCTTGGTAAATAAATAACCTCCAAGAGAGTCTAAGGGAAGTTTCCTGTTCAGATATCACACAAAAGTAAAAATAACACGATAAATTATAGTAATTATCAACAGATTCACTAGGTTAACGTTTGCGATTGAAGAATGAGATGGGTCCGGAAAAGAGTACACTATGTATAGTAGCGCTGATTATATAGCTCGACACGCTCAGTTCGAAGTACTACAAGTAGATCCCAACACACACATACCGAAGATCTTTCTACATGATTCGCCACTGAATGGCCACACCTTCTATCTGTTTCTAATTCCGTGCGTCATCCATGAGAAAAACTGCCTTGGCAATCGGCATGTATACGTACTGTCAGCGTTAGGCATCTAGCTTGCACTGAATGTCCTTGTTTTCTTAAAATTTTTAATAAATTTTCCTGCGTCGTCCCAGTAAAGAAAGTGCATTGCATCGCAGCCACGTGTGCTGCGCCTCTTGGAGCGCACCGGAGTGCACTGCTTCTGTGATTTGAATTCTTGGTCGTAACGTTGACTGATCTTGTCTTTCTCATTGCGTCGTTGCACTCGGAACGTGCTCAGACTCTGCATTAAACGGGCAACTAGGGTTTGCCGTTTCTACGGTGAAGGACTGCGTCTTTCTGCATATCAGCAACGAATGAAACGCGAACAAGAAAACTAAAATTGCAGCACAAATACACCAGCATATTGGTTCCTGGAGAGAAAATATAAGCAAGGTTGATTTAACACTTCTGAAGAAGATTCTTCGCGCCTACAAAGTTGAAATAACTTGAACTAGTATTGAGGTTCCCTTGACTAAGACGTTATTATTTTGCTGTTCGTGGCTCAGTTGTCTTTTTCGTGTTTCGTTTCTTGCTGATAGTACGTCCGTCGCAAACAAACCTATAGCGCGGTTTTATCCTTATTGAAGACGGACGCTCTAGAGTGTCGAATATACTTTTACCGTAGCCGTTTCGAGCGCACTCCTGTATATTACAATTTCTGCATTTTGTGTGTTTCTGCATTGAACTGTGTGTGCTCTACCATGCTACAATTTCCTAGTGAAAAAAAAAAACGACAGAAATTTGCTCAAAATTCTAGAAAATGTTTTATCGTTTTGTGGTAACAACATATTTGTCTCTAGTATTGCAGAATTCTTCTGTAATCCTGCGTGTTTTTCTGTGCGCCGTTTTTAGATGGTTCTGTAATCCTGAAGCATCTTTTTGTACCTGTTTCGCAATGACAAGGGAGAGCACGATGTTACAGAACTCTCTCGTTAGCTACAAAAATTCCTGTTACCACAAAGTTCATTGTCAAACATACTACCAAAACCCTCTTGTGACGACAGAAAAGTTTCTCTTGTTTTTAGGCCAGGTTCTGTATTTTATGTGCGTTATGCCTCTTCTTTTAGGTTTGGGACCTTTTACTTTGTTCTGTGCGTATTATTTGTGTGTGTGTGTGTGTGTTTTGAGTGTCCTCGCATAGAGTTTTATTTCTCTTTCCTCGTTGTTTCTTTTTCCTCTCTGTTCCGTTTTCTTTTTCTTGTGTTCGTCTTCATGTAGTCAAGCCAAAAAAAAGCGCTCACAAAAATTTCGTTCTTCAATCATGAACGATTTCGAAGTTCTAAGACAAGCGGCACTAAAAGCAGACACTTGTATGCATGTAAACAAATTAAAGTCTTAATCTGTTTGGCATAGCACCTGTCTGACAACGTCAGCGCAAAATTTATGTGTGTTACCAACGTCTATACGCGCGTCAGTAGGGCCTCTGAGCACCAGCTGCTTCGTTAAAATAATTCTTCCTGCCACTCAGAAGCATTTGAATTTAAAACATCTTGATGGCATATGCATTACTAAAAGTAAATTAGATTCATATAATCTCTGTCATTACTCCTTTAACATCACATTTAAGCTAACTTTAGTTAACTTGAAGCTAATTTGCGCTGTACTATTGTTTTATAATACAACAAGCGTGCCCCTACACATGACCAACCTTGAGTTTGGCGCATCATAGCCTCAGTTGCTTTTCCGCCATTAAAATCAATGTAACTAACTAACTAACCTACACATGATTAAAACGTGCTGCTTCATTTTAGGGCACATAAACTTCAAACTTCTTGTTTCGGAAGCCACAAACATACAAAAAAAATCGATTTATGTCACGCAAGTTTGAATCGAAGCTATAACCTGTGAAGTTGCTTTTTCCTTCAAGCACCACACAGCGAATCAAATTCATGCATTTTTTCTTTTCGTACCATTGATGTCTGTCCCTTCAAGGTACTCAAGGTCAAGTGTCATGGGGCATGTGCGCCCCGAAGGCGAAGCTTGAATGCGGTCAAGAACCTAGTGCCAGCGACATCAGTTAGCGGCAGTCATGGCAGCAGCAGAACTGAAGTGCCACGATGACAGGATTGGACAAAGCGTATAATAAATTATTTTTTTGCCATACGCTTGTGGTCTACAACCTCACACATTATACAAGTTACTCTAATTTTAAAACCGGCTAATCACGCGCACTGCCTGGGAAAGAACAACGCTTTTCTTATCATATATGTTCTTTTTTATTTTCCTAGCGCCCTCTCAGCCCTCTCATAGCAGCGGCGCAGTTATCCCGCTAGCTGCCGGCCTTGGCCGGCCTGTGTATGTATCGTCATCTCGCAACTTCTTTGCTCGCCTTTTATCAGCTTCGGTTTCCTGCGCTTGCTTACTTTTCTCCTCGTGCTACATTCCCGTCGACTAAGACTGCGCGCTTTTTAAGGTGAAAGCGGTCAATGCCTCATCGTTGTCGACAGAAGGTTGTCAGCAGAAGGCTGTCAGCAGAGGTGTCACGCTTTTCTAGTCAGACCAAAAAAAAAATCTTTGTGCACGATGGGATTCGAACCACCATCCTTCCGTTCCGCACACGAGCGTGCTAATGGCTACGCTTCCTTCTTTTTTCTTTATTGCTTGGCTTTGACACATAACATTCAACAAAACAAACAATCAACACAACAAACAATCAACAAAACACACTAAACGCTATGTACCGTCTTTGTCAAAAGTAACCAGGCTTCATGGTTTGCTTCCAGCTTGTATTGTGGAGCCCTTGCGACTTTCCTAAAGATCGAAAGGTGTTAGAAGGTAAGAAGACCCCCAGTTCTTACCTTTAACGACCATTTCAGCTTCAGGGAAGCTGTAAGGGCTCCACTGTACGAGCTAGAAGCAAACCATGCAGCCTGGTTATTTTTGACAAAGACTGTACATACACACGGCACTGCCGTGGTCAGCCAGCATGAATCCATGGCTTCGTCAGAATAAAATTCACGCAAATTTCGCAGCGGCTCTAGTCTCGAGAGCCACTCCGGAGACTCCGCAGCGGCTTTCTGGATGGCAAGAAACCAGTCCACGCTTTCCCGAAAGTAAGTTCGGGCAGGTCTTGCGTCTTTGTCTCAATGGTAGCATGCCATTCTTGAGCGTCATATACAGTTGAGGCCTATCAACATTATTATGTCAAACGGTACCCCATCCTCATTTTCTACAGGTAAGTAACGGATGCCATACGGGTCTAGCGGTAATTGCCAACGCATATGTCGCTCTCCTTGTCTAGGACGCTGGAGAGTGTTTGCAGAAGGGCGTCGAATCAGACGGATGCCTCCCAAACGCCCTCCAGTGTCTCCAGCCTTTAAGATTCACAAGCAATTGTGTCCTTAATTAACATCTTGACCACACATCGGGGACACAAGTATCAACACCGCCCTAAAGGCTTTCGCCTCACCGCACTTTAGGTGAACAAAGTGCCCCCCTGAATTTTTGCCTACCACCCGCAGTTCCTTTCGCAAGTTCTGGAGTTGCTGCCCTCAGAAAGGCGGCGTGGTTGGACATTAAGAGCACACTGATGTTCTGTAGGAAAGTGTCAAAATGGGAACTGCTCTGCTTGCATTGCATTGCGAGGGCAGGGCACTACATTCACTTTGGTACTGTGCTATTCCGTTGTCACTGGGTGCCTAAGGCAGCCAGAAAGACGTCTTAAACGCCTGCGTGGAGGGGGCTGGATGTGACTTTCGGCGATCATTTGGTAGTCTGTGTGAGAGAGCGTGTCCCTCTGTGAATTCTGTTCATTTCCTGGCACCTGCAGCAGATCTCAATGATTGTACGTTGCGTCGAGTGTACTGGGTGAAATAATGCATCATAATTATTCGTTTTAATGGTAAAGTAACGCCACGGTCAACGTGCACTTGGCAGCGCTTTGATGTCTAATATAAGATGCACAGGGCTTGCGTGCTTTAGTATTTCAATGGCTTCAAATGCACTCACACTTTATACCAAACAAGATGTTCGGGAACGCTTAGGAGAAATCCGTAGGCTCATCTGAATGCTTCCCTGAGAATTCACGCTGTTTACATGTTACTTAGAACTGGAAACTTCGACTGAAAAGTGTACACGGTGCGTTTTACAGCTACTTTGTTGTGATACTGCCCTTTTACACTGTCTTACTATCGTAGATCAGGTAAGGGTGTCTTGTATGTGCCGTGCCATGGTTTGCTCCGTTCGCAGAACCTCGATCCACAGATGCTTTTTCTATTTTTGCGTTAGGCACAGAGCAACGTTTAATGAGGTCAGTTGTTTCATTGAAACATCCCTGGCTAATCGATGGAGCAAGTGCTTGCTTGAATGTTCCCTGTGACTTAAAGCTCACTACTCGTATTCGTTCATTATGCCGTACCCTCTCTTACTTCCTGATTGTGTGAGCGCTTGAGTACGTATTTCATTTGGCATCAGTGGCTTTAGATCCTGTTAATGAAAATGTCTCCCTTCCATATGCTCTAAAAGGCAGGCCTAATTGCACTGGGAATGTGCAGAACTATATACAGCACTCTAATGCCACTTATGCTCCGCAGACAACTAGCATATCATGCCCTCCACGAGTAGGTTTTAAAGCTTGTCTCGTGGGCTAGCTGAGAAGCCTCGTGTTGCGTCACTGTTCTGAGTCCGAGTTTCGTAGTGGTTTTCGAGCATTTTTTTAATTTTAATAAAAACTTCACTATCCCATCTTTTCATGCGAGCGAAACTTCAACACAGCTATGTCTCAGCTCATTTCTCTCGGGTGCACGAAAAGAGCTCCCAAACAGGGAGTCAGTCACTCAGAACCGCACCTCTCGGGAATTAAGAGGAAAAACGGGGATGTTAACACCTTGAAATTCAACGCGACGCACGAGGCGATGACTAAAGCAGAGAGAGAGAGAAACAACATTATTAGACCAATCGATTTAGGATACGCAGGTCCCTGGGTTCCCGCACAACCCTACGGCACTACACGTTCTTGAGTTCATGTAGTTCCATGACGTGAACGGCCAGGTTATTGACGATCTTCTGTCAGACCGGGATACGTCGAGCGCAGTAGGGTCGCCCATTCCTTCTAGGTGGTCAGGGGCTGCAGGCTCCGCGGGGGAGGGTCCGCCGGGCATTCAAGGAGACTGTGGGTAAGGGTAACGTAAGGGGGGGGGGGGGGGGGGTGCGGTTGTTGGTAGCCAGGAATCGTGCCTTTCTTCGTCCTTGTCCCGTGTGTCGCGCTGAACGCCGAGGCGGTCGAGCATTTCTTTTACCCGCCAAACGACAAGTAAGTTGTCACCTAGTTTTTTGTTTAATTATGGCACCAATATTAACTGGTCCACTCATTTCGAAGGTGGTGCCCGCTCCGCACCGCAAGCCGCCATATTTGAAAGCTATGGGCTTTTATGGAAGCTACGCTACCACTGTACATGCACCTTGAGGTATAGTGTTTGTCAAAAGTAACCTGGCTGCACGTTTTTCTTCTCAGTCGTATATTAAAGCTATTATGCCAGCACTCAAGCTCTAAATCTCTGTATGGTAAGAAGAACCCCTGTTCCCACCTTCAAAGAACTTTTTGATCTTTAGGGAAGCCGTGAGGGCTCTACTATACGAATGAGACGCAAACTATGGAGCCTGGTTACTTTTGACAAAGACTGTACATGTGAAACTTACGTTCCCGAAGCTTACGGCGCAGTGGTATAGATAACTATTGTTTTCATACAAGCGTTCACTTTATTATCAAAATAAGTATACTTTATTTGTCGGAAAATGTGTTCGTTGGTGAAATCTTTCCTCGACAACATAGGCGCGTGAGAAGCAAAGCGGTTGTTTAGGTCTAGTTCGTCGACATAATGTCTTCTTTTGGGAACTGTGTTCTGGGGTAGCCAGAAAAAAAAAATCATCAGAAAAAAAATTTTTTTTCGATTTGCATAGTTAGGTCAAGTGCAAATTAGGTGCGTTAGAAGCTCGGTTTTCACTTCGTTTCCGGTGTTCAGATCCAGTGTTTAAGGATGGCAGTTGTTCGGAGAGCGAGAACTTGTTAATATCCATATATGAGGATATATGCACTACATGCATATATGCACTAACGTTGGCACGTTAAAAAAAAACACCTTTCTCTTTGTACACCTGCCTGTTTACGAGGTGGGCATAAGCGAACAAAATTATCCCGGTCCCGCAGCGAAAGCCAGCCGCCTAAAATGCCTCTAGTCTAAAAATGACTCTTAGGCTCCGTCCGCTGAGGCAGCTCCACAATATCTTTTTCCCCTAGCCCAAACATCCCGTAAACCTTTGATTTAGACTGTATCTGATGTTTCAGCGCATGACACACTTATCTAAAGATTCTTGTATGTATTTATATGAATGAAGAGTATGTATTGAGAAATAAATATTGGAGGGCACACTTAAGATCTGCCTTAAGGGTATGGCGCGATAGGGTAGTGGGTTAATTCCCATTTATGCATAAGGTCATTCACTACATTTACATTCATATGTCCCTGGGAGTACTCATAGACCTCCTGGCGCAGTGGTGCAGCGGTTAAGCGATGCTCCACTGCCCTGCGATGGCAGGTGCTCCCAGCGGTGGACCTTGTGCGGCCCAGGTTGCTCTTCCCAAGAGAGAGAGAGAGAAGGAAGGAAGGAAGGAAGGAAGGAAGGAAGGAAGGAAGGAAGGAAGGAAGGAAGGAAGGAAGGAAGGAAGGAAGGAAGGAAGGAAGGAAGGAAGGAAGGAAGGAAGGAAGGAAGGGAAAACTTTATTTACACTAATTCTTTTTCCTGCGGTTTGGGAGCATCTTCAGAGACGTCTTGGTTCTACCCCCAGGAGCCTTCTCTGTCGAAGTCGTCCGCCTCTAATCAGTGGTCGGTTGCCCTCAGTCCAGGGCTCCGCTGGCCACTGCCGCCCGTTGAGCTCGCTGTACCAGACCTCGTTGGTCTTCGCAGCGGTCGCTGGACAGCAGAGTCTCCCACTGCTCCGCACTCGGGTTTTGTATTTTGGGGACCACGTATATGTTTTCGCAGGCCCATGTGATGTGGTATAGTGTAGGTTTTTCGTCGCACCAGGGACATTTGTCCGTGTATACCGTAGGGTGCATTTTGTTTAGTATATGTAGGTTTGGGAAAGAGCCTGTTTGTAATTGTCTCCAAGTGACAGCTTCCTCTCTGCTGAGAGATTTGTGCGGTGGGGGATATCGCATTCTTCTGCCTCTATAGTTTTGTAGTATGGCCGAGTATTCGAGAGAGAGAGAGAAAAAAAACTTTATTTACAAAGGAATTTACAAAGGATTTTTCTTCCCAAGAGAAAAATCCTTCATTTAACAGCCACCTGCCATGGTAGGCAGTTTGCTCACTATCCGGTGGGTAGGTGGTGAGGACTCCGTAAGGTCACGTGACCTAGGTGACCCACCTGCCTCCTATAGGTTGATATCTGGGGACCACCTGCCAGGCACATGCTCGTGTTTTTTCGCTCGACTCCGGATTTTCTGGTGAACGGCGCCTTTAATGCTCTCGCTTTAAGATTGAAATAGAAATGCTGCCACACTGGCACGTTCCTCGTTGCTCATAATAAACAGAGCTGGAACGAATCTCCACTAGGATAATAACTGATTTATTTCAGTTGTGTTGCCCAGTTCTTGCGTTATACCTGCGTAACACGAAGTCATGTTCCCGCCCCAACGGTATCGAGTGACGAAGAGTCAAATGTTTCAAAATGTACGGAAAATTTTCTACATTTAACAGTTGTACTGCTACTCAATTCGCACCTTTATTTATATATTTTGTTGTATTTATGGCGGTGGTAGCAACGGCCTTCGAGAGTTTCTTTTTAAATCTTGAAGGAGCAATGAATGGGTGCCCTAAATGTCGAGGAAGTTAACTGGCGAACGTATGCGACTAGCTATCATAGTCAAATACTCGATTTGGGTCTTGGTTTTTCCCGGGTGGAAGTGTGATTGAGGTCTGTGCAAAAGCACTCTGCATTAAGCAGAAGCAAAGGAAAACTAAAACGCGGTTTAGCATTTCTAAGCGCGAAATATTGCGCGAAAGCGCAGTATTTTGCAGGTGGACACCACCGTCACGCAGCTCAAAGCGCGATTGAGGTGTCCACTGACCCAGGGAGCCAGGTATGTGTGTTTTCAACTTTTTCATCCTCAGTGCCAATTTACTCAATGTAGGCCGACGGCCTGTGCTCCAGTGCCACGTTTCTGCAGTAACGTTATCCACGCCAACGTATGCAGCGCACGTCTCTCTGTCACTACCGTCACATAGCTCAAAGCGCGAATATTAGCTTCACAGTATGTATTAGTTGGTGAAGAAGGCGATGTGCAATGCACAGCGCGAGAGTTTGTTGCAGTTTAACATGCGGGTGCGACGATAGCGTATTGCTCTCGCATAGCGGCCTGCGATGCCGATCTGTTCACGCCACCGGCAATATTTATGTACTTATTTATGACTTTCCCAAGGTCACCCTCAAGGCCAACGTTCACACAAACCGTTGAGCCGGTTTGACCGCGCGAAATAGTGCTTTCTCACCAAAATCCAAATGCTCTAGATAAAGATCGAACGGACGCTTTCCATCACCAGCGCTTCTCAAAACAAGTAAATTGTCGCTTTACAGGGAAACGTCCTTATCCGCCCGTTTGCCGCGGTGACGTCGGGGCGTCAGTGTTCGACGCCCCGCACCTTTTCCTCGTCTTTTGTCGCCGCGACGTCAGGCGCGCGCTTTGGACGCGCTGACGGACGTAGCGACGGATTAAGGACGTTTGTTACCCCACGGCGTCGGCCGTTCTTTGTCCGGGAAGAACGCATTTCTCCAGAAAAACTTGCGCCTTGAACGCTTCGCCGGTCATCACGACAGCGCGCGCGTCAGGCAGTCAGGAAAAACGCGTGTCCCTCCTAAGTGCGCACCTCCAAGGGACCGATGCTGTACGGCACATGAGCGGACTAACGATTTGTACGACTAAACTAACTAAACTAAAGGTATGCAAAGATGCTCTGCGTCGTTCGCATATGCGCTGCAGATTCCGGCAGCAAACGTATAGCGCTGTCACGTTTCCTGAGTACACGAAATATTAGCGAAGTAAAATAGGCCACACGTTAGCCTGTCCAGTAATAGTTTACTCACTTCCAACATTCGCGAAAAAAAAAACTAGAAAATTGTAAGATACTAGTTATGAAAATATTAATGGTTTGGTTTATGGGGGATTAACGTCCCAAAGCGACTCAGGCAATGAGGGACGCCATAGTGAAGGGCTCCGGAAATTTCGACAACCTGGGGTTCTTCAACGGACACTGACATCGCACAGTACACGGGCCTCTAAAATTTCGCCTCCATCGAAATTCGGCACGCTGGACCCAACCATGTCTCTTTTCCTCCTTCTTAGTTATTAATCCTTATGGGGCCTCTCTGCCCTACAATCCACCTTTGCCCGGCTGTCATTTGTGCCTTTTTTTTTTCTTGTAGTTAGTTTGTCGTAAATTTTCGCTTGGGCCTTGGCCTCTTTTCTTTTCAATTGGTTTTGCCTGCGATAACCTCTGGTTCGGTGCGGGCTTCCTTTCATATTTATTTTTTAGATTTTTTATATGTTCCTTGAAAGTTTTACAATAAAGGGCAGAGATTGCAGAGACTGATTTTTCCATAAGTAAGGTCCACAAGGAGAAAAACTGAGCTTTTCATATCAGAGGCCGCCGACGGCGATCTCATGCAGTCTCTCGTCCGTGCGACTATCAGAGAAAATCGCAGTGCTCGGTTTCGGCTGAGCGACGTATAGCATTGGCAACGCTGATCTGTTATGCAAGCGCTTCAGGTGATGATGAAGAACGGGGTGTTTTGCAGAGGCCTTAATGTCTTGCAGAGTCAATAAAATAAAACAAAAAATATCATTCGAAGTGGGTAATTGGGCCAAATGCGGATATGTGCGCTAGCATGACGCCAGTTGTCGGTTGGAGCTACGACCTACTAGGGGCTTCCAGGCTAGCACCAAATTACCATCGTTCCAACTTCTTCCGTATAGCTACTGCGCAAGCATCATTCGAATCACGTTCTCCTCCAAACCGCTGCTGCTTATTCGCATAGCTCGGTGCGCATGAGGTTGGTGCCTCCTAATTAGCGCCCCAGGTTCTCACGTGGTTAACACCGGCTACACCTTGTCAAGTAAGCCACCCGTTGGGCAGGTGACCAGTGGCGCAATGGCACAAGGCAGGTGCTATGGCAGGTGTTGCCGTGTGACTTGGGCTAGGTTGTGACTCAGGTTGCTCTTTGCGAGCAGCCTCTCACGATTGGATAGGCTGTCGCCTGACACAGTGAGCAGCTTGACACAAAACTGGCTTTTAGCTGCCGCGGTGGCTCCGTGGTAAGACGCCGGTTCGATCCCGGCCGCGGCGGTCGAATTTCGATGAAGGTGGAATTCTAGAGACCCGTGTACTGTGCCATGCCAGTGCACGTCACCTGCCAGTGCGATGCCAGTGCACCTTTACTATTAATCGTGAAAACGAGCTCAAAACAGCAATTAGCAGCGTTAGTAATAAATTACAAACGCTTTTGTACCAGCAATTTCGGTTTCGGTCGGCGCCAGCGCTGAAGTACACCTTGACGTCACGGTCGACCGACCAACCCGGACAGCGACCATACTAATGACGTTGGCGTCGCCGGAAAGCACTGGTTGTTCCTGTGAGCTACCGCTGGGTTTGGTGACGTCACAATAACTGGGGTGAGTGCACCTTGATGTCACTCAATGCGGGTGTAAATGCCGAGCGGCTCACTGAGTGACATTCAAAATCGTATTAAATTATGTTCCGCCTCGCCGCCGCGGTGGCTCAGTGGTTATGGTGCTCGGCTGCTGACCCGAAAGACGCGGGTTCGATCCCGGCCGCGGCGGTTGAATTTCTTTGGAGGAGAAATTCTAGAGGCCCGTGTACTGTGCGATGTCAGTGCACGTTAAAAAACCCCAGGTGGTCGAAATTTCCGGAGCCCTCCACTACGGCGTCTCTCATAGCCTCAGTCGCTTTGGGACGTTAAACCTCATAAACCATAAACCACAACCTTATGTTCCGCCTCAATTCTGTGACTCAAGCTTGCTATAAGGCATCTCGTTACGCCCACGAAACAAGCTATATCGTTTCTTTGCCTTTGAAATTTTGTGTCCGTACTCTTTTAACGGCGGTAACAACCGTCAGCGTGCTTTCGGAGAGAAACATGGCGCAGAGCGGAACACACACACAGGAGAGAGAGCACAAGCGTAGCAACAAGCGTATAATAGATTCCTCTTTCTAGACGTACGCCAACAAACCAAACAGAAAGCCTTTTGCATTGTAAGGGGTACTTCTTTTATAATGCAATTTTTAAAGTTTGGGGATACTCGTATGATCTCTGCAGTAAGCGCACGGTCCTCTTCGGACCATACTCCTAAGTCCGTACAAACTCGACCAACAGCAAATCCTTCTAGAGGCCCATGTGCCATGCATTGTCAGTGCACGTTAAAGAACCCCAGATGGTCGAAATTTCCGGAGCCCTTCATTACGGCGTCGCTCATAACCTGAGTAGCATTGGGATGTTAAGCCCCCATAAACCAAACCAAATTCTTCTAACACCATAACATAAGTGTTCACAAAAACCGCAAAAGTAGTGACAGTGCGCTGACAATTGCCGAAAGCTGTAGAAACGAAAATTGCTTTGAAAAAAGGAAAGAGCGCAGTAATTGTCTCACCTATCGCGGGTTCGATCCCGGCCGCGATGGTCGAATTTCGATGGAGGCGAAATTCTAGTGGCCCGTGCACTGTACGATGTCAGTGCACGTCAAAGAACCCCAGGTGGTCGAAATTTCCGGAGCCCTCCACTACGGCGTCCCTCATAGCCTGAGTCGCATTGGGATGTTAAGCCCCCATAAACCAAACCAAATTCTTCTAACACCATAACATAAGTGTTCACGAAAAAAGCAAAAGTAGTGTCAGTGCGCTGACAATTACCGAAAGCTGTAGAAACGAAAATTGCTTCGAAAAAAGGAAAGAGCGCAGTAATTGCCTCACCTATCGCGGGTTCGATCCCGGCCGCGACGGTCGAATTTCGATGAAGACGTAATTCTAGAGGCCCGTGTACTGTACGATGTCAGTGCACGTCAAAGAACCCCAGGTGGTCGAAATTTCCGGAGCCCTTCACTACGGCGTCCCTCATAGCCTGAGTCGCTTTGGGACGTTAAACCCTAATAAACCAAACTAAACCAATACCTTTTGACCTGCTAGCGCGAATCGCGGGGGATAGCACACAAAAGAGGATTAACCACAGCTTAATCGGATTAACCGCGGCGTCATGAAACTCCCCCGAAGCCATTGACTGGAGGGCCTCGTTTGAAAGGCATCTGCAGCTTCGTTTTTAGTTCCATCCGGCTGCAGAAAAACAGCAGCATTCAAATGTGGGTTTAGCGGGGAAAATTCGCAGCCTGGCCACGTGGCCCATTTGAGAAGGCTACCAGTGCATGACGGAGACAGCCAAGCGGGCTGTCGCTGTTCAAACCTGATTTCTGCATTGAAACACACGCACGTGCGCAACGTGTACAGTATTTAGACGCCTCTAATCAACGTCATGGAGCCCTTTTATATATTCTGGCATTCCAGAGCCTCGCCCACGGATCGCAGATGCATTTCGCATCGCGGTCTCTCTTAGGCAACTCTTTGCGGTGAGGCTGCCAATCGTGTATATATGCCCGAGGGCTATTGCGGCACACAAAGTGCCGGCGTATCGATCACTCGACGAGTCAAAGAAGTGCACGTGCCTGAGCACATGTACGTTCTCCCTCGATGAGAGAGGGGGGTCCTCCCCGTGCCTTGTAATCTGGTGGCGATGACGTCCGGAGCTGGAGAGTCGTGCGGGCGTTAACAGCACCCACGCGAAAGAAAGCTGCTTTTCAAGCGACTCAAAAGCCCTCCAAACGGAGGAAGGAGCCCGAGGGGTGACTGCGACTGTGGTTGTGGCCCGAGGGACGTGGTTGGGGCAATGTGCATTACGTCAAAGAACGCGAACAGCTTCGCTGTCAGAAGCTTTACATGAAAGAGAAGGCGGAAACTTTGCAAGAAGCACGTGGACGGCGCAGCAGCATGTTAGAAGGCTTTGACGCCAGCTCCTGCTCCGACTCTGCCAACCAGTTCTCGATTATTCGTACGTAACATTGCGGCGCTCTTCTCGGTTGCGAAAGCGATAGTCGCTAATCACATGCGCCGCGCAACACTAAGAAGCCCTCAATTTAAAACCGTCTACGCCGCGCGCGTTGCGTGCGGATATGCGCGTGCGCTTTTTCTCTTACGTTTTCTTTTTTCTTTTTCTAACAAATCTAGCGACTTCTTCACGTTGCTTTTCGAGCGTTTAGTGCCCTGCTTGAAAGAAGCCGTTCTCGTCATATGCTGCAGGCTTACGTCAATGTAGATTAGAACAGTTGCAAATCCCTTCTATGCTTTTTCGATCGGTGAGCATCGCAAGTAGCGATGAACAGGCCAGGCCGGCAGACTTTTCTTTCTTCTCTCTTTCCTCTCTTTCTTTCTCCAGTTCTTTCTTCTCTTTCTTTCTCTCTTTCTTTCTTTCGCCAGTAAGGGATAGGGGCGGCAGCATGTAGCGGTACAACGATGCCACCCATTGTGTAATCTGGGACTCCCCGCTCACCTCTAAGCTTCCGTCAGCGTCGCTTTAGCCGTCGCCAATACTTCTTCCTCTTGTGGTGGTTTATTTTAATAGGATCTGCGCGCTCTATGTTGCCTCATTCTTCTACTGGCATCCAGGCTTGTAAAAACGATCCTCTACGACTACCGCGCAATGATGTGAAGCGTTTGCGCGAGTACTCAAGCCATTCCTTTTTTCGGGATATTGCCATTAGCTTTGTTAGGTAGGAGCACGCGTCTCAAAGTGAGCAGGCGCACGAGGTTGCGAAAAGGGGCAGAATAAAGCGCAGACGACGAACAAAAGGAAAAAAAAAACGCATTCGGTGGCTGTGAACTTCATTTAAATAATACGAGTATGAAAATCCTAAATGATGCTGGGGTACTCCGTCAATATTTCTATTTATCAAAGCAAAAGTACCGTTGCGAAGTTGCAACGGTACTTTAGAGCGCAGCTCTTAGGCGTTCGTGCCTGGGTTCCGCGGCGTCGACTTTGGCGGCGTAGTCGTCAGCGCCTACACATGAAGTAAGAGAGACGGGTCTCTTACTTCATGTGTAGGCAAGCTCTTCGAGCATGTCATTCAGACGCGACTCAGCAACTACTTGGAGGATAATGAGCTCCTCCCTAACAACATGTTTGGTTTTAGACCAGGATTGTCAGCGCAGGATGTATTCCTCCAACTACAACATCAGATACTGGAACCCAAAACAAAGGATACGAAAGCCATATAAGGAGTATACCTCAATAAGGCTTTTGAACACGTTACCCACGTGGCTATCCTAACGAACCTGCAATCCCTCGAAGTTGGACAACGCATGTACAACTACATTCGCGATTTCCTCAGTAATCGTACAGCCAATTTCTCATTTGGCCCGCATTCCTTCAGCGACATTACCATCGGTGCACGAGGCACTCCACAGGGAGCAGTCCTCTCCCCGACTCTCTTTAACATAGCCATGATGGTATTACCTAAAATACTCAATTCGATAACCAGCCTACACTTCAGCTTCTATGCCGATGACATCACACTCTGGACATGCCGAGGTAGCGACGCGGAGATAGAACACCGCTTACAAACAGTACTAAATATCATTTGCACGTACGTCAATGATAGAGGGTTATCATGCTCCCCCACGAAATCGCAACTTTTCATAAACAAGCCCCACCGAACGTCTGGCACACCACCCAATATTCAGCTCGTTTTGGGCAAGGAACCGATTCCCACAGTCGCAAAGATTCGCATACTGGGAATGTTTCTCACGACTTCTGGCTCTCACATTGACACCATCCAAGCACTCCAAACGCACACACAACCGGCAACCAGGATAATCAAACGTGTGGCACACAGAAAATCGGGCCTACGGGAACCGAACACACTTCGACTAACACAGGCTTACATCACCAGTAGAATAACATACGCACTACCATATCTCCCCCTCTTTGCGAAAGATAGAGAACGCTTAGACGGCCTCATTAGGAGCAGTACGCGCAGAGCTTTACTCCTTCCCCCATGCGCTTCCACAGAGCGCCTTCTTCGACTAGAAATACATCACCCTTTCGAGGAATTCTGTGAAGCCACCAAAACGGCACAACTAGACAGACTCACACGCATCCCTTCAGGACGAGCTCTGCTGCAGTCTCTTCGCATATCGCCTGTCGGCGTTATACCCGGCAATGACACAATCCCCACTCCCATAAGAGCTGCAGTTCAGATACCCCCCTCCCTAAACACATGCACCCGAAGCGCGATCAAAAGCGAAGGGAGGCCCGGGCCTTAGCCCTACACAGAGCTTACGGAGAGGATCCCAATGTGGCATACACTGATGCCTCGCTCTACGCACCAGGCGCACAGACAGCCATAGTGGCTGTTTGCAGTGACGGCCACCCCATCCCGGAAGGAACCATTCTTACCTCCTCCATAACCACGGCTGAGGAAGCGGCTATCGCTATAGCCATCTCCTCTTCAGCCGCCATCAAAATTATATCCGATTCGCAAACAGCAATCCTAAATTATAGCACTGGTCGTATCTCTCGGCAAGCCAGCACCATACTCCGACGCTTGAATCCCGCCAGAACCGTAACGCTCATCTGGCCGCCAGCACATGCCGGACTACCCGGAAACGAGGAGGCGCATGCCCTCGCCCCAAGATCTTACGTAACCTCCGGGCGAGAGAGCATACCGCCTCCTCCATCGAAGGGGAGTGCCTGTTAAATTTAGTGGCATCCTACAACACTATCGCTCCAACAGCCAGACAGACATACGCACCTCCTCACCCATCGCTATCAACCACGCAATCAACCTTCTGGCGCAGGCTTCAAACTCGCACACTCCCATACCCGATAGTCATGCACGGACGTTTCCCTGACCTGTTCTCTTCCTCCTGTCGACTATGCGGCAAACCAGGCGACTTTCTGCATGTACTGCTCATTTGTTCCACTTTCCCGCACCCTCCCACCCCAGAGGTGGCACTAACTTACTCGGAACAGCTGATGTCCAGTTCAGCACTCCAAGACCAACGACTCACCATCACCAGTACCTCTAACAGGCTGGCCCTCAAGGGGTTGGCATACCATGATGTCCTCAGGCTTAATGGCACATACCCACGGCGGGGGATTGGCCAGGATGCATAGCGGACACAACCGCACTTGTATACAAGGAGGGGAGTATTTGGATAATTTTGGGACTTAAAACTGGAATTTGTACAAAAAAATACGTCGCCCTGCTTGCCATCCCCCCCCCCCCCCCCTCCCGACGAAAAGTATGTAGCCAGAGATATAAGATCAGTTTCAATTTCGAAAAATGTGCTAGCCGCCGCGGTGGCTCAGTGGTTATGGTGCTCGGCTACTGACCTGAAAGACGCGGGTTCGATCTCGGCCGGCGATGGTCGAATTTCGATGGAAGCGAAATATTAGAGGTCCGTGTACTGTGCGATGTCAGTGCACATTAAAGAACTCCAAGTGGACGAAATTTCCGCGGCCCTTCACTACGGCGTCCCTCATAGCCTGAGTCGCTTTGGGGCGTTAAACCCCAATAAACCAAACCAATAAACCAAACCGAAAAATGTACGCCTACACTAGCGCTATCCCATCTATTTTCGACTGGCGGCAGGGAACTTCTCCAAAACTGAGGCAAACGAAGGGCCTTGACCTATTACTTCCGCGCCCGCAACGAAGGCTGCAAAGCTCAAGGCGAATGGAGCGTGCCGTCAAAGAATCAAGGTGAGCCCCGCAGCGGACTGAAGCTTGGCGACAACAGAAAGGGCCCGATATCATCGGCCGCAAGGACTCCGGGGAGATGGGGCCGTTCGATAAACGGCATCCAGAAGAAGGTAGCTGCGGGGAAACACGTTACATCACCGCAGCTTACGCGCTCTGCCCTATGTTTACGCGCACCTTGGTAGCGAAAAACATTTGTCAAGGAAGTATTGCGATACATTTCCGCCCAAGCGCCCGCAGCAACACTGGCAATTAAGTATGTCGGGATCCTTTATGCCTTGGCCTTCTTCACAGCTACGCCGGGCTTCGGGTTTGTACGGAGGTGTTAGGGACTTCCTCTGCTTTATTTCATGGCCTAAAACTACAGCTTTCTTACGGTGGCGCATTAGAATGCTTCGCTGGTGAATCATAAGTTACATGTGCACTGACGTGTTGGTGCCGTGGCGGCGAACGTGCCACCTGAGGTGGCACAGTACGACCAATGCTATCACGTGACCACAGCATCACGTAATGCTTAGAACGGGCGCACTGGTGGCGATGGAGAACGGTGCAGAGCGGGAAGCCAGAGAGTTGTATCAGTTTCCTATGTAGTCGGCACTGTCCTCCTCATTGACAACCTTTGTACCGTCAGCATATCTGTTTCACTCACGAATTTCAAGAAGACCACTTTTATTACTGTGTTCCTGCCTCATCCGATTATATACCGTACTTCCTTTCTTAGTTGTTTTTGTGTGTGAAAATTACTTTCTCAGCGCAACCCCTTCCCGCACAGAATAGCATATTGACAGTTTTCAACACGCTCGTCTTAAAAGTTCTTTCCGTGTCAACGCACTTTGGCTGGACATTTCTTGGTTGCCGAAGGACATGTTGCCGTCGACAGTTCGGACGAGGACTATGGACCTAACCGTCGTGCACGTACCGGAAACGCTCGGTTCGCAAAGAGCTAAACGTCTTTGTTGAGCACGGCGTAAGAGAACGAAGCACGAGAGATGGACACAAAGGCCTTCAACCAGGGCCAGTTCAAGCTCGTAGGTAACAACCCATTGCATGGTCGCAAAAGCAACTAAACGTGAAACAGCTACATGTTCAGGCCAGAACTGGTGTCCCACTGAATCATCCACTGTGAGCGCACCACAATTATCGTCGCCCTTCTCACAAATGAGTCTTCGGAAGCTGCATTCACTAAAAGGCCGCGAAGAACAAGAAAAGGAAAACGAAAACACTTTTCGCTCCCCCCTGTGCTGAACAAGCAACGGAGATAACTGTTTCATGCCCTCCCTGTTTCCTTCAGAGTGTTCGCACTTCAAGGCCAAAGACATCACAAAGGAGAGCCTTATGGAGAGCACCGACAGGATTGTCACTGCTCCTGAGTGCTCAGGTTGAGCCGGACGGCACTCTTTGACAAGGTGATAAACCGCTGATGAGGGTTTGGTCTCGGCATACGATGCTGGCAACGTGTATACCGGAGAACGCCGCAGCCATCGTTGTAAAAGAGAAATACAGAAGTTTCTCAGCCAAGCATACTTGAGTTGCTGTGTAATGACTGACAGTATGAATGAAGTCTAGAAGCAATTTTTCGCCATTCGTCGTCGTCAACACCCTAATGGAGACCACTGCAGGGCAGAGGCCCCCTTTCCTACTCCGACTGTAAAGCTCCAGTTCCACGCCAGCCTCCAAATGCACCTTATGTCTTTCCTTCACCTGTGCCTTCGTCTTTTATTCTCGCTTATCTCGACCCACCGCGTTATGCTTGTGAGCTTACAAGGGACAGAATATCGTTTAATTTCAATGCGTCAATGCTTACCTTCGCAGTCTGAAGTCGTTTCTAATTAAGAAGATGGTGTCGCAGAAAATGCGGCGTCGGCGTCGTCGACCGTACGTGAGCGAAAAATCCCCGAAAAATCCCCAGAGAAGCAGCCTAGGAGGCAGGTGGGCTAACCGGGTCGCGTAACCTCGTGGCGTCATCACAACCTGGGCATCGGATTGTAAGTAAACTGCACACCTTGGCAGATGGCAGTTAAATTAATGATCAGTCGCTAGAGGTTGCTCGGCAAGAGCAACCTGGGTCTCATAAGCCCCATCGCATTGGCAACGCATGTCATCGCAGGGTAGTGGCTCATCGCTTAACCGCTGCACCCCTGCGACAGTAGTGTTATGAGGGCTCTCAGCGACCTACGAGTGTTAAGTAGAGAATGACCAATTCTGCATATATGGGCATTAACCCATTAAGCTATCGCGCCGTACCCTTAAGGTAGAGCTTAAGTCACTCCTCCATTTCTTTCTTTTTTGGCGGGGGGGGGGGGGGGGGAGGGGGGTGGCCTGGTACTTCTTCTCCGGTCATTACGCAATTGTAATCTCGGTACACGCGCTTTAAAACCCGCCGCATAATCTAAACGGTTATGGCGTTCTGATTCTGAGCTATGGATCGAAGTTTCGATTTCGTGACACAGCGGACTCATTTAAAATGAGATCAATCCCCTATACCGATATGTCACGGATGCCGGCTACGGACGGCATTTTATCAAGGTCGACCACTTCTCCCCGTTTATCGCTCGGAAGATGGTTGAAAAAAAAAAACGAACTTTTAGCCGAGGTGACACATTGTAGGGGGGGAAGAAGTGCTATATCCGGCCAGGTGGTACTTTTGGTACAAGGCGATCGTATTCTGGCGTTTTCGAACGTTGATCCGGCTGCGGGCAGCGGCACCCATGTTCCCGAAATATACCCGTATCGGCCCCTTATCTGTCTATACAATTTCGGCAAACGTTGCTGAACGGCGGGAAGTAAGAATTATTTCGGAGGCCGTGATTGCTTCAAAACTTTGCAACATGAAAATCTACGTACTTAGTGAAAATTTTTCGGGCCAGTCGGTTTTCTTGTTAGTCCTCACAGCACCTCTAAAGGATAAAATTTTTTTAATAGTGAGGGTGAGCGTTCAGAGTTTCAGAGCTTGAGCGATGCCGTTTAACATCCCCACTACACGGTTAGAGAGTTAAACAGTGTGTTGCAAACACTTTCACAACGAGTGTACATCCGTTAGCGCTAATGCGGTATCACATAACGGGTGCGCCACGTCATAAACCGCGTTTCCTTCTCTATTCGTCTCACGAGCTTATCTCCTTGAGAGTCCAGCTACACGCTAGTAAACAAAAGACGCTGCACCGTACCGGTAAATTCCAGACTCTGAGCTGATCAATGCCTCTGATGATTTAATGAGACCAGGAAAAACCTGCTACCCCCCGCAAGCAGCGGTTTCTTGCTAGCGCTGAACTCAGCGCCTATGACTCCTCTCTTGTTTTCTCAAAACAACGGCAAACAAGCGAAAATGATTAATCAGAGACATCACCTGATGAACATGGTCCAGCCCTTGCTTCTTTAAAGTTTCTTTCAATACAACACTGTGGACGCGTGACTGTGCCTGGTGTGATTTTCCCGATAGCAGACATTGGAATTGTGCAAACGGCAACACATGAACAGTGACTGCGTCCTGAAGGTGGTGACTACAAAACATTGCTTGGCAACTTTGCAGAGGTATTGGCTGTCAACTACAATGCAGTCAGACGAGACTGACTAAAACCGGAAAGTCGAGTGTTCTCAGCCTTTATCATGCATTGCTGTGCGGACTCTGCGTTAACATTTCTTATGTTGCCGTGACGAAATTGGTACTGCTGACTGAGCTCACTGATGTCGCAGATATTTTAACGCACATTTATTGTTATAAGAGGGCCGAACACTGCGCGGTAACGCAAGAGCAACATCGTTATAATGAAACTGAGCACTGATGGTATTTTCTTACAAAGTCGTTCACAGGCCTGTCTAGAGACTAGCTCGGTACGCTTCTGTCATCTACGAATGACCTAGGGCTCGAAACCTGAGCTGACTCTGCATGCACAATCTTATGGACTGTACTTATCTCCTAGTGTCTTTAAAAGCTGTATGGAGCCCACGAAGGAGCGACGATTTTCCTAAATGCACAACACAGCTCGCGGTTACAGCGCTCTAGACAAGTTTGTGGATGACTGTACCACGTGACATCTACCTCAAGACTTGAAATAGACTCGCTACGCGTGAACGTCACGGCTTATGTCCATAGAGTCCTGTTGGTTCGAGCGAAATATGAAGACTTCAGAACCGTGACGAAACACAACACGAACGTTAGCTCCGAGCTATTGGCGTCGTTCTGATGCTGAGGTGAAATTTAACCCCTGCCACCTGAGCCGCTGACGGCACTTTTGTAAGTGACAACAAAAGACGAGCTTCCAAACGTGGGTGAAACTGGTAGGGCGAGCCAAGTGATATGTTAAACCACGGAGCGCCTTATAGGACGACATGAATTGTGTGTCAGGAACGGAGTCCTCTCGGCGGTCACTGCTTGAACTCAGGTTCTAAAACTGGCATGCTCTGCTCTCGTATAGAATGTACTACACTTAACGAAAACACTTGATTACGTGGTTGTGCATCTCGCGCAGCAGGTCCACTATCAGGGGCACGGGCCCTATCACATCGTATGGTCACGCTGTCTATACTAATAAGCAAGGCACCCGTAGCTAGCGATGTGTTGTGTAAATAGCGAAAGACAAGCAGGCTGCATAGTAGGATGACAGACGGCGCTGTTTACAGTCAAAGTATGTGCTCTTTCTTCTAGAGTCTCTCACTCTCCTACCCACTTGTTTTCTCGGCACGGTAGGCAAACAGGGAAGCCCCACTTTTTCGGACAGTATGTATTAGGTTCATAACAGCGTTTTAGCTTTCTCGACAGCGATGAAATCAATCGCTCAAAAGCACAGCAGTGCCCCAACACAATCTCTAATCTGCAAGAAGCTGCAAGAATTTCGGCCAGCCCCTCCTTCAACTGCAGTAAAACGTTGTTTGCTCGAGCTACAGGAGTTCAGCGCTCTCATGCTGATCACGGCGTCCTTTCATCGATCAGCGCGGGCCTACAATCGATAAGAGGTACGGCGACGTCCCGTTATACGTACACAACATTCGTTCGATCTCTGTCTGGTAGGGCTAAAGCGCCTCATGGGCAATCACATTCGTTCGTATGATCAATACGGCCCCCTGGCTATGACGCGCGACGCTGACTTGATTCATCAATAGCAACCACGCATACTGACCTCCTGCGGCACCCTGGGCATCCTTTATCAAATATCGAAAACACCTTGCCTGTAACTCTGCTAGCAACTGCTGTTTCTAACTGGACCTCGACGCCCTCGCGCAAAGGTGGTCCGTGGCCGTAACCTTCGAAAATGAACCTGTTAATGGCTATCTTTTTCTTTGGTTCCGTTCGCAAAACTCTGATCTTCTTTCTCCTTTCTCCCTCTCTATTTCGGCAAAAGCCACTCTTCGCTTATTCTTTTGCTGTCCTGTAAGCGTGCTATCGGTGCGCGGCATGTGAAACAAGTGGATTTTAAACGCGGGATATGAAAGCATTGACGTAATGTGCTGCGCTTTCCTCGAACCGGATCTAAAATGCGCCTAGCAGTACATCACTCTAAGCATTTGACTGATCTGTCGTGCCCAGTTTCTCCCCCAATAAGCAGCACGGATTCTTAGCTGGTCTACAACGGATTAAAATACTACACTGCAATGTCACTCCAGCTTTCGCATATTACGTTCCCCTATGAGAAACAACTACACGGCAATTTGAGCGCTGTTCATTATCGCAATTCTTTGAAATACTCGCCACGTAACGTTTCGTAATTTCTGTTTCTCTTGTAATAAAATGCCTCAGTTTTCGGAATCAGACTACGTATGTGCAGTTGGTAGCAAAAGTTGTGCATACTACGCGAGCACCGATAGATTAAGCTGCATTGCAGCTCCAAGTTTTCGACGTTTTCGTTAAGAAGGAGCGAGAAATATCAAAACGAGGTAACCAACATGCCTCCAGATAAAAGTGCCTCCCCCTCCCCTGCCCTCCTCCCACTTCGGTCATATTCACACAAAGAGTGACCTCAACATGGCGGAACGACGCAGTTTAGTCGATGGTACGTATACGCACCGCTCTTGGTCCCTGCAGTACGTTATTACACTACTATGATATCAAGGAGCTTTCCGCATTTTGCAGCATCTCCTCAATTGTAACGATGACGATTATCCCTTTTTGAAGGCGCATATTTGAATTATTAAAGCTACAATAAGTCAGGTTTGCGAACGTACAGACCCTGACAAAAGTAACCGATCTACGAGTTTTTGCGTCTTAGCCGTGCAGTGGGGCACTCATGGAAGCCCTTAATCCCTAAATCCGTGTAATATTTAGAGCTCCGTAAAGGATACGGCTGCGAAGCAAACCCCGCTACTCGGTTACCTTGTGCAAAGGGCATACTTGTGGCATAAAGGACATGAGGCATACTTTACCGCGAAACCGTAATTAGCGCAATAAAGGTCATTTAACTTTACGGGACCGTGCTTGTGCACAAATTGGCCAGTTATTTTCAATCCGTAGCCTGTATTCTATTACTGACTCCTTGTACAATTTTCGTTCCGAAGAAACCCTTAATCAAGTTTGGTTCGCACAGGCAAGCGTTGAGACTGAAGCGATTATTTCATTATGTATATTGGTAAATTGGTTTTTGAGGAAAGGAAATGGCGCAGTATCTGTCTCACATATATCAGCGGACACCTGAACCGCGCCGTAAGGAAAGGGAGGAAGGTAGGAGTGAAAGAAGAAAGAGAGAAAGAGGTGCCGTAGTGGAGGTCAATACATGGCTTTTTGGACGCCAGTGCACGCTTCCCCAAGTCAGTGTCCACTGGAGTCGACCACGTAGAAAAAATATATTTTTCCACCTAGGAAGCCTGTGCGCACTCCTGTGCTCCTTAAATGTGCCAAATCTTCATCTCTTTCAAATTAAAATTGACCTCTCACAGGATAGCAGATGAACTTTCCTTTTTTAGCAAAACCGTACAAGCGGATAGGTTGTACGTACAACCTATCCAAAAAATTCCATCAGAATAAAAAGCGCACAATACAAGAGGATACCAAACCCAAGACGTAGCTAATAATATAAGCACTAGCGTGAGCGGCTGTATATGTGACGGCTTTATGAGCAAGAGCAAAAAAATTAATTCGGTGTAAGAAGACTTCTGTTATTCAGCTAAGAGAATGAATAGGACGTTTGTTCATGCCTCAGCGTAGTCGTCAATGTTTAGTGCCTCAATTATTTTTCGAACCAATTTGCTGCTGCTTTTTTTCCCAGCACGGTGGTCGTGTCGAAACCAGCACGACACCTTTGACTAACTGCAGGACGCTGGAGCGCACAGCTTCTCTCAAAAGCGCTAGGTTTTCCTACTCAGAACTCGAGAGAAGTGGAATAAATTTTCGATCTTGCAGAATGCTGCCTATACATATGCATACATACATACCTATACATAGGCAGACATAGGTATAGGTATACATAGGTATAGGTAGGCATAGGTATAGGTATACATAGGTATAGGTATAGGTATAAGTATAGGTATAGGTATATACATACCTATGCCTATACAGGTACACAGGTACCTGCGAGGTGCTCGCAGTTACCTTTAAGAATAGGCGACAACTTTATACCGGCGTATGTTCGCTAGGTGTATAGCGTTGGATGCTGTGATGTCAACCTGTGAACTATAGGTTGAAGCAATTATCAGGTACTACTAAGCCTTGTTTGGAACTGTGACCTTGTCTTGAGTGGCAAGAGACGAAACGCGGCTGCAGCGATTTTTTTTTTAATTCGGCCAAAAAGAACTCCGAAAATAACCACAAAATAGTTCCAAACTACCCGCTACAGTCTCCATGCAATACCCCAGTTGAGATGGAAAACAGCAGTTTGGACAGTTATTTCTCTGGTAGATATAAGGTCTAACGTGATTATTTAAGTTACTCGCGGCGCATAATCCGGGCAAAATTCGATTTTGGGAAACACATAGGCCCTTTAGGTATAGACCTTTTCACTCTACAATTTCAATGAGCGCATGTGATTTCAGCACTCTAAACAGAAAGTAGTAAAAAAGAGTTAAGTTGTCCGCTATTCTACTCCCTTTTATAAAAGAGTGTGCCAGAGGAAGCTTAGTCCTTTTTACTCTCATATAGACGTATTCGTGTTTATAATGTGGCACAGCAGGCTGGCTATGCGATACCTACCAATCCAGTGGAAATACGGCCGCGCCTATAGAAGCGTAGATTTGAACAGCTCTGTACACATGTGGTGCGCCGATGTTTTTCTTTACTTCGCGATATTTTTATCTCCTAAATATGTTTACTTGTCGGAAGTAGCACCATTTGTCTTCAATTCAGTTGTTCTGTGATGAATTTAAAATAAGCAAACCCCTCCCCTTCCCCCCACTTTGCAGCCTTTTTTTTTTTTTTTTGAAGGCACCAATACACATGCCCACCCCCAGCTAGGTTGAGCGGAGCTCATTTGATGGCTATTTTGTGAAATTAATACAAAGCACGCTGTTGGAATTCGTAAGCCTTATCCATAAATATACATGGATGCACGCAGAGTTACTTGGCATTGTCACTCTAACAAAGCAGTAAGAAAAAAATGAGATTTTTTAATGCGAAAGTATTTGTTGTCTCATGAGTGGCGGGGATAGGATGTGTCGCCACGGGCTGTGGACAGGAAGTATAAAACTAATTAATTAATTGCAATAAATCATTAATTTCATTACTGAGTAACCGAGGAGGCAAGGAACTCGAAATGTTTTCGCATTTCCGTCCGTAAGGAGACATAAATGCACCTTTAATTTTTTTATTTTTCCTCGTTTCTTGTTCGTGCCACTGCTGTGGTTGCATCCGCAACAGCTTCTTGGAGAGCTGCCAGGCTACCCTCTATCCGTCGAGCGCGTTTTTCATGCTCGCTATTGTTTTGCCCCTTTGTTGTCTGCGCCTGCGTGTGCGCGGAATGAGTCCTCACTCCGGCGCTTTCCAGCATGCAACAGTCGAGCGACGACACTTGACGTCGTGTGACAAAAACACTATTGTATACGTGCAGTTACGACGTAGTCACCGGCATCGCCTTGCGGGAGTGTCGTTCTGAACATGACGAAGGTTTCTGTTTTTCTTTTCATTAGGGGGGAGGGGGGGGGGGGGGGGGGGAGTTGATAGCAGAAATCATCCGAGCCAATGAAATTTACCTGCCATTCCTCAATAATGTCAGATAATAATTACACACTGTGAAGAAGGGTTAAGGGGGGGGAGCCTCTGTTGGCTTAGCCGAAGTTTCTACAGAGGACTTGTCTTCGATAAGACGGCGAAGACAGGCCTTGTCGAAACGTTGGCTAAGGACACTGAATGAAGATCCCCCTTCAAACCCTTCTTCACTTTCCCCCGCCGCGGTGGCGCAGTGGTTATGGCACTCGGCTGCTGGCCCGAAAGACGCGGGTTCTCGATCCCTGCCGCGGCGGCCGAATTTCGACGGAGGCGAAATTCTAGAGGCTCGTGTACTGTGCGATGTCAGTGCACGTTAAAGAACCCCAGGTAGTTGAAAATTCCAGAGCCCTACACTACAGCGTGCCTCATAACCTGAGTCGCTTTGGGACGTTAAACCCCAATGAACCTTCTTCCTTTCCAAACCTTCTTCACTTTGTTTTGCGTTGTCAAGAATCCGAGGTAGCCCTTGAAAAATTCTATAAACGGCATTTGGCACTGGGCAGCCGGTTTCTTTCTTTTCTTCCTTCCTTCCTATCTTTCTTTCCTTCTCCTGTTTACTGTCCCTTTCTAGTACATACTCTTAGATAGTTGATAGCCTCAAAAAGCAGCGTTCGAACCATCTGCTCTGCCCTGCGTGGTACAAGATAAAGAACAAGCGTAAGTGTGACGTCTCGACCCAATATGACGTGACATGGTACAGCACGTCAGCGTTTTTCGCCGCCGCGACCAATACGGAAACACCGCTCATTGTGTGGACAGACCCAAGAAAGAACATCGGGAGAGGGGTGGGGGGGTCCATTGAGCACGCGTCACTCGGGCAGTTCCCCTCATTATCTTTCCGATCTAGCTGGTGCCGCTCGCTGCGGGGCGCCTTCCGGAGGTGAAAGCCACTCGCAGCCGTTAGCACGTGCGCCGCCGGAGAGGGAAATGTACCGCAATGTTCTGCCGGCTGGAGGGCGAGGGAAACGAGCGGAGAGCGGGCGTTTAAAACAAAACTGTACAAAAGCGGCGAGGCGGCGCTACGCTCGGCCTTCTCTCGAGTGGATCGGTTCCTTCCTCCCGCGTATACTCGTCATCACCGCGACGCGTCCTCCTCTCCCAGCGCGCGGCGTGTCAGCAAATAAAGGCTCACTTTTCGTCGGGCTGCAGCCTGTCGCCTTCCGAAACCGCGCTGGGACGAGAGGCAAAAGCCGCACCTCCGAGTCGTCTCCCCGTGGTTTAATATACGGCCCGAGTGTACACGCCAGCCGGAGGGGTAGCGAAGCGAAATTAGTGGCGTCCTCGACAGCACCTCCAGAGCGGATCGGGCGCACAACAAGGCCATGGCTTCTTCAACCGCCACCGTTGATGACATTGCGAGCCAGGCGTTGTTCAGGCGGGACCCGCGCACCGCCGACTGGCCACTGGCCGGGAACAAGCACTTTCTCATCACCTTGTTCGTCGCCTACGTGTACCTCGTCAAGATCGGAGGGCCCCGGTTCATGAAAGGCCGCAAGCCCTACGACGGCATCAAGCCCCTCATCATCGTCTACAACGCCTCCATGGTGCTCCTGAACTGCTACTTCGTGGTGGCCTTCCTCTCCAAGTCGTACCTGGGCGGCGGCTACAACCTCTTCTGCCAGGGCATCAACTTCGAGGCCCGCGACGAGGTAACCATGAGCATGCTCAACCTTTGCTGGTGGTACCTCATGGTGAGGATCGCCGATTTCCTGGACACCTTCTTCTTCGTACTCCGCAAGAAGGACTCCCACATTTCGTTCCTGCATGTGGTACACCACATCTTGGTCGTCTTCAACGGCTGGTTCGGCCTCGCCTACGGCCCAGACGGACAAGTCGCCCTCGGAGTGATCCTCAACAGCTTCGTGCACGTAGTCATGTACTCCTACTACTTTCTCTCCTTGCTGGGACCCTCCGTGCAGAAGCACCTCTGGTGGAAGCGCTACCTGACGCAGTTCCAGTTGGTCCAGTTCGTCATCATATTCCTGCACACGCTCCTTCCCATGTTCATCAGCTGCGGTTACCCCAGGCCGCACACGTACATCATGCTTAGCGAAGCAGTCTTCTTCTTCAGCATGTTCGTGCGGTTCTACCTGAAGGCGTACAGTGACAAGAAGGGCATCAGCGTCAAGGCCGAAGCGAAGCAGGACGTCAAGAACAAGGTTCACTGAGGACCCTGACCTTAGTGTTGCACTTTGGTGGGTTACTTGACTCGTGTTTGAAAGTAGAACAGAGCATGGAAAGGCACGGGAAAAGACAGTCGTATTTCTCATTTCTTCTTCTAGTTGTGCGTTTAAAATTGCTCTGTTCTGTTTTCAAACTTCCATCTCTTCATCCTGTGATATAGGCAAAGACTACCGCATTGTTATTGTTATCTTGTGCTCTGTTCAACGCACCTATGCTCTGTGTAAGTACAGCTGCTGCTTGTTCTTCCTCTGTCATTGCCACAAGAACGGACTGTTAATGATAACGTACAGGAGAGTACGTGGCGACGATTGTGAGCTCCTAGTGTGTCGAAAGAGAGTATCAATAGAATTAGGTACCAGTGAGTAGCCTACCGACAGACACGTTCATTCAAATACATCGATCATCCGCATAGCCTTCCTTTGTGCTCTCTTTGTTGATGATCAGTTATTAGTCTGTTTTCCTACAACCTGCTGTAAGGGTAATGAGCTCCTCTCGTATTTGTTGCCCCGCCATGCCATAACAGTGAACTGACGTTCATCTATTGACCCGTGGGGGGGGGGGGGGGGGATAATTTAAATAATTGAAGAAGGAATTCATGAATACGTGCAAATGCTAGCCGCCATACACTGCAGCACAATGCGACATCACTCTGCGGAAATGTTGAGGAAAAGGGTATCCACGTTGGTTTGTTTGTCTTTCTTGTGTATGTTTATATGTGTTCACGACTTCCTGCATGAGCTGCAGATCATGAAAAGAGCTGCGGAAGTATATCCAATGAGTGGAACTCCGCTAACATCATCATTAATGAAAATCGTTACTTCTAAACGACAATGATCGCTTCGAAATGGCTACTTACGCATAAGATCGTTGTTCCCGTTGTTACTCAAGCACACATCAGCAACACAGCTCACACCTTGGGTCAGTACGAGCTTCAGAGCACCCACGCGAAATATACTATAAAATTTTCTCGCCTACTGCCGACAGACACTTTCACTCAAAATACACCGATCATCCGCATAGCCTTCCTTTGTGCTCTCATTGTTGAGTTTCGTTATTTTATTGTATGTTGGTCCGTGTGTTCACTTGTTGCGTTATAGTTTGTAAATAAAATATTTGTATTGTCGCTATGCACTCAGTCTCTTGGTTTTCGCTCTGAGCCTCTGCCTGACACAACTTCCAGTGGCCACTCAGCTGTATGAAGTTGTAGGAAGCAGGCAGCACTTACTACCAGTCCAGAGATACAGGCACTGATCAAGAAAAGGTAAAGTATATTGTTATTGAGGTACTATAATTGCTACTTTTGTTTTCTACATAGAAGTCGCACTTTTATTAAGAGCCGAAGTACGAGGCACACTAGATACACACCGCAGCAGGCTAATAAATATGAAAGAAGAAAAGGGCGTTCTGATTTCGATGAACGCAGTCTTACTGGATTAGGCTTAGTTTTTAAACCGCAGATTGTTGCAAGGTAGCGCCACTGGTTACTGGCGTAGCACTGCTGCTGCACCCAGCTCGAGTTCCGGCGGCCGCCGTTTAATTATTTAGTCGCGTCGGATTGCGCGTCGCTTCTGACTGCATCCAGCCGTCGTACTGGACGACCCAAAAAGTGCACTGAGGCCTTGAGCAAAGCAGGGTGCATACCCGCGCACTGAAGAGAACCCTTCAGTCGTTTCGATGCATGGGACTCTTTGGGCAGTCAGTGAGAATGCGTTCTTGTAGTAATAGCATCCCGCGCTGGCATGTGTCTTCACACTTTATTTTTTGACATGTAAAAACTGCTCTGGTATGTAAGTCGAACGTCGTTATAACAAAGTCGTTTATAACGAAATAATAGATATAACGAAATAATAGCGATTCCCCTTGGAAGTTCCCATAGAGTCCCATGTATTTATCCCGTTTGTAAGAAGTAAAAATTTACTACTACGAGATATAACGATCCACCAATGAATACCACTGGCCATTTCGCGCTCAGTATGTCATTTTTTAACACTGACCAACACTTCCGTACCTGTTCTATGTGGCAAATTGCAGTTCCCCCTTTCTCCAATCTCCTCACTTTGCACGGCCCACTGCGAGCGAATTCTGCATCCCAGGTTCGATGTGCAATTCACTTTCTCTTTTCGCAGCATGGTCGCATCGTTAAACCCGTTTGCAAGAGCGCTTAAAGGCCTCGGTGGTATAGAGGTCCCACTACTTTCACAAACTTCAAACAATTTCTTTTGACTACTACGGGTCATCATCAAGTCCTACGATCTGGAGTACGCTTTCTCCACAAGACATTTCTGCCATGCAAAGAAGGCCTGCGTGCTTGCAAGCTGTGCGGCGAAGCTAACTAAAATGGCTACAAGCGACGAAATCACCGATGCCCGTCCTCATTCACAGCGGCCCGTATCGGCTTAAGCACCAAGAAAAGGGACCTAGATATTGTGTACAGGTCTCTAGCTACTACCTACGACATTATTCTTCAAATATCTTTATTTATGTTCTAAACCCATGCCCGCTGCGGAAGACACGGGGGCGTGTTTGCAAGGCTGCCAAATTCGGTTGATGTATCTATATCTCGTCATTTCTGGGGAGCTCCGGAAGCGTTGATGGCTCCCGAAATGCACGACGGTGGTACGCTAAACGCTGGCTTCGTTGTCGGCGTTATACGAAGTGTCGGGTAAGCCTGGCATATGCGAAAGTTGTAATCAAGTTCGCATACCGCTATTACGACGCAATGGTTATATTATAATGAACAAATCGCTGGGCACCTGCGACTTCGTTATAACTAGATGTGACTGTATATGTTCTACTTCCCGCAGTGTCTGGTTCCGAAAGGTCTGCCCACCCTACGCAATCTGCACAATTTCATCTTCGTAAAAACGGAAATTCGGAAAACCCAACCAAGTCTTTGCAACTAAAGACTACGCCTCGTAACAGATTTCAGTTGTTTTGGCAGCTAGGTCATGGTCCTGGTGAAAAACGTGAAGCGTAAAACAATGGAGCCTAAGCGGAAACTATAGAGCAAAGACAGGGACAGAAGAAGACAGTTACTGCCTGGAAATTTAATGCTGGTCGTGACTATGAGACCGTAAACAGGCTCAAAACGTTCACTGAGGAACTCCAAGAGAGAGAGAGAGAGCAAACCTTTAATAAACAAATATCCCAGACTAATAACACTTTTTCGGTGCTAGCGGTCGACAGAGGCATACATAACATGCCGCCCCTTTCCCATGACAGCACTCACTCTCCCGCCGGTATCACATAAGCACACGGTACATATTCTCGACGAGCATTTGACACTCTTCATTTTTAAAGCATAAGCAGCTTCGTTTCGATTTTCCCCTTTCTCTTCCTGATACCGGTCCCCCAGTCATCATCATCATCATCAGCCTGACCATGCCCACTGCAGGGCAAAATCCTCTCCCATGTCCCTCTCCAACTAACCCTGTCCAGTGCCAGCTGCGGCCACCCTATCCCCGCAAACTTCTTAATCTCATCCGCCCACCTAACTTTCTGCCGTCCCCTGCTACTCTTGCCTTCTCTTGGAATCAGTCCTTTACTGTTAACCGACCATTGGTTATCTTGTTTCTCGATTTCAACTGGGATGTCGTTGGTCACGCCGTACGGGTGGCAAACCATTTCCTTCTTCTGATTAACCTCCTCACCTTTCTTTCTTTCTCTTTTCTCGGGGTCACCCACTCCCCCGCCCACCCGCGTGACATAGGACACACGTAATATGGGACGTCGATAGGACACACGCTCGGAAATGTGGTTCATACACATCCACCACATTTCCGAGCGTGACTATTGAGATTGCTGCCCACAGACCAAAGTGACATGTTTATGGGGTCTAGCATATCAATCAATCAATCAATCAATCAATCAATCAATCAATCATTTTATTTCCTTAGAAAAGGAGGAGTACGGGACTAAAAGCTCGAACAGCTTGACGAGGTCCCGACCCCTTGTTAGTTGGCATGACAGCAGGATGACGGCCAGTCTTACACAAAAATGAAAAAATATCACAAAGCAACGGGTAATACAGAATGAAACAAGACGGCAATCAATCGGAGAAGCAACAAAAGGTAATACAAATAAATCAACACACATAAGCAACATTAGTGAACAAAATTAGGCGAATAGGAAGCCATGGTTTAGTCTTGCGAATGAAGAAGTTGACAAAAATGTTTAATGCGACAGTTTCGGTTTCTGGAGGAATCAAAATTTTGTCGGTCTAGTAAGTTTAACAGCGAAGGTAATGTATAAGATACAGATTGTTCATCATAGGAGGTTCTCGGGGTGTGAACAAACCACATTTCTTTATGTCGGGTCTGACGAATATTTGTGTTTTCTTGGAGTTTTGCCAGATGAGTTATGTAATCAATGCCAAACTTTACAAAACCTTTGTAGCACAACATCAACCTGTAATTATAAAAACAAAACACAGGAAGAATTTCATATTTTGGAAAAAGTGGTTTTGTGGAGTATGTATAATGGACATCAGCTATGTAACGTACAGCTCTTTTTTGTAGCAAATGTAGTTTCTGCAAGTTTGTCACGCCAGTTGTGCCCCACACCACAATGCAATACTGCATGACAGATACCACCAGTGCATTGTACAACATTAATTTTACCTTGGTCGGGAGAATGCGACGCAGACGAGCAATGACACCAATGGCAGATGATAATTTTGATTGTAGGTGATCAACATGCTCATTCCAGGTAAGGTGCTTTGAAAAATGCACCCCAAGGATGTTAACGGAGTCCACTATGTTAACGGATGTTAACGGAGTCCACTGGCCACAGTAGGGTGGCCAGTCTGTCTTCTGCAGAGTAGCGTCGGGAAGACAACTGGCTGTCAAAATTAAGGCCTTGTGTTTTCGGATAGAACCATCAATTATGCCATTTGTTATTATCGGTGAAGGGCTGTGAGAATTGGCTTCGACATGATTTCTGCCGAAGCATGCCCCGTAATACTTTGGCCGAACCTGCACATAGATTTGGTCATTTTGGGAGAGCTGGACCCATGTTGATGGCCCTCCCAGAAATGCACTTTCCCGGCCATAACAGCTGAAGACGCAGTAGAAATACCAACAATTAACTTAAACTCATTTAAAGAGGTTCGCAACTTAACTTTCGTCATAGCAGACCTCATTTAAACTCGGATGTCCAAGGTCTGATTTAGCATGCTTCATAACAAAACTGTAGCTTTTACACGCGAAAATTCATTATTCCTTAAATCTCAATTGGCTTAGCGCTAGAAGGACAATGATTATTTACTTTGTGGCTCGGGACAGCCGGTGTTCT